>NC_079211.1:537500-860000 GCF_029633865.1 Lampris incognitus | reverse complement strand
AGCCCATTGCACAGCCGTGTTTCTGTCTGTAAAACTTGCCCCTGAATTGGAAATATGTAGTGTTCAGGCAAAGGTCCAGTAGTTGGCAAATCTGGTCTGGGCTGAGGTTGGTCCTATTGTGGAGGGTGTCGTCCCGTAGCAAACGATGCCTCACAGTTTCCAAAGCCTCCATGGTTGGGATGCAGGTGAATAACGAGGTCACGTCGTAGGATACCATGGTTTCATTCGGTTCCAGTTTTACGCCTTGGACCTTGTCCACGAAGTCAATGGAGTTTTGGATATGGTGAGGTGTTTCGCCCACTAAAGGGGTCAAGATGTTGGCTATATGTTTGGCAATGTTGTACGTGACCGAGTTTATGCTGCTGACGATGGGCCTGAGGGGGGTTCCATCTTTATGGATCTTAGGGAGTCCATATATGTATGGGATGTTATCTTGTGGGTAGAGACGGTGGCATTGTACCTGATCAATGGTTCCTCCTTTCTGTAGTTTCTGTAGGTACTCTATTATTCTCCTCTTGTAACCACTAGTAGGATCGCGTCTCAGAGGTTCATAGGTGTCGGTGTCACTGAGTAATGACGTGATCTTGGCGTGGTAGTCTGTGATGTTAAGGATAACCGTGCATCTCCCCTTATCTGCTGGAAGGATAGTGATGTTTTCATCCATGCTCAGGGCTGTCACGGATTTCCTTTCCTCCATGGTTAGGTTGGAAGGAGGGAGTTACGCATTGGACCGAGCTGCTGATACCTTTAACCTAAGCTGTCCCGCCTGGATGTGATGAGGTCAACTATAGGTAGTTGTTTGGGTGTCATGGCGAAGTTCAGTCCTTTGGCTAAGGCCTCCTTCTCTGATTGTGAAAGTACCTTGTCCGACAGATTCTTGAGCCATCTGTCCTGCGTTCTGTTTTGTGTGGGATGTTCTGTCTTTTGTCTCAAGGTAAGTATATCTGCTTGGCTAGTGTTGTTGGTTCGTCGCTGTAAGTTTTGAAACTTCCTTGTCAGCCTTTCTTTGGTTTTGTGGTGTTGAGATAGTTGGGGTTTCTTGGTGAAATCCGTGATCCTCTCCAAGACTGCACCAGGCAAGTGGGATGTTAGTTGTTGGAGTAGTTGGTCAGATTTCTCCTTCAGCCCGTCAATAGTGAAATGGACCTGTCTCACACTTTCATTCAGGAGTTGATTCTGTGCCTTCTCTATGATTCTGTCTGCTCTATGTCCTTTTATTGTGGTACACAGGCGGAGGCTAGTGGGTATGAGCCTGTGTTGTCTGCATCTCAGATTGAATCGCAAGTGGTTTCTGTAGTCTGCAATCTTCCGAGCCATCCTTTCATATTCCCTCACCTTTTTAAGGGTGTCAGACCCAAATTGTTCTGCCACATGTCTCTGAATATCACAGACATTTCATCAGCACTCAGTCAGACCAGCTTGGTCTGGTCAGAAAGGCACGAACTGAGGAAGCCTCTTGGATGAGAGGCGAAACATCTTCATGGATATATACCAAGTCCAGTTGCACTCGATTCAATTCCTTTGGATAACCATGACCTGGATGAATGAGAACATTCACAGACACGTTAATAGGAATGTTCGGAGATAAGTAAAACTTTAACAGTTAACACAACCTTTCATCATGCCGATATTGCTTGATAACCAGTCCTTCGTACGTCTTGAACTGCGTGGTTTGTACTTTGTGTTCCTACTCAAACTGTTCCACAATTGTACCCAACAAATTGAAATGCCCATTCCCCTTCTCTATCTGATACTATTTTTTTGTGTATTACTGGGTAGCGGAGTGTTTCTTGCTTTGAACATTATTTGTGCTGTGTTAGTCTATTAAATCCCTGAACTTCAAGGCACATGACTTGAGAAACGGCTTGTTGATGTGTTCACCATAGCCTATGTTAACTGTCCTCATGGCTCTTTTGTGTAGTATACATAATAGATAGCTTGGTTTATTAGCCACACGACCAAAGCCGGTGGAATTTGTTTTTGGTACATTTTACACTCTGCAGCACAATACCTACATGGACAACTACAGACACTACACATATTATCATGAAGAGTAGTTACACAATAACAAGAAATAAACATATTGGGCATAACAACAAGGTGAATGGTGATATTTATGCCAGTGGTATGTGAGGAGGGACAGCAGGGAGGAATTCGGAGTCCTGATGGCCAGGGGGAAAATACTGTTGGCGAAGCATTTAGTCTTAGTGGAATGGTTGTAGGTTGGTTGCGTAGGTGTTACCCCATACCTCCACACAGTAGATCAGATATGGTAAAATAACTGAACAATACAGAGTGTACAATGTTTTATGATCCAGAATGTGACCTGATTTGCTCATGACTGCAATGCACCTTGCAGCTTTGCTTGCACACATGTTGTGTGAGGTTTCCAGCAGGTGTTGTGGTCTAGTATCACACCTAGACATTTATTTTCATATACTCTGTCTAGTTGGACGTTGTTTCATTAATTTTACTTTGGTGTTCATCATTTGATTTCCAAACAACATAAAGTTTGTTTTGTCCAGATTTAAGGATAATTTGTTTTTGTCAAACCACCGTTTTAATTTTTGCATTTCTATTGTGGTCACCTCCAAAAGCTGCTGTACATTCTCACCAAAACAAAAGATATTCGTGTCATCAGCAAATAGAGCACATTTCAATATTTCTGATATCTTGCATGGGTCAGTGGTGTAGCAATACATTCGATTACTTTCTAACTTTTGTCATATCAACATCATTCCAGTCAGTAGATTTCTTGTTCTCTCATTTGTCCACGATGTCCTTCTCTTCCCCCACTCTAAGAAACATGGAACTTGGGTTTCTGTCCCCGTCATCACCGTCATTCCCCTCTGTGATTGTTTGTGTGTCATTGGTTTTTCCTGCCACACATTTACAAAGAATGTGTTGAAGCCGTCGACCACGTCTTCCGTGTTGTTTATAGTCTTGTCACCATCTGTAAAGTACTGAGGACAGCTTGGCCTTCTAGATCTGTTTCTAATAACACTATTCAACACCTTCCATATACCTTAGGTGTTGTTTTATTGGTCTCTAGTTTTTTATTGTAGTATTCCTTCTTGCATATCCTCATAATGTTAGCTCGTTTCTATATTTGTTGTATTTTATGTCTGCTTCCATGGTTCTGTACTTTATGAATTCTTTGTAGAGCTTTTTTTTTTTTAATATGACAAACGTTACATAGTCCCTTCGTGATCCCATGACTATCTTTATCTTGGGGATGGACCAGTCTTTGTCGGAGTGTGTTGCTGGGTTGGAAGTATAGCGGGATGTGGTGTTTGTTGAAAATTCTCCTGAGTTTCTCGGAGACCCCAGAAACATACGGGATGACTGTTACGGCTCACCCACCCCACCCCGCGCCGTGGCCCACCCTACCCGCACCGGCAGCCAATCAGCTCGTCAGGGCTGGGCTTAAGTTTGGTGGTCTCCCAGCGCCCATTGTCAGTTCGTGCCGTAATGTCCTCGCAGTTGTGGTTACTCTTCCCTTACGGTGCATTTCTCTCCGAGCTTTACCTCAGCCCTTGGTTTATGGTTTCCCTTGCGAAGTTTCCCTGTGGAAGTATCCTGCCGTGTCCCCGTTTTGGATTACCCGCGAGTTTTCTCCCTTGGACTTCCCGTTTTCTTGTCGCTCATTGCCTTCCTGTGTTTGACTGTTGTACGCGCAAGGAATAAAGTACGCTAGTTTCGGCTAACTCCATCTCTGCCTGGTGTCGTGCGCTTGGGGTCTCCCACAAACCTTAACCGTACGAACTGACCCTGATGACCCCAGCCGGCACAGAGAACGTACCGACCAGTCCGGTTCAAGCAGCTCTCATCAGACAGATCCAACTGACCAACTCCCACACCCAGCAGCTAAAGGCGGCCTCTGCTGCGGTAAGGGATCTTCAGACTCAGGTCCAGGTCGTCCAGGCCTGTGTGGGTAACCTAACGAGCCAGCAGGCGGCGTTGGCAAGCCAACAAGCAGAGATCCTGCGGCAGTTGCAGACCATCACGGTGGCTCTCACCATCCAGCCGCCGGGCCAGCTTGCCCCTGGAGTCGTGGGTAACCCGCCCCCTGGGCCCACTGGCCCAGTTAACCCTGTGGTGCTCAACCCAGTTCCCCGGGAGCCCTGCCTCTCCAGCCCACGACCATTTGATGGCAACTTTGAGACCTGTGCGACGTTCATCATGCAGTGTGAGCTGGTCTTCCTGCACCCACCCAGCATGTTCATTCTGATGCTGCCCGGGTCGCTTACGTGACCAACCTGCTCACAGGCCGAGCAGCTCAATGGGCCACTGCTTCCTGGTCCATGAAGGCCCGTTTCTGCCTCACCTATGAGACCTTTGAGGCGGAACTACTGAAGGTTTTCCACCATCCAGTCGGTGGCCAGGATCCTGGTGCTCGGCTGAGCAGTATCCAGCAGGGCAGTGGCAGTGTCACAGACTACTCTGTGGAGTTCAGGCTGGCCGCAGCTGAGAGCGGCTGGAACGACCAGTCACTTCGGGTCACCTTCCGGAGAGGTCTCAGCGAGGCTGTCAAGGACCAGCTAGCCACCCGGAAGGAGCCCACCTCCCTCGATGACCTGATCAAGCTCGCCATCCGCATCGACGGATGCCTCCAGCAGAGGAGGCGCGAGCGAGCCCTGCGTGGATCCCCGTCCATTCCCCAGTCATCCAGCACTCCTAACAGGATCCCTACTCCTGTTCGCCCCACTTTCCCTGTGGCCGTTTCTCCCCCCGCACCCCAGACCATGACGGGGCAGGAACCTATGCAGCTGGGGCACACGCACCTTAGTCCGGCCGAATGGGAGTCCCGGTTCAAGGCGCATCAATGCCTATACTGTGGCCAGAAGGGATATCGGATCAGCGGTTGCCCCACTTGGCCAAAAGACTAGGCTCACTGGGACCCCGGGAGATCCTAGTGAGCTGCCTTTCCTGTTCCCGCCGTCCTGCCCCACAGAACCATCTAGTTAGCGTTACCCTGGCCTGGGCTGACCAGCGGCTCACGGTGGGTGCACTCCTCGACTCGCTGGCTGATGAGTGTTTCCTGGACTCAGAGTTTGCTGCCCAGGCTAACATCCCGCTAGAGATGCTGGAGAAGCCCATGGACGAGCTGGACGAGCGCTGCCTGGCCAGCGTCACCCAACGCACCCATTCTGTTTCTCTCACCATAGCAGGGAACCATGTGGAGAGACTTTGGTTCTACATCATCCAGTCCCCGTTAGTCCCTGTTATCCTAGGGCACCCCTGGTTCATGCAGCATGAGCCACACATCGCCTGGGCCTCCGGTACCATCATGGAGTGGAGCTCCTCCTTTCATGCCCAATGTCTCCAGGCTGCTCCCGGCCCATCCCCCCGACGTGCCCCTAGAGCCCCGCCTCCCGACCTCTCCTCTGTTCCCCCTGAGTACCATGAGCTAGGTGAGGTTTTCAGCAAGACCCGGGCCCAATCTCTTCCTCCTCATCGGCCTTATGACTGTGCTATCGACCTCCACTCTGGGGCACCCCTTCCCAGCAGTCGTCTGTACAGTCTGACCATCCCCGAGAAGGCTGCGATGGACGAGTACATCTCCGAGTCCTTGGCAGCGGGGCTCATTCGGCCCTCGTCCTCCCAGGTGGCAGCTGGATTCTTTTTCGTGAAGAAGGATGGGGGCCTCCGACCCTGCATTGACTTTCGCCAACTCAATGAGATAACTGTCAAGAACAAGTACCCCCTTCCTCTCATGAGTTCCACCCTTGAGCCCCTCACCCAGGCTACTGTCTTCACTAAGCTGGACCGCCGGTGTGCCTATCATCTGGTCCGGATCCGGAAGGGGGACGAGTGGAAGACAGCCTTTAAGATGCCCCGGGGTCATTATGAGTACCTGGTCATGCCGTTCGGCCTCACCAACGCCCCAGCGGTATTCCAGGCTCTCATGAATGACATTCTCCGCGACATGCTCGGCGAGTTTGTGGTGGTCTACCTCGATGACATCCTCATCTTCTCCAGGACCCTCGAGGAATATGTCCAGCATGTCCTCGAGGTACTCGAACGTCTTCTCCGGAACCGGCTCTTTGTCAAGGCAGAGAAGTGCCGGTTCCATTCCCCTTCCGTTGACTACCTGGGCTTTGTCGTTGAGAGAGGACAGACCCGGGCCAACCCCCGCAAGATCCAGGCTGTGGTGGACTGGCCTGATCCCACATCCCGGAAGGAATTACAGAGCTTCCTCGGGTTTGCGAACTTCTATCGGAGTTTCATCCGGAACTACAGCCGCGTGGCAGAACCTCTCACCAGGCTGACCTCCCCCTCCCAGCCGTTCGTCTGGTCCCCGGCTGCCTGCTCTGCGTTCCAGTTCCTCAAGGAAAGGTTCACCAGCGCCCCGGTCCTGCTCCACCCCGACCCCAAGAGGCAGTTCGTCGTGGAGGTGGATGCTTCGGACACCGGGTTGGGGGCTGTCTTCTCCCAGTGGTCAGCGTCTGACCAGAAGGTCCATCCATGCGCCTTCTTCTCTCGCCGGTTCCTTCCCGCTGAGGAGAACTACGATGTCGGGAACCGGGAGCTGCTGGCAGTGCTGGCTGCTCTGGAGGAGTGGCGCCATTGGCTGGAGGGGGCGGAACAGCCGTTTACCATCTGGACTGATCATAAGAACTTGACGTTCATCCGAGCAACCAAGCGCCTCAATGGTCGGCAGGCACGGTGGGCCAGCTTCCTCAGTCGGTTTGACTTATCGCCCCGGGTCCTGCAACACGAAGGCAGACTCCCTGTCCCGACAACACCTGAGGAGGGAGCCAGCTACAGAGGAGCCGACTCCCATCCTTCTTGAGGCCAGGGTGGTTGGCATGGTTACCTGGGGCATCGAGACCGTGGTCAGGCAGGCGTTGCACTCCCATCCCGCCCCGATCCACGTACCTCCACACCGCCTGTTCGCCCCGGACTCAGTCCGGTCCCGGGTTTTTCAGTGGGGCCATGCCAGTCAGTTTGCTTGCCACCCGGGTGTCCACCGCACCTTCACCTTCCTGGCTCTGCGTTTCTGGTGGCCCACCATGAGGAATGACGTCAGGGACTTCGTAAAGGCCTGCTCCGTCTGTGCTCGCAGCAAGGCCTCTCACCAGGCACCCGCGGGTCTGCTGCAGCCCCTCCCAACTCCAAGCCGGCCCTGGTCCCATGTGGCGTTGGATTTTGTCTCCGGACTGCCTCCCTCCCAGGGTAACACTGTGATCCTGACAGTGGTGGACCACTTCAGTAAGGGAGTGCACCTGGTGGCCCTCCCCAATCTCCCATCGGCTTCTGTCAGTTCTGAGACAGCGGACCTCCTGACGAGCCACGTGTTCCGTCTCCACGGCCTTCCCCTGGACGTCGTCTCGGACCGAGGGCCCCAGTTCGTCTCCCAGGTATGGCGGGCCTTTTGTAAGGGGTTGGGTGCCTCTGTTAGTCTCTCCTCTGGATATCACCCACAGACTAATGGGCAGACGGAGAGGATGAACCAGAGCATGGAGTCTGCCCTCCGGTGCATGGCCGCCAAGAAGCCCAGCTCCTGGAGTCGGTTCCTCCCCTGGGTCGAGTATGCCATCAACTCCCTGGTCAGCTCTGCCACCGGCCTCTCACCTTTGGAGGTGTCCCTGGGCTACCAGCCGCATGTCTTTGCTGCGCAGGAGTTGGAAGTGGCAGTTCCCTCCGTGCAGGCCCATCTGAACCGGTGTCGTCGCGTCTGGGAGGTGACCAGAGCTGCTCTGCTCCGGGCAGCTGAGCGCGCCAGTCGGGGACCAACCGACGCCGGTCCCCAGCGCCTACGTACCAACCAGGCCAAAGGGTGTGGCTGTCCTTGAAGGACCTCCCGCTTCAGTCCACCGCGAAGAAGCTGAACCCCCGGTTTGTCGGGCCCTTTGAGATCAGGAAGGTGCTCAGTCCCGCGGCGGTGAGTCTGAAGCTTCCAGCTTCCTTGAAGATCCATGCCGTTTTTCATGTGTCTGGGGTTAAGCCTGTCTCCCACAGTTCTCTGATGCCCCGGCTTCGCCTCCCCCTGAGATCGTGGATGGGCACCCCCAGTGGAAGATCCGCCGGCTGCTGGACGTCCGGCACTGAGGACGGGGGTTCCAGTATTTGGTGGACTGGGAGGGTTACGGTCCGGAGGAACGTAGCTGGGTCTCCCGCCAGCTCATCCTGGACCCTGGGCTGCTCACTGAGTTCCATCATTCCCATCCCGACAAGCCGGGCAAGTCACCTAGTGGCTCCCGTGGAGGGGGGGTACTGTTACGGCTCGCCCACCCCGCGCCGTGACCCGCCCACCCCGCGCCGGCAGCCAATCAGCTCGTCACAGCCGGGCTTAGCCGTCAGGGCTGGGCTTAAGTTTGGTGGTCTCCCAGCGCCCATTGTCAGTTCGTGCCGTAACCTCCTCGCAGTAGTGGCTACTCTTCCCTTACGGTGCTTTTCTCTCTGAGCTTGACCCAGCCCTTGGTTTATGGTTTCCCTTGCAAAGTTTCCCCGTGGAAGTATCCTGCCGTGTTCCCGTTTTGGATTACCCGTGAGTTTTTTCTCTTGGACTTCCCGTTTTCTTGTCGCTTATTGCCTTCCTGTGTTTGACTGTTGTACGCGCAAGGAATAAAGTACGCCAGTTTCGGCTAACCCCATCTCTGTCTGGTGTTGTGCGCTTGGGGTCTTCCACAAACCTTAACAATGACTGTGCTATTCCTTCTGTTCCTTTTCTCCTCGTCGCTGACCTGGTTGGTCTTTCTGGAACGTGTTGCAGTTTTCACAAAGGTCCAACTGGGGTAGCCGCAGGTTTTTAAAGCTCCCCTCAGGTGTTTGTGTTCTTCTCGTTGGGCCTGAGTGCTGCTGGGCACATTGTCAGCTCTGTGTTGCAGAGTTCTGATTATGCTCAGTTTGTGTTCCAGCGGGTGGTGTGAGTTGAAAAGTAGATATTGGTCTGTGTGTGTAGGTTTCCTGTAAACCCCAATGTGGAGGCTCCTGTCTTCCCCAATGTGGACGTCACGGTCCAAGAAGGGCAAACTGTTGTTCTTTACGTCTTCCCTTGTGAACTTAATGTTCTTGTCCACTGAGTTGATGTGTTTGGTAAACGCCTGCACCTCTTGTGTTTGGAAATATAGACAGAAACACGGCTGTGCAATGGGCTCACCAATATCGCCCATTGTGGCCAACTTATATATGGAAGAGGTAGAACACAGGGCCCTGAACTCTTTCAGAGGCACACCTCCAAGCCACTGGTTCAGATATGTGGACGACACATGGGTCAAAATCCAAACACCTGAGGGGAGCTTTAAAAACCTGCGGCTACCCCAGTTGGACCTTTGTGAAAACTGCAACACGTTCCAGAAAGACCAACCGGGTGAGCGACGAGGAGAAAAGGAACAGAAGGAAGAGCACAGTCATCCCGTATGTTTCTGCGGTCTCCGAGAAACTCAGGAGAATTTTCACCAAACACCGCATCCCGGTATACTTCAAACCCAGCAACACACTCCGACGCAAACTGGTGTTTCAGTTCATGAATCTTTATTAGAATGACTCAGCAGAACAGCGCACAGCATTATGGGTCTCAGATAACGTAACAGACCACTAGGTGTCGCTAAGTGCTCAATATCAACATCCATAACATCTTCCTTCCTTTAGATTAATGTTCTGTAAATACTTTGAACTCTTAACTTCTCAATAACCGTTGCATAATAACACAACTTATCAATAACTTCTTGTATCACATTGCAACATGCGTGACATTAACTGTCCTTCCACAACTTTTCTCTTTTTTTTCTAAAAATACTAATAATAAAGGAATAGGCCAACAGTCTTTTGTGACATTTCTTCATGTGTGTGCTGCCAATGTGTATGTGTGTGTGTGTGTGTGTGTGGGCATTAGTAAGGGCAGCGATCCGCCTACACCCTAGTTGAACCCATGTTCTCATGTATGTGCGCTTCAGTTGAACCAAAGTTCTCACAAAGTCACAAGTTCAGTCTTTGAGGTGGCCGTGAGAGGCGGCCACTGCGTGAGTACACTGCATGGCCCGGTGTGCTGCTGTGATACCCCGGTGTCCGGCACCGTCCAGGCACCGGTGTACTTGGGGGGCGAGGAGCCAGACTGCTTGGTGTGTGAGGGGCTTCCATCCCTTCTGGTTCGCCCTGGCCTGACCCATGCCTGGTCTCGGCTGACTTCCCAGTCATGTGTCCCTGTTCAGGACTGCGCTGCTCAGGCATACTGACCTGTTGTGCTTCAGCTGAGCGCTCTGCCACCCGTAGATCCACATGGTTGCGTCTCCACTGTGTGCCGTTGACATCCACCACGAATGAACGAGGAGCGACTTTCTGGATGCATTGGCCCAGCGGCCATCTTCCTGTGCGATCTCCTGGTAGTGGTTTCATTCTTATCCGATCTCCCACGTTCAGCACTGGGAGGTCCCTGGCAGATCTGTCGTAGGTCGATTTCGCCATCCGCCCTTTCCACCGCAGCTTCCCAGTCACTCCGACCACAACATGTGGCTGCAGCAGGCTGTCTGCAACCGGCAGTGAGGTTTTGAGCCTACGCGACATTAAGCGTTGAGTGGGGCTGCTGTCTAGCCCCTCTGTGGGCGTGTTGCGCCAGTGGAGGATGGCCATCCATACATCTGTACCATCTGCTTTTGCCCGCTTGCGGAGTGATTTCACTATCTTCACAGCCGCCTCGGCCTTGCCGTTGGATTTCGGATGTCGGGGGGAGGATGTGACATGGGTAAAACCCCAGCTGGTTGCAAACCTCCTGAATTGTTCACAAACAAATTGTGGGCCGTTATCTGTGACCACTTTGTCAGGCTGTCCATAACGCGCAAACTGGGCTCTGCAGCACGTGATGAGAGTGTCGGCCGATAGGTCTGGCAGCTGGTTGATTTCCCAGTAATCTGAGTAGTGGTCTACCAGGATGAGAAAGTCTTTGCCGGCGTAGGAGTAGATATCCATGCTCACAGTTTGCCATGGATGTGTTGGTATCTCACGTGACATCATAGATTCCTTCTGCTGATTCTTTGCGTACTCATTGCATGTAGAGCAGTTGGACACAAAGTCCTTTATTTCGACTTTCATGCTCGGCCAGAAGAGGGTATCCCTGGCCCGTCTCTAACAGGCCTCGCCACCAATGTGGCTTGAGTGTATTGGCTTGAGTAGCTCTGCTCTCAAGTCCTTCGGGATAATGACACACTGTCCTCTGTACAGCACCCCATTTTGCACATTCAGCTCATTCCAGAAGGGCCAGTATTCCCGCACTGCCAGTGGGGTGTCCTCCTTGAAGTCAGGCCACCCATCCAGGATCACCGTCTTCAGCTCTTGGAGTACATCATCCGTGTCTGTGTGCTGTGTTATTTGGCGGAATCTGAAGGCGGTGACATTCAGGTGCTGAGCTTGGTCCAGCTCTGTCTGGTCGTTGTCCATGGCAAACACTGCATGTCGCACATGTGGGGTGTCTGACCTCTGGCGCGGCAGAGTAGCTCGGCTTAGAGTGTCACTGATGGGCATTTGTGTCCCAGGCTTGTACACAACATCGAGGCTGTAACATTGCAGCTGCATCAACATTCCCTGAAGGCGTTTCGGTGCACTCAGGAGGGGCTTCTTGAAGATGGTGATCAGTGGTTTGTGGTCCGTCTCTGCAATGACTGTTTCTCTGCCGTATAATTATTGGTGGAATCTTTGGCATGCGAAGACTATGCTCAAGCATTCTTTCTCGATTTGAGCGTAGTTTTGCTCTGTTTGTGCCAGGGCTCTCGAGGCAAAGGCCACAGGCTGCCCCCCTTGCAGCAAGCAGCATCACAGCCCATTCATGCTGGCGTCGCTCTAGACTGTGACAGGCTTTGTGACGTCGTAGTATCTGAGAATAGGTGTGTTGGAGACCAGTTGCTTTATTTCCTGCACCGCATCCTCATGTTTGGGCAGCCAATGCCATTCTGTGTCCTTGTCCAGAAGTCTGCGGAGCGGCTCACAGACCTCCGAGAGCTTTGGCAGGAATTTTGCAAGGTAAGTCACAAACCCAATGAAGCATTTCACAGCTTTTGCATCCGTAGGTGTCGGCATCTCCAACACAGCCCGTGTTTTCTCTGGGTCGATCTCCAGTCCTTCCGAGGACAGTATGTGTCCGTGGAAGTGGACTGCTTGAAGTTTGAACTGCAGCTTGTACTCGCTCAGTCTCAGCTTCACGGCTCTGCGTCGCTCCATGAGAGCACGCAGGTTGTTGTCATGGTCCTGTTCCACTTCCGCCTCTGTGTCGCCACACCCAACCACCAGGATGTCATCGGCTATTGGTTCAATGCCAGCCAGACCTGCTAGCAGTTCGTGCTGTTTGCGTTGATAGATCTCCGGTGCCACAGAGAAACAGAATGGGAGTTTGAGCCACCTCATGCGGCCCCACGGCATCCAGAAGGTCATCAGACGGCTGCTTGCGTCGTCGAGCTTGCACTGTAGAAAGGCGTCGGGAGCATCCACCAATGTGAAGATACGAGCCTTGGGTAGCTTGTACAACACATCCTCCAGCGTCGGCATATGGTAGTGGGACCTCGGCAGTGCTCGGTTAATGGGTTTGGGGTCGATGCACAGTATTATCTTTTCTGGTTTTGCGTCAGTCACCATATTACTTATCCACGCCGTGGGCTCGCTCACTGGTGTGATGTTGCCTGCTCTGATGTGCCTGTCTAGCTCTTCCTTGACCTTCTCCCTCAACGCTACCGGAACATTTCAAGGTGCGCACTGTACAGGAGATACATTTGGATCCAGCTCGAAGTGTATTTCGCCTGGGACTGACTCAACTGGGTCCTTGAAGACATCAGTGTAGTCATTCAACAGCTGATCTTTTGTGAGGGGCACGCACTGACCTGCTTCTACTTTGTTCAGCTCCTCTAGGCTTGTGAATGTCATTAGGCCCAGACACTCACATGTGGCCCCTGAGAGGAGAGGCTCCTGTGGAGTTTCAACTATCTCAAAGACCAGCTCGTGCTTTTCTCCTCGAATGACACATCTGTGTGGAATCTCCCTTGTGATGGCAGAGTTTCCCCAGAATATAGTATCAGCTTGGTTGTGCTCGGGCGTAACACTGTTCCGGGTGACAACTTCTCTTTGGTCTTGCTGCTCATAACATTACACGTGGCACCTGTATCTAGCTGACATGCTTACCTTTTCTTGTTCACACGCAGGTGCACGAACCATTTGAGCCCCTTTGATTTCATATTGCTGATGCATTCTGTGGCTAGGAACATGTCCTCCGTATCTGCGTCCCCTTCCCCTTGCTCAACATCTTCCAGCACATCCACCTTCTTTGTCTTGCTACTAGCCTGCCTGACATACTTTGCCAAGTGGTTTGAAACGCCGCATGTTCTGCGTGTCTTACCGTAGGCTGGGCGTTGCTCTCTGCCCCGCTTGTGGCTGTTTCCACAGTATCTGCACGGTAGATACTGTAGATCTCTTCCTCTCCTGTCTTGAGTTTTACGTCTCTCGTTTTGTTTGTCTGCTGTGTTTACACTGTCCGTCGACACTTGTGGGCTCTCCATACTTCTCATGCGCTTCTCTGTCAGTTCTGCAAGACGACGTATTTCCACCGCTGACGGCAGCATCAGCTCTCGCTCGCGCAGCACGCGCCTTCTGGTGTCCTCCCTTGCGACACCGAGCACGAGCCTGTCTCGAATCATGTCGTCTTTCAGCCCACGAAACTCACACGACGCAGCTCTTCCCCGTAGTCCGCTTAGGAAACCGTCTATTGGTTCATCAGCCTCCTGTTTGCAGCACCCAAACATACATCTTTCCTATATTAGATTTTTCGCCGGCTTAAAACGCTCCCCCAAAGCCTTTAGGGTGGCAGCAGGGTCTGTCTTTTGCTCTTCAGTCAGTGCTCCGTTGTGCATGGCAACATGACGGCCCTCGTTACCCATTAGCCGTCTCAGCGAGGCTGCCTGTACTTCCTTCGCCTTCTCTTTTAGACCCGTGGCTAACAACAAGTCCTCAAATTCCGCACGGAAACCCTCCCAGTTCTTCACCAAATCCCCGGACATCTGCATGCCCTCTGGTGCTGGAACGATATTGCTCGCCATGGCGTTTGTTAACTAGCTATTAGCTAGACCGCTTCTGACGCCATGTTTCAGTTCACGAATCTTTATTAGAATGACTCGGCAGAACAGCGCACAGCATTATGGGCCTCAGATAACGTAACAGACCACTAGGTGTCGCTAAGTGCTCAATATCAACATCCATAACAACTGGTTCATCCCAAAGACCGTGTACCAGGCACCCAAAAAAGCAATCTGGTGTATACCGTACAATGCAATGAGGACTGCACTGACCTATACATAGGAGAAACCAAACAACCACTACACAAACGGATGGCCCAACACAGAAGGCCACACTCCTCAGGACAAGACTCAGCAGTCTATCTACACCTCAAGGAGAAGACACACTCCTTCGAGGACAGCAACGTACACATTTTGGACAGAGAAGATAGATGGTTGCACAGGCCCTGGGGAAGTTTGTTGTACTCGTACAGGTCTAAGGGTGTCGTAAACGCTGTGTACCGCCTGTCAGACTCATGGAGGTGTTGTTGTTGAACCCCGATGTGAGGTCCATGGTGCTGAAAAAGGCGTTTCCACCAAGGACAGCAAGGCAGTCGGCTTGATGAGGCAGCGGGTGGGCATCCTTGACGGTCTTGGCGTTAAGCCAGCGCAGACCACTCACTCAGCCATCTTGACCGGAAGTGCAAAGTTACAATTTAAAGTCAGGACATAAAGCATAAAGTATATAAAAAATGTCTAATTTATTGCATGGCTGTGGAAATGATTAATGTCTAATATTAATAGCAGGCTGTTAAATAGGCTAATCCTCTGCCAGGTATTTCAATTATGTTCAACTGTTATCAGGTCTAATTAAGTGACCCAAAAGGTGATGCTAATGAGCCATTATTACTGGGGCTGGAACCCATGTTCTCACCAAGGCCAGACTACACAGAATCTGAGTTTTTGGATTATTAGGCTTGGAAACATCAGTTGTGTAATGTGACATGACAGAGAACTGAACTTTGGAGAGAAAGGCCAGCATGAAAACATTCATCAGCCTTCCCTAGTTTGAGACCGTCAAAGATGTCTTCACCAACACTGACCAACATGTATCGCTCTTCATTGAAAATACTTTTTTTCTCTTTTTTTGGGGGGGGGGGTGTTGTATTTCTGTACTTCTGAGTGTCTTGTCTTCTCTCCATTAGGATTTCTGTCTGGTGTGATGTGGACATTGGCCACATACTGCTGGTTCCTGGCTAATAACTACCTGAGTGCTGTCATCACCTTCCCCATCATCACTGCCGTGAGTACACGATGCTGTGGTAGGCCAACAAACAGCCAGCGGCTGTAAAAAGCTTCAAAATGCTGGGTACATAAAATCAGAATTATTTGTTGTTAGGGGGAGTCTCTTCTTGTGAAATCAAGGCTGATGACGGAATGTAGCCGCAAACGCCAGAAAAACCTCCTGTATTTTGAAATTACACAATGATTGTTTGGTTCTTCAAATTCATTTGGTGAGGTCTTGGCAATACCACAAAACACATTTTTACTGGGATGGCGTTGTACACTAATTCTTCAAAAAATCCGATTAAAGAAATCCAAAGAACGTTGAATCAGTTCATCTGGACACAACGTTTATTGACAGAAACATGTCATCATCATCATCTAAGTGACCTCTTCAGCCTCAACTGACTGCAGGTGTCCCCACCCTTATAAACAATACAGTGACTGCAGGTGTCTCCACCCTTATAAATACAGTGACTGCAGGTGTCTCCACCCTTATAAACAATACAGTGACTGCAGGTACCCCCACCCTTATAAACAATACAGTGACTGCAGGTGTCTCCACCCTTATAAACAATACAGTGACTGCAGGTGTCCCACCCTTATAAAAATACAGTGACTGCAGGTGTCCCCACCCTTATAAACAATACAGTGACTGCAGGTGTCCCACCCTTATAAAAATACAGTGACTGCAGGTGTCCCCACCCTTATAAACAATACACTGGCATAATGACTGAAACCAACGATCAGTTTCATATGCATATATGAGTGTGACCATTAATTCGAGCTTCACAGGCAATGTGTACTAGAGCAGCGTTTCTCAAACCTCTCCTGGAGGAGCACTTGTCCTGCATGTTTTAGATCTCTCCCTGCTCCAAACACAGCTGATTTAAATGATCAGTGTTGTTATTAGGCAGCTTCGGGAGCTCCTAACGAGTTGATCAGTTGAATCAGCTGTGTTTGGAGCAGGGAGCGATCTAAAACATGCAGGACAAGTGGTCCTCCAGGAGAGGTTTGAGAAATGTTGTACTAGAGGACTAGGGAATGTTGCAATCACAGCACTGTAAATTGGTGACAGATGTACTCTTAGCCCCCCTCCTCCTCCCAGTTCAGGGATGGTCGTTCCCTCATCACATAGATGGCTTCTTTGACTCCCCGTTCAAAACAGCATTCCTCCCTATCAAAGATGTGCACATCCTCATCCCTGAAAGAGTGGCCAGTGGTCTGTAGATGGTGTAGACTGTGGAGTCCTGGTCTGTAGATGGTGTAGACTGTGGAGTCCTGGTCTGATGTGTTAGCTCTCCTGTGTTGTGCCATCCTCTTGGTCAGCATCTGTTTAGTTTCCCAGATGTATAAGTCACAGCAATCCTCCCGGCACTTAACAGCTACACTATATTGCTCTGTTTGTGCCGGGGGAACCAATCCTTGAGGTGGACCAACTTCTGGTGCAGTGTGTTTTGGGGTTTGAAAGCAACCAAGATGCGGTGTCTTGAAAACATGCATCTCAACTTTTCCGAAACTCCCGCCACATACGCAATCACCACTGGTTTACACTTAGACAGCTGTTGTCCTTCTCTTGGATCAGCTGGTGCACTGTTTGGCGTCTTCCTGGCTTTGACAAATGCCAAGTTAGGATACCCACACTTAACCAGGGCCTGTTTAATGTGGGATTTCTCCCGTTCCCCGCCCGCTGTGTCAGTGGGGACGTTGTCAGCTCGGTGGTCCAGTGTCCTGATGACTCCTGGTTTGTACTCCGGTGGATGATGAGAGTCAAACCTTAAGTACTGATCAGTATGTGTTGGTTTACAGTAAACATCAACAATCAAATGTCCTCCATCACTGACTGTAATTTCACAGTGTAAGAAGACCAACCTGCCATGTTCCACATCCTCCCTGGTGAACTTGATGTGGTGCCACAGAGTTAATGTGGTCGGGGAAATGTGCTACATCCTGAGATTTAATTTAACCCCGGTGTCGTCCACAAATCTGAACCAGTGGCTAGGTGGTGTCCTTGGATAGGACATCAGAGCCTCTTTTCCTCTTCCTCTATATACAAGTTGGACACTACAGGTGAGACTGAGGAACCCATAGCGCCCCCATGCCTCTGCCTATAGTACTGCCCCCTGTATGTGAAGTATGTGGACTGAAGACACAGCTTCAGGAGCAGACACACTTGGTCAGTGTTAAGGGTGGTCCTATTGCTAAGGGTGGGGTCATTTTGTAATTTCATACAGACTACCTCCACTGCTTCATCAACAGGAACACAGATGAAGAGACTTAACATCATAAGAGACCATTGTTTCATCCCTCTCCATAATGATGTCCCTCACCTTATCCACAACATCCATAGTGCTGTGAATGTAATGTTCATTACTGCCCCCCAGCGGGCTAATAGATGCCAGAAACTTAGAGAGGTTATAGGTCACTGAGTTAATCATACTAACAATAGGTCATAATGGCACATCCTGTTTATGTATCTTGGGTAACCCATACAGACTAGGTATAGCGCCCCCTGGGTATAATCTGTGGTACAACATTCTATCAGTAGCATTGCCCTGTTCTAACAACTTCAGACCATCTATCACCCTTTTGTTGTGACCACTGCCTGGATCTGGTTTCAGGGGCTCATAAGTCTTCATGTTGCTAAGTAACATCATAACTTTTTCATGATAGTCTGTCTGGTTTAATACAACAGTGCATCTTCCTTGTCCGCTGGAAGGATGATGATGTTATTGTCTGTACTGAGAGTCATGAGAGCTTTCCTCTCGTCTCTACTGATGTTTGATGGCGGTGCCTTCGCATTGCTGAGGCAGGCTGAAACTTTCTTCCTTAGTTGTTCCGCTTCCGGGTTCGCGATGTTGTTTTTTTCAGATCGCTGATTTGGTGGCTGTGATCAGTTCTACTGGCGGGATTTCCCTCAGCGTGACAGCAAAATTCAGCCCCTTAGCAAGGATGTCTTTCTCCGCCTGGGTGAGCCTGTATCAAGACAACACAGTGGTATAATGACCGAAACCAACAACAATTTTCATATGCAAATATGGGCATGATCAGTAACCAGAGTTTCAAAGGCCATGTGCACTATTCAGAGGATTAGGGATCGTTGCCCATCTACAGGCCAGTGGCGACTCTATCAGGGATGAGGATGTGCACATCCTTGATAGGGAGGAACGCTGGTTTGAACGGGGAGTCAAAGAGGCCATCTCTGTGAAGAGGGAACGACTATCCCTGAACCGAGGGGGGCTAAGAGTACATCTGTCACCATCTTACAATGCTGTGATTGCAACTATTCCCCGATCCTCTGTGAATAGTACACTTGACCATTGTAACTCTAGGTAATGGTCACACCACATTTGCATAAGAAACTGGTCGTTGGTTTGGGTTGCTATTGCAGCTGTATTGTTTATAAGGGTGGGGACACCTGCAGTCAGTTTAGGGCCCAGACACACCCAACCCATATCAGAGAACTAGCGGCGATGAAGGCCGACTGTTGCATCATCTCACGTTGCCTGCGTCTGGGCCAAGAAGAAGCACTTGAACACACCGCAGAGACTACGGCCAACTAGCATGTACATTCTGCACCTGCATGAGAGGAAATAACTCTCTGTACCAGCAGGGGGCGGTAGTCTGTATTTGTCATTCACAATTTGAAACTGGAAGACCTGGGACTGCGGATATACAAACCGTAAACAAAGCAGCGTTTGCTTACCATTTTCACTCAACTCACGCTCGCTACGGACGGTGTCGTGATATAGCACTGATAATAAAAAGTTGCAAATGGCACTGGCGAGCTCACGCCAGAGTTGGGTTTTCACCACTCGGTTGGCATGACGTTTTTCTGTCATGTCGTCCAGAGCTGGCCTCTCCTGAATCATGCTGATCAGCTGGTCTTCCGTTTCTTCATGTCGTTGTGAAAGCATTAGCTTCTTGAAAGGTTCAGGTGAGATGAAGACGAGAAATGTTCAGAACCTTCTGTGTGTGGCCTCTTGACTTCGTTGTTTGCTTGCTTTCGTAACTTCCGTTTCTCTTCTCGTACACCGATTCACTAACCCGAACAGCCAATCAGAGTGACCTCTCTCACCGACTGGCTCCACCGATTCCAAAAAGCTGCCAACGGGTCCGACTAGTGCCGATGGTGCGGGACACACCACAAAAACTAGGGTCACAGACGCTCACCGTCGGCCTGGTGTGTCAGAGGCTTTAGACTGAAGAGGTCACTTAGATGAGTCATGAAATGTATGTCAATAAACATTGTGTCCAGATGGTTCGACCTCCTTTGGTTTTCTTACCTGGATTATTGAGCATGCATCAAGACAAATTAAACTCAAAATGACAAGTGTTTATGGGGGAAAAACTGAACAAACACAACTGGCAAATACTGATTGTGGATTTACAGATCAGACACATGTTTGTGTTCCACCTGTTAACCATCATGTTCTGCTTGGTCCTGCCAGGGGTACGGCCTGGTTGCAGCCCTCTGGGGGTCCTTGGTCTTCAGGGAGGTCAGGGTAAGAATCCACACTGAACACTGAATCTTTTTGTTGGTGTTGGACACACAGTGGGTCTGTATGTGCTCCGCCATGGCAGAAAACATGTCGACCTTGACTCGTGTCTATGTGAGCCTGGTGACTGGCAAACATGCAACCTATATTTTCAGATGGTTGAGGTATTGCTTGGCCTCAGGACAACTGGCTACTTACAAGCAACACTTAATAGAATGTAATTTGTAATTTGCATGGATGGGCATCACATACAGTTAACACCAGTGGTTCATGAGGCGGTTTAATCAGCTTGTATTTGATGAGATGACCTTGTCTGACATGTGGAGGTTCCCATAACTAGATGCCCTTCACTAAATACATTATTTTGTTAAGTTTTTGCACATCTCTGCGTACATTTCTTTAATATCTAACCAAGTTGTGAATGTAATTCAATAACTACAGAAGTCACTTGTCGTTGCTCAGATGGGTCTTTCTACATGTCTTCTAACTCATGCCGACACCCCATCATTGGGAGAACTATCCATGTCAGGATGTTTTAAACTTGATGTAGATGTATGATCTGTGGTATTCGATCATATGCCATGAAGAACTATATGTATACCAGTTTTCTTTCCAACTTGAAGCTACACCAGCTGATGATTCCTCCTGTTGGGCTGAAAGATGTTTGTTGGAAAGGACCCACGTAAACATGGCTCTCCATGCAACGTGATGTGATGAGTGTCACTGCTCTTAGCCTTATGATATCCTCAGAGCCAAAGCAAGTTGTGTTCATGTGACATGTGAGCGGTCCTGTCACGTTTCCTGGTATAACCCTCATCTTTTTCTCAGGGTTTTGGAAACTGCTCTGTGTTCATCCTGGCCTCCTGTGTGGTGCTGACTGGATCCTTCCTGACTGCCTTCTCTAAACTCTAGGGGGAAACACTAGCTACCAGTTGGTGGCAGTGTCACCCCCAATCCCCTGAAGTGGTGCTGAGGACTGGTGAAGTGGGAACAGTTGGTGTTGGTGCAGGTCTTCGGGTCTGCTCGTCTGCTGGGCTCTGGCTGTAGATGTTCAGCTGGGTCATTAATCTGTATACTTCTGTTCTGCTTCACATTCAGGATGATAATTTTTTTAGATGGAATAAGAAACTGCACGTTATTTATAAAAACAACTGTATGGGCCATTGTTTAAAAAAAGACTTGATTGATTTTGTCATTTGAAAAGTGGAATTTGGTGTTGATCTGTTAGAATAAATTGATACTGTTGATAAACGAGTTTTTGTTCAAAGACGCACGTCATTGGCAGTTCTCAGCTGAACAACAGCTGAGCATACCGGACTCTTTGTGGTTTGAATGGGGGGTTTTTCTTACTGAATCAAGTTTGGATCACGTCTTTGCTGCAGGGTAGTTCTGTGGTCCCTATGATGGTTAATCAGAAGTATACACGGCCCCCCGCTAAACCTGAGGGGGACCCCAGGAGAGTGACTCGCTTACATATTTTGGCTTAAATTTCAAATATTTTCACATCAATGAAATCACAAATGTTAAAATAATTTCCAGCTGAGGAGCCGGCAGGCTGCAGTTTTAAAAGGGGTTCTGAATATCAAGCCGGGGCGATCTGTTATTTAACACCATCTACTTAGATGACTGACTTATCTGGCCATGTCCTCTGGCACACCATTGCAAAGCCTCAAGGCTGCCAGCCTGTTCTTACCCTGGGCCATGTCTTAATACTGGGGACCTGGTCCTCATCCTGGATCTGGTCTTCAAACTGGACTTCAGAATGGCCAAGAGTTTTGTCAGTTTCTGGTGAGTAACTGAGGGCATGGGTATCTTTCTGCTCCTCAAATGTTTGAATCTTTGATATTTTTACTATTTTCTGTTTTGTTAATGACGTCAACTTAAACGTGTGATGGGGGGAATTTCAACTCGGGCACATCAGCTACATGATCCTATCACCCCACACAGAAACTGAGTAGGAATTCAGGTTATCTGGACTAAGTATGTATTTTGCTGATTTTGTGATTAGGATGATGATCAGCTTCATGCCTGCATGTTAACATGGAAGTATTCAGCTTGACTGTTCTTTAGCTGGTCTTGCAAAATAAGGATGGGGCAGGTATGTGGGTTATTGTTGATACAGTAAGCCCTCTTACATCTCTGCTTTGTTGGATTTTAAGCTCTTCATTTCTGGAGAAGAAAGCTGTAGTTGTGAAGCTGGGGGCAGCTAAAGATGATGACAGACTAACAGTCAGCAGATGAATGTCTATCTGCATGGCTCCGTGGTAATACAGATGACCGTCATCTCTAATGTTTTTATATAAAATGCACAAAGCTTTTAAAAAGCTCTTTATCATATGACGGCTACAAAATATGAAAAATAGCACCTAAACAAACACTCGCAGAAGGTTGAATCAGTTCATCTGGATACAGCATTTATTGAGACACGTTTATCTGTCCCATCACATACAGAATAACCAGTGGTGATTCTGTATGTGGTGGGAGTGGTGGAAAAACTGAGATGCATATTTTCAAAACACCGTGTCTCACTTGCCTTCACATCCCCAAACACGCTGAACCAGAAGTTGGTCCACCCCAAGGATGGGGTCCCCCGGCACAAACAGAGCAATGTAGTGTAGCTCTTAACTGCAAGGAGGATTGCCGTGACTTGTACATTGGGGAAACTAAACAGGCGCTGGCCAAGAGGATGGAACAACACAGGAGAGCTAACACATCAGACCAGGACTCCACAGTCTACACCATCTACAGGCCAGGACTCCACAGTCTACATCATCTACAGGCCAGGACTCCACAGTCTACACCATCTACAGACCAGGACTCCACAGTCTACACCATCTACAGGCCAGGACTCCACAGTCTACACCATCTACAGACCAGGACTCCACAGTCTACACCATCTACAGGCCAGGACTCCACAGTCTACACCATCTACAGGCCAGGACTCCACAGTCTACACCCTCTACAGGCCAGGACTCCACAATCTACATCATCTATAGGCCAGGACTCCACAGTCTACACCATCTACAGACCAGGACTCCACAGTCTACACCATCTACAGGCCAGGACTCCACAGTCTACACCATCTACAGGCCAGGACACCACAGTCTACACCATCTACAGGCCAGGACTCCACAGTCTACACCATCTACAGGCCAGGACTCCACAGTCTACACCATCTACAGGCCAGGACTCCACAGTCTACACCATCTACAGGCCAGGACGCCACAGTCTACACCATCTACAGGCCAGGACTCCACAGTCTACACCATCTACAGGCCAGGAATCCACAGTCTACACCATTTACAGGCCAGGACTCTACAGTCTACACCATCTACAGGCCAGGACTCCACAGTCTACACCATCTACAGGCCAGGACTCCACAGTCTACACCATCTACAGACCAGGACTCCACAGTCTACACCATCTACAGACCAGGACTCCACAGTCTACATCATCTACAGGCCAGGACTCCACAGTCTACACCATCTACAGGCCAGGACTACAGTCTACACCATCTACAGGCCAGGACTCTACAGTATACACCATCTACAGGCCAGGACTCCACCGTCTACAGGCCAGCGGCCACTCTTTTAGGGATGAGGATGTGCACATTCTTGATAGGGAGCAATGTTGGTTTGAATGGGGAATTAAAGAGTCCATCTATGTGAAGAGGGAACAACCATCCCTGAACCGAGGGGGGATAAGAGTACATCGGTCACCATCTTAAAATTCTGTGATTGCAACTATTCCCCAATCATCTGTGAATAGTACACATGGCCAAAGAAGTTTGACTCAGTTCATCTGGACACAACGTTTACTGACAAGTAAAAGCCTGTCAGTAAACGTTGTGTCCGGATGAACTGATTCAGCTTTCTTTGATTTTCTTACCTGGATTAGTGAGCATGCATCAAGACTAAACAAACACGATTTGGCATTTGCACTGACCGTACTCTGGTATATGAAAAACATAGAAAACATGTTTACAGCTATTGCTTTTGAAATTTAGCCTTCATGTTTTAGGATTTAGTCAGAGAATTAGGATTTCATGTAGAGACAGAGATCAGCAAAACGTCTCCCAGGGAGGATATTTTTTCCTTTGGTCTTAAAGACAAAATGGAGGATCAGGGCTGGTAAAGGCCTGACATGAAACTGAAGCAAAGCTGTTAAGCAGGGTTCCCTGATGCGTCCTCAAACAGCCACTAGACAGAATTTGACGCGTGAAAGGTTCTGTGTGATATTTCTGATATCCTGAAGCATGATGTGACTAGTAAATGGAACTAGAAAGTAACTAGAAAATATGTGACTAGTAGATATCGGCAGATTTTCACTGGGAGTGATGAAGAAGGACAGGATTAGGAACGAGTATATTAGAGGGGCAGCTCAGGTTGGACGGTTTGGGGACAAAGCAAGAGAGACAAGATGGAGATGGTTTGGACATGTGTGGAGGAGAGATGCTGGGTATATTGGGAGAAGGATGCTGAATATGGAGCTGCCAGGGAAGAGGAGAAGTGGAAGGCCAAAGAGGAGGTTTATGGATGTGGTGCAGGTAGTTGGTGTGGCAGAGGACAGGAAGAAATGGAAACGGATGATCCGCTGTGGCGACCCCTAACGGGAGTAGCCAAAAGTAGTAGTAATAGATATCAGCAGGAGTTACTGAGTGGCACTGAAGCAAAATGCAGAATACAGAAATATGGGAAGAGTACTGCACTCAAAAACACGAGCTGGATCGGACAAGCGGATTTGTTTGACCCAGGGTGGTTGGTCCCCGGGTGCTGCAGCTGCCCACTGCTCCTATAAAATTTCAAGTGAAAGCCACTTTATTTGACATTGTATTCTTACAATGAATGTGTTTTCTGCATGTAACCATCCTATTGTGTAGGAGCAGTGGGCAGCTGCAGCACCCAGGGACCACCTCCAGTTCTTCTTTCCACTGCCTTGCTCAGAGGCACAGGCAGGAGTATTAACCCTAACATGCATGTCTTTTTGATGGTGGGAGGAAACCGGAGCACCCGGAAGAAACCCACGCAGACATGGGGAGAACATGCAAACTCCACACAAAGAACCTGGGATGGCCTGGAGTTCGAACTTAACAGTGCTAACCACTGGGCCACCGTGCTGCCACAGGACACATGGGATGGGTTAAAAGTGTACAACAAATTCATTGTAAGAATACAATGACAAAATAAAGTGGCTTTCTTTCCTCTTTCATGATGCATGGTTGAATACTACTGATTGGGCTAAGCATGGAGTTTGAAATTATTTATCTAAAATAAGCTGAGTGCAATTTCCCAAAAAATTGATTGAAATTAAACATTCTGAACTTGTTGTATAGTGGGACTTTGCAAGTCACATAATGTAGCCTAAATAAAGGCATTGCATAGTGGAATATTGGATTTTTAAAATCCACTTTTAATTAAGCAGGATCTTCGATGACACGACTCACTGGGTTCTTTTCTCTTCCCACTCTTGACTGATTTAACGATCACCTACACTATACAAAGTGTTCTGAACAGCTCTTTTACCACAAAACGGCAACATTTTCCAACCCCTCCTCCGGCTAGTCAAAACTCATGTCACCTCACTGCTGCCTGACACCCTGGACTCACGTCATGGTGCCAGGACAACAACCTCCATCTCAACGTCAGCAAAACCAAGGAGCTAATAGTCAACTTCAGGAAGCTGCAGATGGGAGGACACATCCCCACTTACATCAGCGGGTCAGCAGCTTCAAGTTCCTTGGGGTGAACATCAGTGAGGACCTAACCACACCACACAAGCATCGTTGTCAAGGTGGCGAGACAACTGCTCTTCCTCTACAGGTTGAGGAACTTTGGCATGAACTCCAGGATACTCTGCAACTCCTACAGATGCACCATCAAGAGTAACCTGGCTGACTACATCACCACCTGGTATGGCAGCTGCACCACCCTGGACCGCAAGGCTTTGCAGGGGGAAGTGAAAACAATTACCTGCATCTGTATGATGTGTCATGGCCGCTACACACTGACAAATACACTTGTCAGAATAGCTGGTGTGAGATCAGGACAGCTGGTGAGAGATCAGGACAGCTGGTGTGAGATCAGTGTAGTGTTAGGAACACACAAACATCCATTGTCTGAGGAGAATTTATTGACTAATCCGGGGCATCAACATGGAGCTTCAAACTGAATAAAAAACCGTTACTCCTCCTCCCTCGACTGGAACTCCTTACTTGAAACGTCACACAACATATCAATGCCCTCTGCACTCTTATAAAATATTGCAATTACAACACACCTCCCTTTCATTGAGTATTTTAAGACATGCACTTAAATCACAGAAGATTGATCACCAAACTTGTAAACAATTAAACACAGCTAATTCAATAACACATTCTGCTTTTAACCAACACAGGTATTAATGAATATGTTACATTTCACCTTCCTTTTTTTTCTTTTTCTTTTTTTACACTCCTGCTTCCACAAGTAACATTTCTATTTTTACTATTTACTTTTAATCAGGCCAATATGAACAGATAGACCATTTGTTTCTTAAGCAAACTGGCATGAACAATTAAGCCAATCCCTTCCCATGTGAACTGGGTGGACAACCAGTCAGTCACAAATGCAGAGGGTTATTCTGCCCCTGTCAGAGCAGCCAGGTTTAATTCTAAACATATTGCCCATATCTGTCCGGTGGGTTCACCATTCTGCTGCTCAGATACTCTGGAATCACCGGTGCAGTGACAGTGAGTGAGACAGGAGGTTGGTCTCTGTCGGTAACAGGTAAGTCAGTCTGTGTATCACAGTTCCTGTTTGTCTTAGTGTTGCGGTCCATCTGTACTTGTCTTTCTGAAAGGGCCTCTGGAGCCCTTGAGATGGGTCTAAGGTGATGCCTATTCCTCCGGAGCTCCCCTTTATCCATTTGTATAATGTAGGACCTCAGTGTGTCACCCTTCTGCACAACTGAAGCTGATTTGGTCCAGCTCCTGTCATTGTCCAGCTTTACTGCAGCACTGGTCCCTGGTTGAAGTTCAGGTAGTGGTCTGACTTTGTACCTTGTGTTGTACAGTCGACTGTATCTCTGTTTGGCTCTGTCGTCGATCTGCCGCACCTGTTGAAGGTCTGGTCATACAGGCTGTAAGTTAGCCTCCAGAGTAGGAAGCGTAGAACAGATTTGTCTGCCCATCATTAGCTGTGCTACCCCCACCCACCCCCACCCCCACCCCATCGCCTGCAAGGGAGTTGCTCTGCAGGACAACAGTGCTAAGAAAGGATCAGATTGTCTCAGATTCTGTTTAGCTGTTTGCACAGCTCTCTCTCTGCTTCGCCATTGGCTTGCGCATAATGAGGGCTTGTAGTGATTTGCTTGAAATTAAAAGTTTTTGAAAATTGAACAAAAGCTTTCCCGGAAAATTGGGGTCCATTATCTGTAATCGGTTCATTTGGACATCCCCAACTGGCAAAGATGTTGTTCAGACTAGCTATAATTGTATCTGCAGACCTATTAGTGAGGTGAGCTATTTCTACAGTGGCTTGCAAAAGTATTCATACCGCTTGAACTTTTCCACATTTTGTCACGTTTTGACCACAAACATAAATATATTTTATTAGAATTTTATGTGAAAGACCAACACAAAGTGGCACACAGTTGTGAAGTACAAAGAAAATTATACATGATTTTAAAAAAAATGTTACAAATAAAAAAAAGTGCGGTGTGCAAAAGTATTCAGCCCCCCTGAGTCAATACTTTGTGGAACGGCCTTTTGCCGCAATTACAGCTGCAAATCTTTTGGGGTATGTCTCTACCAGCTTTGCACATCTAGAGACTGACAGTTTTGCCCATTCTTCTTTGCAAAACAGCTCAAGCTCAGTCAGATTAGATGGAGAGCATTTGTGAACGGCAGTTTTCAGATCTTGCCACAGATTCTCAATTGGATTTAGGCCTGGACTTTGACTGGGGCATTCTAACACATGAATATGTTGTGTTTTAAGCCATTCCATTGTAGCCCGGGCTTTATGTTTAGGGTCGTTGTCCTGCTGGAAGGTGAACCTCCGCCCCAGTCTCAAGTCTTTTGCAGACTCCAACAGGTTTTCTTCCAAGATTGCCCTGTATTTGGCTCCATCCATCTTCCCATCAACTCTGACCATCTTCCCTGTCCCTGCTGAAGAGAAACACCCCCAGAGCATGATACTGCCACCACCATGTTTGACAGTGGGGATGGTGTGTTCTGTTCAGAGTGATGTGCAGTGTTAGTTTCCCGCTACACATAGCGTTTTGCATTTAGGCCAAAAAGTTCAATTTTGGTCTCATCTGACCAGAGCACCTTCTTCCACATGTTTGCTGTGTCCCCCACATGGCTTCTGGCAAACTGCAAACGGGACTTCTTATGGTTTTCTTTTAACAATGGCTTTCTTCTTGCCACTCTTCCATAAAGGCCAGATTTGTGCAGTGCACGACCAATAGCTGTCCTGTGGACAGATTCCCCCACCTGAGCTGTGGATCTCTGCAGCTCGTCCAGAGTCACCATGGGCCTCTTGGCTGCATCTCTGATCAGCGCTCTCCTTGTTCGGCCTGTAAGTTTAGGTGGACGGCCGTGTCTTGGTAGGTTTGCAGTTGTGCCATATTCTTTCCATTTCCGGATGATGGATTGAACAGTGCTCCGTGAGATGTTCAAAGCTTGGGAAATCTTTTTATAGCCTAACCCTGCTTTAAACTTCTCCACAACTTTATCCCTGACCTGTCTGGTGTGTTCCTTGGACTTCATGATTCTGTTTGCTCCCCAATATTCTCTTAACAAACCTCTGAGGCCGTCACAGAACAGCTGTATTTGTACTGAGATTAGATTACACACAGGTTGACTCTATTTAGTCATTAGGTCAACATTCGATCATTCAACAATCATCAGGCAACTTCTGAAGGCTATGGGTTGCACTCAGAGAAAAGGGGGCTGAATACTTTTGCACACCGCACTTTTCAGTTTTTTATTTGTAAAACAATTTTTAAATCGTGTAATTTTCTTTGTACTTCACAGTTGTGTGCAACTTTGTGTTGGTCTTTCACATAAAATTCCAATAAAATATATTTATGTTTGTGGTCGTAACGTGACAAAATGTGGAAAAGTTCAAGGGGTATGAATACTTTTGCAAGCCACTGTATGTATCTTGAAAAATAGTCCACAACTACAAACCGCAATTCCAAGGAAGTTGGGACATTGTGTAAAAGGTGAATAAAAACAGAATACAATGATTTGCAAATCCTTTTCCACCTATATTCAATTAAATACACTACAAAGACAAGATATTTAATGTTCACACTGATAAACTTTATTGTTTTTTGCAAATATTCACTCATTTTGAATTTGATGCCTGCAACACGTTCCAAAGAAGCTGGGACAGGGGCAACAAAAGACTGGGAAAGTTGAGGAATGCTCAGAAAACTCCTGTGTGGAACATTCCACAGGTGAACAGGTTAACTGGGAACAGGGGAGTGTCCTGATTGGGTATAAGAGGAGCCTCCTTAAAGGCTCAGTCGTTCACAAGCAAGGATGGGGCGAGGTTCACCACTTTGTGAACAACTGCGTGAGCAAATAGTCCAACAGTTTAAGAACAACGTTTCTCAACGTACAACTGCAAGGAATTTAGGGATTTCCTCATCTCCAGTCCATAATATCATCACAAGATTCAGAGAATCCCGAGAAATCTCTGCACGTAAGCGGCAAGGCCCAAAACCAACACTGAATGCCCGTGACCTTCGACCCCACAGGCGGCACTGCATTAAAAACCGACATCATTGTGTAAAGGATATGACCACGTGGGCTTAGGAACACTTGGGAAAACCATCGTCAGTTAACACAGTTGGTCGCTACATCTACAAGTGCAAGTCAAAGCCAGATATCAACACCACCCAGAAACACCGCCGGCTTCTCTGGCCCGAGCTCATCTGAGATGGACTGACGCCAAGTGGACAAGTGTGCTGTGGTCTGACGAGGCCACATTTCACATTGTTTTTGGAAATCATGGACGTCGTGTCCTCCGGGCTAAAGAGGAAAAGGACCATCCAGATTGTTATCAGCGCAGAGTCCAAAAGCCAGCATCTGTGATGGTATGGGGGGTGTTAGTGCCCATGGCATCATGGGTAGCTTGCACATCTGTGAAGGCAGCATTAATGCTGAAAGGTCCATACAGGTTTTGGAGCAACATATGCTGCCATCCAAGCGACGTCTTTTTCAGGGACGTCCCTGCTTATTTCAGCAAGACAATGCGAAGCCACATTCTGCACGTGTTTCAACAGCGGGGCTTCGTAGTAAAAGAGTGCAGGTACTGGACTGGCCTGCCTGCAGTCCAGACCTGTCTCCCATTGAACATGTGTGGCGCATCATGAAGCGCAAAACACGACAACAGCGACCCCGGGCTGTTGAGCAACTGAAGTCGTACATCAGCAAGAATGGGAAAGAATTCCACCTACAAAGCTTCAACAATCAGTGTCCTCAGTTCCCAAACGCTTATTGAGTGTTGTTAAAAGGAAAGGTGGTGGAACACAGTGGTGAACATGCCCCTGTCCCAGCTTCTTTGGAACGTGTTGCAGGCATCACATTCAAAATGAGTGAACATTTGCAAAAAAACAATAAGGTTTATCAGTTTGAACATTAAATATCTTGTCTTTGTAGTGTATTCAGTTGAATATAGGTGGAAAAGGATTTGCAAATCATTGTATTCTGTTTTTATTTACGTTTTACACAATGCCCCAACTTCATTGGAATTGGGGTTTGTACTAAGTAGTTCTCTTTGTTTAACTGGCAAATGTCTGCTGCTACCCTCTCATCTGTGGTGTACAGATGAGAGGTTCTCTCCTCTGAGTTGGCTTAATCTCCTGGCACTTTCTGCAAGTGCTGACTATTCCTTGAATGTTTTGGCTTAGTCCGGGCCACCATACACTACACTTTGCTCTCTCACGGCACTTAACAATACCTTGGTGGCTGTCACGTATATGTTCCAATATCTCAGTTCTCATGCTCTGGGGCACCACAATCTTGTTGTTGTACAACTCTAGCCCTTGAGATGTTGTCAGGTGATCTCCGTGTGAATAGAAGGCCTTTACCTTTAGTGGTATATCAGCAGAGTACTTAGGCCACCCATCAGTCAATGTAGTGTTTGACCAACTGCTACTTGGCATCCTGCAGTATCTGCTGTTTGACCATGCCAAGCTTGCTGGGTGTGATGGGCCACACCTCCTGGACAGCTTCCTCGTAAGCCTCCAGCTCACTGGTCAACTCTGCAATTTCCTGTGGAGCTGTAGTCTGAGGGTGTCTGGACAGGGTGGCTGCAATGACAAGCTGTTCCCCTGGAACATACTCGGCAGTAGGGTTATACCGCATCATATGAAGTAACAGTCTCTGACATCTCATCGGTACAGAGCCTGGGTCTTTGCTGTTGATGAGTGGAATGAGTGGTTTGTGATCACTCTGTAATGTGAATGAATCTAGACCATACAGTATCTTGTAAAATTTTCACATGCCCAGACTGCAGCGAGACATTCTTTTTCTATTTGCGCATAGCACTTTTCCACACCAGTCAATGTTCTGGGGCAGTATGCTACTAGTCTTAATTGTCCATCATGTGTCTGCAGTAGAACCCCACCCAGCCCATAGCTACTCGCATTAGCATGGACAACAGTGTGTTTTTTTTACATCAAAGAATGCTAACACAGGGGCCTCTGTAACGAGCCGTTTTACTTTCTTAAAGGCCTCCTCCTGCGCTGCACCCCAAGTCCACATTACTTTAGTTTTAAGCAGGTCAGTCAAGGGCTTTGTGACATCAGACAGGTGTGGGAGACACCTGCCTAGGTATCATGCCAATGATTATTCTGAGCTCATGTACATTGTTTGGTGGTTGTAGCTGAGTGATGGCTATGACTTTGGTGTCATCTGGGTGGATTCCATGCTTGTCGATGCAACTGCCCAAGTAGTTGAGTTGCCGCTGACGTAACAAGCACTTGTCATGGTTTAGCTTCAACCCTGCTTTCCTCAATGTTTCCAGGGGGTTCTGAAGCCTCACCTCATGCTGTTTGGCAGTCTTGGAGTAGATCAAAATATCATCCATGTATATGGCCACATCCTCTAGGTCCTTTAAAAGCTCTGTTATATCCCGCTGGAAGATTTCTGGGGCACTCGTGATCCCAGATGGAAGTTTATCGAAAAAATATCTTCCAAATGCTGTAATAAATGTGGTCAATTTAGCACGCTCTGTGTCTAATGGTATCTGCCAGAAACCACTAGCTGCATCCAGCAGAGAAAACACTTTTGCATGAGCCAGCTTAGGTAAAATGTCACCTATCGTAGGCAGCATATACGTATTTCTCTCTCTTCACTGCTTTGTTTAGCTTCTTCAAATCTACGCATATTCTAGCCGGTTCCTTATTTTTCTTTGGTACGGGTACCATTGACTATCTTTAAGGCTAAGCTGTAAAATGAATTTTATGAAAAAATGTTTGTCGATGAAATTAAAAAATAATAAATATTAAAGTGTGACTGTAGCAGAGTGATGTTGTTATGCCAGATTGTGGACTGAGTCTTTCATTCAATATGCATTATAAGAATGACTGGTCTCTTATTGTGAAAGGTTACAGAGCGGAAGTTCTAGCGCAAAGGACGATACCAACTGGTTTTGTTTATGTGGGTGACGTCCTGGTTTCATATTAACTTCTTATAACGCACTTGTACATTCTAATGGTCAAAGTCCATTTCGGAAATCATTATAAAATTGATAGAATCCGGTCATAACATTTCAAAGCTGATATTTGGCGTTATGAAGAAGCTATAATATAATGGACTCTTCCGTTGTGGAACAAGCTCTTCGCGCCTGGTGCGTTCCCTTTCCTCTGGACTTTGAAAGAGACGGTGTGTATTCTGTGTGCTGTTAAGAGTTTTGGTAAATTACCCTGTAAATACGGTTTCTCATTTACCATCAACGGTAATGGTAATAACTGTTAACTAGTTTGTGTTTTGTGTTGCAATTCTCAACTATTCTGTTCATTTACGTGGATTTAAAGTGTAGAAAATGTGATGGTAACTGTACATGTCGTTCTAGTGTGGGAGTGCACTGTTAGAATGTCCACTAGAGGGTGCTGTTACCCACTCATGTACTGAAAATAGCGTTGTTGGTGAATCAATTGCAGGCTGTGGGCACTGTATGCGGAAGGAGACCTGTATATTCACTGCTGTGTACTGTTTTCATGCAGGTTTCTGATGGCAATAAATACGATACTGTAGGAGTGCAGGAATGAGGAGACGGAAGATCGAGTCGAGTCAATTGACCTTTCGCAAAGTACCGCCCCAGAACGGTGCTTGTCCAATCCTACCTTAGCAATGGTCCGTCAGGCTTTCAAACACACAACAAAATGCTGAAACGGTGTGCCTATGGGATCTGCAAATCGGACACTAGATATGTGAAAAGTTTGGAGGGGGTGTAATTCTCTTTCCCTTCCCGAAACCCAGAACGCAAGAAGCGCAATGTCGGCAATGGATCTGGCGGTATAGCAGACCCCATGGCCAGCTTAATCCATCCAAAACCAACACAAATACCTGTCTGCTCCAAGCTAAAAGTGCTACTAGCTATCATTGATAGCTAATACAGCTAACGTATTATTACTGTTACTTTTACCCACACAATGCGTTGATTTCTTCCTTTATGTTTAGGTGTTTTCCGGCTACTTCCTGGATAGTTATGAGGTGCTTGACGGGCATAGCAACAGTAACTAAGGGGGGCGGGACTTTGCAAAAGGTCAATTCTGTTTACTCACCACACAAAACGACACCGATACAGCACAATCTCTCGTGGCAACCAGCTAACCGCTAGGCTGCTGCAAACATGGCCCCGCCCCGGAAACTCTAAAAAGTGCCTACGTCAGCACTCTGAATGTCTGCCTTAAAGGAGCAGCAGACCCTGGTGAATCTACCCTCAATTGTGTATCACCACACAGGCCCCCCCAGAATTCACCATCACGAAAAAATGCAAAACAGTAATGCAACACAAAAGTACTCAATGAAACGGTCAACGTCTCGGGGCGCGGACCAGGCGGCCAAAACGGCTGAGCTGAATGGGTATGGGGACGGGGGCAGGGGACAGAGCCGGAGCCCGGGCAGGGGCCGAGGCTGGGCCAGGGGCCTGAAAAGGGGGGCGTCCACGCCGCGAGGGCAGGGCCAGTTCGACCGGCCCACCCAGGTCCAAATGGGCAGGCTTGAGACGGTCCACCGAGACCCGCTCTGGCTTGCCCCCCATGTCCACCACAAAGTTCTTAGGCCCCGCTTCCAGGACGCGGAAGGGCCCGTCGTAGGGGGGGCTGCAGGGGGGTACGGTGGCTGTCGTGGCGGATGAAGACGTACCTGGCCGACAGCAGATCCTTGGGGACGTAGGACTGACGGAGGCAGTGGTGAGGTCAGGGAAGTCTGCGAGCAGTCGTTGATATGTTTGACAGGCCGAGCGTCCCTGCACCTCCCAGTGTGCACGGGTATGTAGCGAAAGAGACAGCATCGATCAAGCGACGGTTCGTAACATCCACCAGCAGCCTGAAGGCGCACAGGAAGTCCGCGCCCAGGAGGGGAACCGACACCGCGGCCATAACGAAGTCCCAGCCGAAACGCCGCCCGCCGAAACACACCTCCACATACCTGATGCCGTAGGTACGTATGGGCGTGCCGTTCGCGGCATCCATCCGGGGGCCTTGTCCGCCGGCCATGGTGTCCGCGGCCGATGCAGGCAGGATGCTACGCTGGGCGCCCGAACCGACCAGCAGCCGCCGGCCAGATGAGGCGTCCTTGATAAACAACAGCCTGCTGTTCTCGCCGGTGCTCATAGCTGCTATTGAGCGCCCCCTGGCGTTTCCCTGGACGCGGAAGCTGCATGGCGGGCGACACTGCTTGGCCCTGGCACCAAACCTGTTGTGGTAATAACACAGCCCGCTGCTGGCGGCGGGCAGCCACCGCAGCCGCGGTGCCCGCTGCGTCCTCTAGCGGCGGGGGCGAGGTCTGGGTGGGGAGCATCGCAGGAACGAACTGCTGCCGGTTGGCGAGGGAAATCCTGTCCGCTTCCGCACCCAGAGCGCGGTAGTCTTTGGTGGAGGAGAGGGGGGGGGGCTGGCTAGCGCTGTGCGCACAGGCGCTGGGAGCTGCCGCAGAAACATATGGGTGAAAATGAAGGAGGGGTCCGCCGAGCCCAAACATCTTCTCCAGCAGCTCGGAAGGTTTGCTATCGCCGAGTCCGTTGAGTGACAACAGGCGACCCGCCTTCTCCATCTCCAACAGCTGGAAGAGCTGCAAAAGGAAGGCCTTGAGTGGGCCCCATTTCCCCACAGCCGGGGGGCTTCCAGTTGCCCCATAGCTCGGGCCGTCATCCGGGCATCCAACGCCGCCACCACATGGAAACACCTCGTACCGTCCCGCGTTATTCCTCCCAGCTCGAACTGGGCTTCAATGTGCTGAAACCATGGCCGGGCGGGGACGGTGCTGCCAAAACTCGGGTTACTTCACCGTCGCTGCTGAGATGCTAGCGCTAACATGAGCCGTACCATTAGCATCACTCGCAGCCGGAGCGGTGTCGTCATCGCTTTGGGTCGACATGTTCGTTGTCAACGTGCGGGGTCACCGATGTGGGAGTGCAGGGATGAGGTGACAGAGAGATCGAGTCGAGTCCATCCCGTTTACTCCCCCCACAAACAACACCGATACAACACAATCTCCCCTGGCAACCAGCTAACCAACCGCTAGGCTGCTGCCAACATGGCTCCGCCCCGGAAACACCAAGCAGTGCTACGTCAGCACTCTGAATGTCTGCCTTAAAGGAGCAGCAGCACCTGCTGAAGCTACCCTCAATTGTGTATCTCCACAATATCATCTACCTGGTCGTCGTCAGTCACACCAACAAACTACACGACGCAGAGAACCACGCTACAACTGGTGCCGTGACTCGTTGACTGGTTAGCTGGAGCTAACTTCTCTTCTTGGGTCAAAGGGATTCCGGTCAAACTGAATCCTTTGCAGAATATGTGTGAATATCGGTCTTGAGGTTTTGAATAGTCACAGAAGTTTTTTTACTGAGTACATGTTTTTTGTTTTTTCATTTTCTGAGTATTGTTGATTATCATTTTAATGGAGACTTTCACTGTAGAGGGGAATTCTGTTCCTAATACTGGGGGTTTGAGTGTTGGGAGAGGGAGAGGTCTAATAATGTATACGCCTATAGCAAAATCTACTCCAGGAAATCCAGTGTTCTCTGACAGGGGGAGGGGAAGATTGGTTAATTCCTTTGGTCCTGGTGTCCTACCTTTGATTTTGTCCCCTGGTAGGTCCCCTATTGTCTCCCCACCCTCTGATACGGCCAATGGTAGTGAGTCATCCCACGGTCAGTTAGCCGAACTGATTAAGTCCATTGGGTCTGAGATAGGAGAATCTATTAAGATGAGCGCCTTCACCTGTAGTAGCCCCTGATCAAACCCGGAATGCTTCTCACTCTGACTACTGTGGTACTACTGTGATAGATGCGTCCAAGATGAACCTTGAGCTACATTCAGATGTAAACTCCCCTCCTTACTTTAGAGGTGACAATTCAGATAAGTGCTCTGTATTTGAATGGGAGGAGCTAATGAGGGCATATCTCAGAAAAAAAGGAATGTAATAGGTCTGAGCAGCTGGAGAAAGTTATGAATAAGCTAATGGGGAGGGATATGACTAAAGTCTGGATCCGCAGTAACTCAGCTGTTAGCGATGTGAATGTTATTTTCAGCATTCTGAGGCAGCACTTTGGTGATACTGTTCATTCAGATCTGCCGTTAGCAGATTTTTATGCTGCCATACCATATGCAAATGAGGGGTCCCTTGACTACTGGATTCAGCTTAACAAAGCTGCAGAGGTCACTGAGCAGTGTCTTACTAGCAAGGGGGAGCCAATGACTGACCTTAGCTTGCACCTAGTTCTCATGTTCATCCATAATTGCCCTGACAAGGAGCTGGCCCTAGTGTTTAAAAGTAAGCCCGCTCGTGAGTGGACAGCACATGAAGTGCAGGATTGTCTGGAGGAGTACTTAAAGGAAAGCAAGGTTAGTCGAGGCATGCTGTCACAGCACGTTGCTGCAATTGAGCAGTCACCGCAGGAGAGTGTTCGCACTGGCACCAAGCCACACATACCGTCGACCTTTGAATGGAGCACAAAACGGTCAGACCGGCAATCTTCAACGTCTGCGCAGAGCACAATGGAAAAAGTTCTGAGTCTGTTGGAGATGGGATTAGCTTGCAACACTCAACAACAACAGTCAGTGCACAAAGGGTTCCGCGAACAACCTCCCAAATGCCCTCGTGAGCACCATGTTTGTGGCAGTAAGGAGCACAGCACTAGAACGCACTGTAGGCTGAACAAACTGTGCTTTACATGTCTCTCTGCTGGCCACCTCAGCATCAACTGTGGACAGAACACTCCACCCCAGTCTCCTCCCAGTCGGAGCCAAGCTCCATCCCAGGGAAATTAGATGGCCTCCATTCGGAGGAGGGCAATGTAGGCCTGTATAGTGTTCCCTCCAACTGTGATGACGATATTCAGTCTGTTTATACGTCCGTTTGTGAAGCAGCATCCAAAGGCAAAACAGTGATTTCCCAGAATGTGATAAGAACATCCAAAAGTGAGAGTTTGTTTTTCACCACCATAATAGCAGGGGGTAAGGTTGAGTTACAGGGGATGATGGATAGTGGGTCCATGGCTACTTCACTGCGTGCAGACCTTGTTCCTCGGCTGAGGGAGGCAGGTGTAGTAAGTGGCGATATGATATCCTCTACTGACGTTATCCTTGTGGGGTGTGGTGGGAAACAGACTAGTCCAGTTGGGATATGCGAGCTGAAACTTAAGTTGCACGGGTTTGACTACCTAGTGCCAGTCCTGATAGTAGAAGGTCAGGCAGACGAGCTGATTATAGGTACAAATGTGATGAAACCTCTCATCAGACAGTTCAAATCCAACGAGGCTTACTGGAGAATATTGGAAAAACCAGAGTCATGTCAAGGCGAGAACAGCCAGTTTATCAGATTCCTGGCCAACCTTGAGAGATGTATGGGAGAGGAAATCCCTGATAAATTGGGAATGGTCAAGCTAAAACAAGCAGTGACTCTAGCACCAATGAGTGAACATGTAGTCTGGGGCCATCTTCCACCCATGACTAAATTCTCTGTAGGAAGTATTGTTATCGTAGAGCCAATCACGTCTCGCTGTGTGCACCATAACATACTGGTGGGCAGAGTAGTTACGCCTCTGTGGGGGGACGGGTGGCTTCCTGTTAAAATTGTCAACCTGACTACATCTCCTATCACCTTGAAAAGGAATGCTAAAGTGGCCGACATCTACCCATGCATTGCCTTAGACGATTTTGATGATGAGACAGAAAAGATGATGAATCAGAATGTGAGTAAAGTGAGCAGTGGCAGCTCTCATGGCAGTCTAACAGCTAAGAGTGTTGGAGGCAGCTGTGCGGCAAAAGGGAATGAGAGAATGGCTGGTCTGGGGCTCCAGAATCTGCCTGTTGATGAGTGTGAGGTGTTATCGTTCTGGAAGGAAAACATGACTGATCTGATTGAACAGTATGAAGATGTGTTTTCTAGACACCACTTGGACTGTGGTGAGGCTAGCGGCTTCTGTCATTGGATTCGGCTGAAAGATGACCACCCCTTCCGCTTGCCTTATCGAAGACTTTCTCCCACTCATTACCAAAAACTGAGGGAAACACTGGATGAGATGGAGGCAAGGGACATTATCAGGAAGTCTAGTAGCGAGTATGCGTCCCCACTTGTCCTCTGTTGAAAAAAGAATGGTGATCTGAGGTTATGCACAGATCTCAGGTGGCTCAATGCTCGCACAGTCTAAGATGCACACCCCCTTCCTCATCAAGCCGATGTTCTGGCCGCACTGGGAGGCAACACCTTTTTCAGCACCATGGACCTAACATCTGGTTACTACAATGTCCCACTGCACGAGGATGATAAGAAATTCACCACCTTCTCCGCACCTCTTGAGTTGCATGAGTGCAATCTTCTGCCCCAGGGGCTTTGTAACAGCCCGGCGACCTTCATGAGAATGATGCACTCAATCATCGGCGATCAAAACTTTCAAAGCCTTCTCTGTTACTTAGATGATTTGTTGGTTTTCGGTAAATCAGAGGAAGAGAGTTTGCAAAGGCTTAAGGTAGTGTTCCAGCGCCTAAGAGCACACAACCTAAAGCTGTCTCCATCTAAGTGCCACTTTTTGAGAAGGTCAGTTACGTTTTTAGGACACATCATCTCTCAGGAAGGGATAGCCACACACCCGGATAAGGTGCAGGCCATTGTCAGTGTGTCTGAGAGTGATATTATGGAGCCGGACGGCGTCACTCCATCTGTCAGTAAGGTCCAGTCGTTCTTAGGCATTGTAGTATATTACCAGCACTACATTGAGAACTGCTCCAGGGGCGCAAAATCGCTGTTCCAACTGACCACTGGCAGGAAAAAGCCATGGAGAGGCAAACTAAAGAAGAGGCCTGTTCTATCTCGTAAAATCACTACAGCAGACTGGACTACTGAGTGTAAGGAGGCATTTAGTGCTCTGAAGGCTGTGTTGACTGATCAAGTCCTGTTAGCTCACCCTGATTTCTCTCAAGTGAAGGGGTGACAGAAGACACAAATCGGGATGAATTGAGTGATGTCAGAACTGCCCAGTGGGTTGCCCATCTTCCTGAGCCCTGTGCAAATGGGGTGGCAAATAACACGGATGTGACAGATATGCCGGAGCAGGCAGAGGGACATGTGGAAAATGTGGAGACTGAAAAGAGACAGGACTCTGAGGATCATGGAATCATGGATGAGACACCTACCTTTGGAGAGCATGGAAGTGGACAGGACGGACTAGATACGGAGAATGGATTGCACAATTTATACTCAGTGATTGTCTACCAGGCTAGCGATCAATTGTCAGACACTACCACTGTTGAATCTTTCACTAGAGATGTGATGGCTCCGGAGGAGGTCCCCTATGAACCATCCTTGCCAACACCTGTGAATGAGTCTAAGCCGGCCACAGTCATTGACCTGCCGAGTGTATCTGCTGACACTCAGAGAGAGGGGATTCGTACTAGGCTGGGTACATTACATTACAGTCATTTAGCTGACACTTTTATCCAAAGTGACTTACAATAAGTGCATTTAACGTAGAAAATCAGGAGAACTACTAGTCATCAGAAGTCATAAGTGCATCTAAACAAGCATCTAAGAACAAAATCAGTGCTAAATTAAAAGCACAAGAAAGAGATTTTTTTTAAAATTAGTGAATACAATAAGTGCTAAGAAGAAGTAACAGGGTAGTAGTTCTTGAAGAAGTGCGTTTTCAACCTGGGCTGAAAGATGGGCAGCGACTCCGCTGTCCTGACATCAGTGGGGAGTTCATTCCACCAATGTGGGGCCAGGACAGAAAATACCTTTGACCGGGTCAATCGGCAGCAGGTGCTTCTGAGCGACGGGGCAACCAGGCGTCCCGAGGCAGCAGAGCAAAGGGGTCGGGCGGGGATGTAGGGCTTGACCATGGCCTGGAGATAGGAAGGAGCTGTGCATTTCACTGCCTTGTAGGCTCGCACCAGAGTCTTAAACTGGATACGAGCAGCTACTGAGAGCCAGTGGAGGGACATGAGAAGGGGAGTTGTGTGGGAGAACTTAGGGTGGTTGAACACCAGATGAGCTGCAGCTTTCTGAACAAGCTCCAGAGGTCTGATGGCCGACGCCGGGGCGCCAGCAAGAGGGAGTTGCCGTAGTCCAGCCGGGAGATGACCAGAGCCTGGAAGAGCACTTGTGCTGTCTCGTCGGTGAGGAATGGGCGAATCCTCCTGATGTTATAGAGGAGAAATCTGCAGGAGCGAGCAACCGAGGCAACGTTTTCAGCAAATGACGGTTGGTCGTCCAGGATCACATCCAGATTCCTCGCAGTCCGAGTTGGCGTCACCACGGTGTTGTCAGTGGTAATGGCCAGGTCTCGGTGCAGACAACCTTTCTCCGGGAGGAACATCAGCTCTGCCTTGTTCGGATTGAGCTTCAGGTGGTGTGTCGCCATCCACTCCGAGATGTCAGTCAAACACGCAGCAATGCATGTCTCTACTTGTGTGTCAGAGGGAGGAAAGGACAAGATCAGTTGGGTGTCATCGGCATAACAATGGTAAGAGAAGTCATGCGAGCGAATAACAGAACCCAGGGATGTCGTGTACAGGGAGAAAAGGAGAGGACCCAGAACCGAACCCTGTGGAATGCCTGTTGTCAGTATGCGAGGCTCCAACACAGATCCCCTTCATGTCACCTAGTAGGAGCGACTTGTCAGGTGGGATGCAAACATTGAGAGTGCAGAGCCTGTGACAGCCAGCCCCTCGAGGGTAGAGAGCAGGATCTGGTGGTTCACTGTGTCAAACGTAGCTGACAGGTCTATGAGTATCAGGACAGAGGAGAGAGAGTTTGCTCTCGCAGAGTGCAGCGATTGTGTCACTGCAAGGAGGGCCGTTTCTGTCGAACGACCCACCCTGAACCCAGACTGGTTGGGGTTTAGGAGGTTGTTCTGGTGGAGGTACAAAGAAAGTTGGTTAAAGACAGCACGTTCGAAAGTTTTGGATAGAAAGGGTAGAAGGGAAACTGTTAGGGTTTGCGGGAGACCCCAAGCGCATGACACCAAGCAGAGATAGAGTTCGACGAAACTGGCGCACTTTATTAATAGTTCATACAAAGGTCCAACGAGACAACATGCATGGCAACGAAAAGAGTCCGGCAATCCATTTTGCGGGTAGTCCCCAACAAATAGAGAAAGTACAAGAAAACTCACTGAAACATGCACGACAACAAAAAGAGTCCGGTTATCCACTTTGCGGGTAGTTCCCAACACACAGAGAAAGTACAAGACAACTCATGGTTAATCCAAATTCCGGGTAGTCCCCAACAAACAGAGAAAGTACGAGAAAACTCACGGGTAATCCAAATTGCGGGTAGTCCCCAACAAACAGAGAAAGTACAAGACAAATCACGGGTAATCCAAATTGCGAGTAGTCCCCAACAAACAGAGAAAGTATGAGAAAACTCACGGGTAATCCTATTTGGGGACACGGCAGGATGATTCCGCAGGGAAAAAAACTCCACAGAGAAAATAGCAAATCCACGGGCTGAGATAAACTCGGAGAGAATACACAGGGAGGGAAGAGTAACCACTTCAACGAGGAGGTTACGGCACAAACTGGCAACAAGCTCTGGGAGACCAGCAAACTTAAGCCCACCCCTGACGACTTAAACCCAGCCCTGACGAGCTGATTGGCTGCAGGTGCGGGGTGGGCGAGCCGTAACAGAAACCGGTCTATAGTTTTTGACGTCAGAGGGGTTAAGTGGTGGTTTCTTGAGAAGGGGGGTGACTCTAGCAGTCTTGAAGGCAGATGGAAAGCATCCTGCCTGGAGGGAGGTGTTGATGTTGATGAGGTGGGTTAGAAAGGGAAGGAGTTCAGGTGCTATAGACTGAAGAAGATGGGGGGGGACCGGGTCAAGGGAGCATGTGGTGGGGCGACTGGATGTGATGAGGTTGAGGACCTCGTCGGGGGAGAGGGGATAGGGTGGGATGTGGAGAGGTGAGGGAGGGTGTAGAGGGTGGGATAGTGCAAGCAGCACTAGCCTGGTGGTGAGAAAAGGAGGATCTGATGTCGTTTATCTTCTTGTCAAAGAAGTTAGCGAAGTCATCAGGGAGAAGGGAAGAAGCAGGAGGAGGAGGAGGAGGAGGAGGAGGTGGGGGTTGAAGAAGTGTAGAGAAGGTTTCAAAGAGTTTCTTAGGATTAGAGGCAGAGCATAGGATACGATGATGTCCTATCCTCTACCTCTGTCTGATATGATGGAAAGAAGAAAGGTAGGCATACTGTATGCAAGAGACCAGGTGGAAGGGGAGTAAAGCCAGTAGTATCGGAGGTGGGTTCAAACTCTTCTACCATGGTGCGAATCGGAGAAGAAATGGGGTAGGGGTAATTCTGAAGGAAGAGTATGTCAAGAGCGTGCTGGAGTTGAAGAGAGTGTCAGACAGTGTGATGAGTATGAAGGTGGAAATCGAGGGTGTATTGCTGAATGTTATCAGTGCATATGCCCCGCAAGTTGGGTGTGAGATGGACGACAAAAGAAGAATACTGGAGTGAGTTGGACGACCTGGTGGAGAGGGTACCCAAGAAGGAGAGAGTAGTGATTGGAGCGGACTTCAATTGACATATGACATATTGGTGAAGGGAACAGAGGTGATGAGGAGGTGATGGGAAGGTATGGAGTCAAGGAGAGAGATGTGGAAGGACAGATGGTGGTCAATTTTGCGAAAAAGGGTGGAAATGGCCGTGGTGAAAACATATTTGAAGAAGAGGGAGGAACACGGGGTGACACACAAGAGTGGAGGAAAGTGCACACAGGTGGACTATATCTTATGTAGAAGGCGCGATCTAAAAGGGATGGGAGACTGCAAGGTGGTGACAGGGGAGAACGTAGCTAGGCAGCATCGGATGGTGGTCTGTAAGATGACTTTGGAGACCAAGAAGAGGAAGCGAGTGAAGACACAGCCGACGGTCAAATGGTGGAAGTTGATGAAGGAAGACTGTTGTGTGTAGTTTAGGCAGGAGTTAAGACAGGCACTGGTTGGTAGTGAAGAGTTGTCAGATGGCTGGGCAACCACTGCAGAAATAGTGAGGGAGACGGCTAGGAAGGTACTTGGTGTGTCATCAGGACAGAGGAAGGAAGACAAGGAGACTTGGTGGTGGAATGAGGAAGTACAGCAAAGTATACAGAGGGAGAGGTTGGCAAAGAAGAAGTGGGATAGTCAGAGAGATGAAGAAAGTAGACAGGAGTACAAGGAGATGCAGCGTAAAGCAAAGACAGAGGTGGCAAAGGCAAAAGAAAAGTGTATGATGAGTTGTATGACAGGTTAGACACTAAGGAAGGAGAAAAGGACTTGTACCGATTGACTAGACAGTGGGACCGAGCTGCAAAGGATGTGTAGCAAGTTAGGGCGATCAAGGATAGAGATGGAAATGTACTGACAAGCGAGGAGAGTGTGCTGAGAAGATGGAAGGAGTACTTTGAGGGGCTGATGAATGAAGAAAATAAGAGAGAGAGAGAAGGTTGGATGATGTAGGGATAGTGAATCTGGAAGTTCAGTGGATTAGCAAGGAGGAAGTGTGGGCAGCTATGAAGAGGATGAAGAGTGGAAAGGCAGTTGGTCCTGATGACACATCTGTGGAGACATTGAGATGTTTAGGAGAGATGGCAGTGGGGGTTTTAACTAGATTGTTTAACACAATCTTGTAAAGTGTGAGGATGCCTTAGGAGTGGAGAAGAAGCATACTGGTACCAATTTTCAAGAACAAGGGCGATGTGCACAACTGTAGCAACTACAGAGGTATAAAGTTGATCAGCAACAGCATGAAGATATGGGAAAGAGCAATAGAAGCTAGGTTAAGAGGAGAGGTGACGATTAGTGAGCAGCAGTATGGTTTCATGCCATGAAAGAGCACCACAGATGCAATATTTGCTTTGAGAATGTTGATTGGGAAGTATAGAGAAGGCCAGAAAGAGTTGCATTGTGTTGTTGTAGATTTAGAGAAAGCATACGACAGGGTGCCGAGAGAGGAGGTGTGGTATTGTATGAGAAAGTTGGGAGTTGCAGAGAAGTATGTAGGAGTGGTGCAGGATATGTATGAGGGAAGTGTGACAATGGTGAGGTGTGCGGTTGGAATGACAGATGGGTTCAAAGTGGAGGTGGGATTACATCAAGGATCGGCTCTGAGCCCTTTCTTGTTTGCAATGGTGATGGACAGGTTGACGAACAAGATCAGGCAGGAGTCTCCATGGACAATGATGTTTGCGGATGACAGTTTGATCTGTAGCAAGAGTAGGGTGCAGGTTGAGGAGAGCTTGGAGAGGTGGAGGTATGCACTGGAGAGTAGAGGAACGAAAGTCAGTAGGAGCAAGATGGAATACCTATGCGTGAATGAGAGGGAGGACAGTGGTATGGTCAGGATGCAAGGAGTGGAGGTGACGAAGGCATATGAGTTTAAATACTTGGGGTCAACTGTCCAAAGTAATGGGGAGTGCAGTAGAGAGGCGAAGAAGAGAATGCAGGCAGGGTGGAGTGGGTGGAGAAGAGTGTCAGGAGTGATTTGCGACAGAAGGGTACCAGGGAGAATTAAAGAGAAGGTTTACAAGACGGTTGTGAGACCAGCTATGCTATATGGTTTGGAGACAGTGGCACTGACGAAAAGACAGGAGGCGGAGCTGGAGGTGGCAGAGTTGAAGATGCTAAGGGTTTCACTGGGAGTAACGAAGAAGGACAGGATCAGGAAAGATTATATTAGAGGGACCGCTCAGGTTGGACGGTTTGGAGATAAAGCAAGAGAGGCAAGATTGAGATGGCTTGGACATGTGTGGAGGAGAGATGCTGGGTATATTGGGAGAAGGATGCTGAATATGGAGCTGCCAGGGAAGAGGAAAAGAGGAAGGCCAAAGAGTAGGTTTATGGATGTGGTGAGGGAAGACATGCAGGTGGCTGGTGTGACAGAGGAAGACGCAGAAGACAGGAAGGGATGGAAACGGATGATCCGCTGTGGTGACCCCTAACGCGAGCAGCCGTAAGTAGTAGTAGTAGAGGCAGAGTATAGGATTTTAGAGTGATAGAAGGCAGCCTTAGCAGCAGAAAGGGAGGAGGAGAAAGTGGAAAGAAGAGATTGGAAGTTGAGAAGGTCCTCTGGGAATTTGCATTTTCTCCTTTTGCACTCTGCCACTCTTAGGCTCCGTCCGTCAGTACGTACTGAGTCGGACAGCCAAGGCGCAGGTGGAGTTGGGCGTACAGGCCCGGAGGTGAGGGGACAGAGATTGCCCAGAGAAGAGGAGAGGGTAGAGAGAAGAAGATCAGTAGCAGTGTCAGGGGGTAGGAGAGATAAAGATTCAGGTGTAGGGAGGATAGAGGTAACAGAGGAAGAAAGATCAGTGTTGGAGAGAGAGCAGAGATGTCTACGGGTGGAAACCATACCGGTAGGGGAAGGGGCTGAGGGGGGTGAAGAGAGGGATAGAGAGAGGACATGACATAGTGGTCAGATAGCTGGAGGGGAGTAAGAGAGAGATTGGAAATAGGACAGTGTCTAGTAAAGATAAGGTCCAGCTGGTTGCTGGCCTTGTTGGTAGGAGGAGAGGGTGAGAGGTGAAGGTCAAAGGAGGAGAGGAAAGAGAGAAGAGGATCTAGCTTGTCAGTGTGGATGTTGAAGTCACCGAGAAGGATAAGTGCAGAGTCATCAACAGGGAAGTGCGAGACAAGTGTGTCAAGCTCCTCCAAAAACTCACCAAGGGGGCCTGGTGGGCGGTACACAACCACGATGGTGAGTTTGACTGGATAGGAGACAGTAACAGCATGAAATTCAATTCCAGTCTCTTCTTTCCACTTTCTCCTCCTCCCTTCTGCTGCTAAGGCTGCCTTCTATCACTCTAAAATCATATGCTCTGCCTCTAATCCTAAGAAACTCTTTGAAACCTTCTCTACACTTCTTCAACCCTCACCTCCTCCTCCTACTTCCTCCCATCTCCCTGATGACTTCGCTAACTTCTTTGACAAGAAGGTAAATGACATCAGATCCTCCTTTTCTCACCACCCGGTTAGTGCTGCTTGCACTATCCCACCCTCTGCACCCTCCTTCACCTCTCCATGTCCCACCCTATCCCACCTTGCTCCCCTCTCCCCCGACGAGATTCTAAACCTCATCACATCCAGTCGCCCCACCACATGCTCCCTTGACCCGGTCCCCTCCCCTCTTCTTCAGTCTATAGCACCTGAACTCCTTCCCTATCTAACCCAGCTCATCAACACCTCCATCCAGGAAGGGATTCTTCCCATCTGCCTTCAAGACTGCTAGAGTCACCCTCCTTCTCAAGAAACCATCACTTAACCCCTCTGATGTCATAAACTACAGACCAGTTTCCCTTCTACCCTTTCTATCCAAAACTTTCGAACGTGCTGTCTTTAACCAACTTTCTTTGTACCTCCACCAGAACAACCTCCTAAACCCCAACCAGTCTGGGTTCAGGGTGGGTCACTCGACAGAGACGGCCCTCCTTGCAGTGACACAATCGCTGCACTCTGCGAGAGCAAACTCTCTCTCCTCTGCCCTGATACTCCTGGACCTGTCAGCTGCGTTCGACACAGTGAACCACTAGTTCCTCCTCTCTACCCTCGAGGGGCTGGGTGTCACAGGCTCTGCACTCTCAATGTTTGCATCCTACCTGACGGGTCGCTCCTACTAGGTGACATGAAGGGGATCTGTGTCTGAGCCTCGCAGACTGACAACAGGCATTCCACAGAGTTTGGTTCTGGGTTCTCTCCTTTTCTCCCTGTACACAACATCACTGGGTTCTGTTATTCGCTCGCATGACTTCTCTTACCATTGTTATGCCGATGACACCCAGCTGATCTTGTCCTTTCCTCCCTCTGACATACAAGTAGAGACACGCATTGCTGTGTGCTTGACTGACATCTCAGAGTGGATGGTGACACACCACCTGAAGCTCAATCTGGACAAGACAGAGCTGATGTTCCTCCTGGGGAAAGGTCGCCCGCACCGAGACCTGGCCATTACCACTGACAACACCGTGGTGACGCCAACTCGGACTGTGAGGAATCTGGGTGTGATCCTGGACGTCCAACTGTCGTTTGCTGAAAACGTTGCATCGGTTGCTCACTCCTGCAGATTTCTCCTCTATAACATCAGGAGGATACGGCCATTCCTCACCGACGAGATGGCACAGGTGCTCATCCAGGCTCTGGTCATCTCCCGGCTGGAGTACGGCAACTTCCTCCTTGCAGGCGCCCCGGCGTCGGCCATCAGACCTCTGGAGCTTGTTCAGAAAGCTGCAGCTCATCTGGTGTTCAACCGCCTTAAGTTCTCCCACACACCTCCCCTTCTCATGTCCCTACACTGGCTCCCAGTAGCTGCTCGCATCCAGTTTAAGACTCTGGTGCTAGCCTAGAGGGCAGTGAAAGGAACAGCTCCTTCCTATCTCCAGGCCATGGTCAAGCCCTACAACCCCACCCGACCACTTCGCTCTACCGCCTCGGGACGCCTGGTTGCCCCGTCGCTCAGAAGCACCTGCTGCCGATCGACCCAGTCACGGCTCTTTTCTGTCCTGGCCCCACAGTGGTGGAATGAACTCCCCACTGATGTCAGGACAGCGGAGTCGCTGCCCATCTTTCGGCGCAGGTTGAAAACTCGCCTCTTTAAGAACTACTACCCTGTTACTTGTTCTTAGCACTTATTGTATTCACTCGTTAAAAAAAAATCTCTTTCTTACTTCAGCACTGGTTTTGCTCTTAGATGCCTGTTTAGATGCACTTATGACCTCTGATGACTAGTAGTTCTCCTGATTTCCTACATTAAAGGCACTTATTGTAAGTTGCTTTGGATAAAAGCGTCGGCTAAATGACTGGAATGTAATGTAATATGCATTAAAGGTTACAGAGCGGAAGTTCCAGCGCAAAGGACGATATCAACTGGTTTTGTTTTATGTGGGTGACTTCCGGTTTTCATATTAACTTTTTACAACGCACTTGTACACATCTAATGGTCAACGTCCATTTCGGAAGTTATTATAAAGTTGATAGAATCCGGTCATAACATTTCAAAGCTGATATTTGGCGTTATGAAGAATCTATAATATAATGGACTCTTCCTTTGTGGAACTTCGTTCGCGCCTGGTGCGTTGTCTTACCTCTGGACTTTTTTAAAGCGTAGAAAATGTGACGGTAACTGCACATGTCGTTCTAGCGTGGGAGTGCATTGTTAGGATGTCCATTAGAGGGTGCTGTTGCCCACTGATGTACTGAAAATAGCGTTGTTGGTGAATCAGTCGCAGGCTGTGGGCACTGTATGCGGAAGGAGACCTGTATATTCACTGCTGTGTGCTGTTTTCATGCAGGCTCCTGATGGCCATAAGTACGATCTCATCCACCTGGTCGGCGTAGCGTCGTCGGTCACACCACCACACTCCCCAACGCAGAGAACCACGCCACTTAGGGGCGGGCCGGTGCCTATGGCGTGTCCTTAGTTCTGTGGTGGTTCGCTAGTGGAATCCTCCAGTAAAACGCAAAGTACAAAGGCTGAACAAAACTTTATTTAAATCCAGTTCAAAATATTACATAGAGAGCATAAACATAAAAAAACAAAGCAATGACAAGCATGTGACCCATTCCGCTGGGGGGAAAAGTGTTGCCAGCGTGAGCGCGTGGTTCAAGTCAGGTAAATCTATCTGCGGCTCTGCAGATCTACTGGGACGCAGATTCCGCAAATTTTTTACCTGTTGCGCTGCGCCGGCCTCGCCGCCGCAGCGCAACTCTCGACACGCCTCAGTGTGTGTGTGTTATGAGACGCATTTTGTTTAGGCCCCGGATTCTCCGACCGCAGTGAGGCTCCGCCGGACGGCAGCTGGATAACAGAAAAGAGGTTTTGTTCGTTTGTTTGTCCGTGAGAAGAGCTTGCTGGAGCCGACTGAGCCGTACCATGTTCCCAGCCTGCAGATTCCCCTTTCGAGGTAAGTCAGCTGCTAAGCTAACGAGCAAGCTAACGAGTTTACACTTGTACACGTTCAGCTCGAGATAATTTAGCCGCTGCATGCTAACGAGCTTTCGGTTGCCAACTTTATTTTACAGACAGTGTTAAAAAATTTCTACAGGCAATTTCCAAGAAAAGTAGAGACTGTTTGTTTTAAAGTGTTTTAATTCACACTGACTTGCAGCCGGTCTCAAGTTGGTGTGGCGGCTCTACAAGCGCTAGCGCTATCTTAGCTTAGCTAGCGTTAGCATTAGCCAGCAGCTGAGTTGTCCCACAGGCGTCAGCGGCGAGAATTTGGGTCATAGTTGAATCCAGATACAGGTCACCGGCACGGGCTGGCTCCCTGTAGCAGGTCACCGGCACGGGCTGGCTCCCTGTAGCAGGTCACCGGCATAGGCTGGCTCCCTGTAGCAGGTCGGAGCTAATCATGACTCTTCCTGATCATGTCGAAGTGGTTATGTGTTGACCTCATAACACAAGTGTCTTACACGTTGTGCCTGGGGAAAAGGGTGTCTTTTCTCTACATTTTGGATGGTTCCTGCTGGCATCTGTCCCGTGTGACCAAATATCCTTTACCAGCCCTCTTTCATCTTTAGATATTACATTTCGCATCTGAATTTTAACGTATCCAGGTTGTAAAACTTCCCACATGAAGATTACTTCTAATGATTAGTGTGTTGCTACAAAAACTTGTATGTCTAGTGCTTTATTTTTTAAGTGAAAGGTTCTTTCTGAGCGCCCTGGGGTTTCTCTCACCCACACAGCTTTGTAGTTTTTGTTGGGATCTTGTCCTTTTATTCAGTCCTTTGTTTTTAGAGTAATATTGACAATGATTAGACCAAACCAGTCCAGAAAGAACTCAGTTGGCTATAAACTCATCCTGACTGCTTTCTAATGGAATTGACTGGAAGCTGGTCTGTCTTGCAGCCCACAGGTGTATCAGGGCACTGAAACCTGTCCAGACAGACCATGGCAGCCCTCAGCTGTACACAGCAGTGCACAGACGCAGCTGCTCTTCAGCTGCAGCACCACCCATCACAACACACTACACCATCCACCCCCGCGAGAAAGATCCACGGTGGGAAGGTAAGCCTCTGGAATATCCTGACTCATATTAAAGTCTCAATTAAAACGAAGCACTATCACACCAGTTTAGCTCACAGAAATTGTTAGAAAAGATAAGCTTATTTAAGACCAATATTCTGGCCCTTCTCTGGATTTCAAATCAGGAATTGGTGATAACCCCCTTGCAGACCAACTTGTTGATTTCAGCTTCTTTTTGCAAAATCCTCTTTCACACATGTTCGGCAAATCTCTTAGTTGTCGTTGTCAGACCCCCTCCTGCCCTCTGATCATCTCTGTAACATCCCCTTTATTTACAGTGAGTATGAAAACGAGCAGTGGACATTTTTCCTGAAATGAATGCTGCTAATTTTCATATATTGCCGGTATTTAGGCTGGAGTTATGCAAGCCTGTATTTCAATGATGTGGAGTTGATTTTTGCTGATATTACACCAGTTCCACACTACAGCTTTAGTGTGGGAGAATGGAAGGAATATTTGGCTGCTAAAACATGAAGCCAATGTCTTAACTTGTGCCAACAGAATGTGGACATGCATTTTCATTGGTTACTTTTTTTTTTAAAGTGCAAATGGTGTGATGCCTGTGCCCATGGAAGTTGCTGTATTGTACTCGGGAATAATTTTCTAGGATTTTGAGCCATAGACCCTGAAAACATGGTATTTTTTTTTTAAATTGCAAACTCTTTAAAAATATGTTATTTACAAAGGATAAATAACACAACTTAAATATTCTGTCTTCTGATTATTTTTGCAAAAAATAAAGCATCAAATTAAGGAAGAACTTGCTGTTTGGTCTAGGTTGGCAAACTACATGATCAACCTTTCCGTCATTTTAGCTATGTTGTATGGAAGTATGGATACAGCTCAAGTGTTTGACAATGAAAAGAACAAGCATAAAGCAAAATGAACAAGATCCACCGATGAATACCGAACAGAAGGCTTCACATGTTTGGGAACTGAAAACAAACCTCTACCACAATGTATTCTGTGCTCAGAGGTCCTGTCAAATGAAGCCAAATAAATTACGTTGCTGACTGGAGACTAAGCATAGTCAGTATCCAAGCCCATTGAGCTTTTCAAAAACAAGCTTTAATTATCGTAGCAGGAAACAGAATTAGCCAGCACTGGATGCTAAAATGCCAAAGCTGTTTAGCATCCTGTCATATAGTGGTGCAGCTTATAGCAAAGGCTGAAAAGCCACAAACAGTTTGGGAGAATCTGATTTTACGTGCTGCAAATGAAAGCAGAGACCTGGACAGCTCAGAAGAGTGGGGTAATTAGCCAAGTACAATTGGGAGAAAGAGGGTGGAAAATAAAAACAAATAAAAAAAGATAGCACTTTCAGATAAGACATTAATGTAGAATAAATGTGATGACAGTTGATGTAACCCAGCATTTGTTAAGTCAGTTTTATTTGTATAGCCCAGTATCATAAATTACAAATGTGACTGAGGGAGCTTTACAGCAACACAACATCCTGTCCTTCGACCCTCACATTGGAGAAGGAACAACTCCCTAAAAAGCTTTAACAGGGAGAAAAAATAGGAAGAAACCTCAGGGAGAGCAACAGAGGAAGATCTCTCTCCCAAGACGGACAACGTGACATGATGTTGTGTTACACAATTTACACAATACAACACTGAAAGAGGATAACACAATTATAATAATTAATAAAATTTATGAACAGGGCTGTGAGAGTTGCTTTTATGCTACCCCTGGATATCACTTGTCTTTCTGACCTTGTGATATATGTGAGGTAGTGAACCTAATGGTGAAGTACACGAAGACTTTCTTTGTGTTCTTTTTATCATACCAAATGGAATTGAATGGTCAAAGTGCATGGGCGTAGGGCTGCACAATTAATTGTATACTAGCAGAGGTACCCGGCATTGCCCGGGGAAAATGTTTTCACCAAAACAACCAACGCGATCTCTGATCTTTACGATATAATCGATGATGAAATATAGGATAATTTATGACAGGATACATGTGATAAACGAATGTCGAATAAACAAATCTTATTAAGGAAAATTATCAAATGTCATTTTCAATCCATTCATCAGGTTTCTTTGCTAATGTGTGTATTAATCGCTCAGGGCTCCAGCGCCTCAGGGTAAACCATGTTGCACGTCTTATTACTTGGCGCTTGGGTAGAAAGCTGTTCTGCACTACCAGTTGTGGAGGCAACCACATACAACTGGCCGTGTGAGAAACATGGAGCAGAAACATCTACTCCAGTCGTTTTAAAAGTCTGTGTTGGTTTATGGTAAACATCAACAATTAAATGTCCCCCATCACCAACTGCAATTTCACAGTCTAAGAAGCCTAACCTGTCATTTTACAAACCCACCAAACTGTGCTCCACTATTTCATTTTCTTTTCTTTCTTTTTTTTGAAGTTGTATGTGGTCCATCTGGAGGTCAGTTTTTTTTGCTTTTTTGCTTGCTTCTCCAGATGAAAATGTTTAAAGCTGCTTAGGCTAAGTTCAGTCATAATGGCATAGTAGTAGTTCCATGAGTAATGGGAGAGATGTTTTGTTTGTCGACGCTACACTCCATCGCCACTCGGTGGCACTGTGAGACGATGGATGGCGGAGAGGGACTGCTGTAAGGACAGATGAAAGAAGCAGAGCGAGCAAAATGAACCCAATTTCGCAAATGAGTCAAATTTTTTTTACTTGGCTTTTGAAATATTTTTCAAACTGCAATCCTTGGAAAGTGCCGATTCTAAAGATACCTTTGTTTTTGTTCTATGAGTTTGTTCAATGAGTATTTCTGGCGTTTTAAGCGAACATACAAACATACTATATACATACATACATACATACATACATACATACACAGACACACACAGACACACACACACACACATATATATATATTTATATATAAATACAGATGCAGGAAAAAAGTTTTAATACATACTCTCATTGATATTCCACTGTATTGATATTCCGCTCCTCATTAGTTGAGCACTAATAACAACACTATGATAAGATGTCATAATTTTCAATCCATTCATCAAGCTTCTTTGCCAGTGTGTGTATTAATCGCTCAGTGCGCCAGCGCCTCAGGGTAAACCACGTTGCGTGCCTTCAGGCTAGCATTGACAATATTAGGTGTAGTGCCTTCCTTGACCCCTGGAAGGATTTGCCAGAAGTCTCTACAAAGCATCGTTGGAGCATCGTCTTTCGCAAATAAATCAAATTTTTTTACTTGGTTTTTGAAATATTTTTCGAACTGTGCAATCCTTAGAAACTGGAACTGCCTGTTCCTGTTCCCAGCCTACAAACTCTTGATAAAGCGGGTCAAGTCAGCAGTAAAGACAATCATTGTCTGGCCAGAAGGAGCAGTCTCTGAACTCCAGGACTGTTTTGAAAACACAGACTGGAGTATTTTTGCACATTCAGCTACCCATGGCTCCCATACAGACATTAATGAACAGACATCTGCCATACTAGCCTACATTAACTTTTGCACTGAGAGTGTCACAACAAAAACCAGAACCCCTGGATGACCAGTGAGGTCTGGCAGCTGCTGAAAGTCCGGGATGCAGCATTCAAGTCAGGTAACTGTGAGGCCTACAGCGCAGCCAGATCCAACCTAAGAAAAGGGCATCAGAACAGCCAAACATAAATATTCCCTACGAATAGAGGACCACCTTCACAATAACTCTGATCCTCGGCGAATGTGGCAAGGCCTTCAGTCTAACACAGACTACGAAAGCTCCAATAGCGTTGCCACTGTCCATGACGCCTCCCTGCCAGACAAGCTAAATCATTTCTATGCCCGCTTCGACAAGGACAATACTGACCCAGCCACAAAAATCCCCAGTCACCCGGAAAACCAGGTGCTCACTCTATCAGTCGCAGAGGTCAGAGAATCACTGCGCAGAGTGTACACACGGAAGGCTGCCGGACAGGACGGCATACCGGGTCGGGTCCTCCGGGAATGTGCCGACCAGCTGGCTGAGGTCTTCACACCTGTATTTAACCTCTCACTGTCCCAATCCATAGTCCCGACATGCTTTAAGACCACCTCTATCATTTTTGTCCCCAAGAGACCAACATCCACATGTCTGAATGACTACCGACCCATAGCACTCACCCCCCATTGCCATGAAGTGCTTTGAAAGACTGGTTCTGGCTCACATCAAAAACATTATCCCCCCTACATTCGACTCACATCAGTTTGCCTACTGCCCCAAAAGGTCTACTGAGGATGCCATTACCACTGCCCTGCACTTTGCTCTGACCCACCTTGAACTTAACAACACATACATCCGGATGCTGTTTATAGATTACAGCTCTGCCTTCAACACTATCATCCCCGCCAAACTAACCACCAAACTCCTCTCCCTTGGCCTCAACCCCCCCCTCTGTAACTGGACCCTGGACTTCCTGACCAACAGACCTCAGTCTGTTAGGTTAGGTGACCACACCTCCTCCACGCTGACCCTCAGCACAGGTGCCCCTCAAGGCTGTGTTCTGAGCCCCCTCCTTTTCTCCCTCTTTACCCATGACTGCCTGCCAACTCACCCTTCAAATGTTATAGTTAAGTTTGCAGATGACACCACAGTCATTGGCCGTATCACCAACAATGATGAGATGGCCTACAGAGATGGGATTCATCACCTCACATCATGGTGTACTACCAACATTCTTGTCCTCAATGTGCAGAAGACAAAGGAGCTGATTGTGGACTTCAGGAGGTCTAGAAGCTGCAGCCACTCCCCCATACACATCAATGGGGTGGAAGTGGAGCGTGTCTCCAGCTTTAAATTCCTTGGAGTCCACATCAGCGAGGACCTTTCCTGGACATTAAACACCCAGGCCCTTGTGAAAAAGGCCCAACAACGCCTGCATTTCCTGAGGAGCCTGAGGAGCGCCCATCTACCCCCCAAAATTCTCACCAACTTCTACCACTGCACCATAGAGAGCATCCTGACCATCTGCATCTCAGTGTGGTACGGCAACTGCACCTCAGTAGACCAGAAAGCTCTGCAGCGGATCGTCAAGGCAGCCCAGCATATCACCGGTACCCAGCTCCCAGCCATAAAAGACAGTTATCTCAAACGCTGCCTTCGAAGGGGTCTGAGCATCAGCAGAGATCCCACCCACCCCAACCATGGACTGTTCTCCCCCCTGCGCTCTGGGAGGCGCTACAGGAGCCTCAGAGCCCGCACTATCAGGCTCGAAAACAGCTTCTTTCCACAAGCTGTTGCCTACCTGAACCTGGCTACCCACTGAATGTCTGTAGATACTTCTAAATATCTTGTACTCTTGCTCTTTTTCAACTTATTTTGGCGTTTCTTCTTCATGTGTGTGTATATCTTATACTGTGTGTGTTGTGTTTGTCTGTGTCTGTCTTGCACTGTTTGCTGAAGCCACAGCCCTCATTTCATTTTTAACATGTGCCTGCACATTGTTTTAATGACAATAAATTGAATTGAATTGAAATGAAGTACTGATTGTAAAGATACCTTTGTTTTTGTTCTACAATGAGTATTTCTGGAGTTTTAAGCGAACATACACTCTTGCTTTATATATATATATATATATATATATATATATATATATATATATATATATATATATATAGGGAGAGAGAGAGAGAGAGAGAGAGAGAAGATTAATTGTGATATCGGTATTGGCCTCCACAATTTATCAGTTGTGGCCTGGGGCGATTTTGTTTGGCCGGTGTTCCAGCCCTACAAACACGAAGGTCCCTGACTGAACGACCAAGCTAGCCTGAATGACTGACTCGGTGGTCATGTTTAGAGCGGTCAGTTTGACACGACTGGGCCCCTGAATCAGGTGACCAACAACACTGATTTTACATGATTTGTCGGCCGAGCACCTATGGCACGTGTTCCTACGTTTAATCAAACTGCACTCCTGTGTGTAATTATAGTTTAGATATCCATAGTAACATTTGCCCTGCTCAACACTGTATTCTCATTGGTCAGGATGGTAGTTAAAGATATCCACAATAATAGTGTTAACAGTAGAAATTGTATTTCAACATATCTACAACTTTGACTGTACTAGATGAAACTAAATTCAAGATATCTAAAAAGCCTTAAAAACTACAAGTGGCCTTTTTAACATTTGATAGCAAGACTGGATATATATTATATCCATCCATCCATCCATTAGCCAAATCGCTTATCCTGCACTCAGGGTCATGGGGATGCTGGAGACTATCCAAGCAGTCATTGGGTGGCAGGCGGGGAGACATCCTGGACAGGCCCCCAGGTCATCACACAGGCCACACACACACACACACACATTTCATGAATGAAGTTCATTGCTCTGTCCTAGAAACACACTAGCGTTCTCCAGTGCAGAGAAATAGTCTAAACTTGATTTGTGATTATGTCCTACATGTCTGGTTACACACACTATGACTACCACTGAGGTGTTGCAGTATTTACAGGTGTTGGACAGTGGCCATTTTAAAATAGTATTAAAGTTGTTAAAGTGTTAATTTTGGTGTTAGTTTCACAATAGACACACGTGTAATGCATTAGTATCTCAATAGGCTATTTATCTTGACAGAATATCGAGTTTAAAAACTGGCCGTCGATTTGACCGCCCATGGTCGTTTTAGGTAGGAGTGAAATCCCAGTCGTTCTAGTGTTATTAAACGGTATGTATTTTAACGCAACATCAAACTATATCGATATAAATGATATTGTCTCATTCTACATCTTGTTTGAAAATATATTTATATAACGTAAAAAGTCGATGTACCACCCGGCCCTAGCCTCTTTGACTCCCCGTTCAAACCAGGATTCCTCTCTATCAAGGATGTGCACATCCTCATCCCTGAAAGAGTGGCCACTGGTCTGTAGATGGTGTAGACTGTGGAGTCCTGGTCTGTAGATGGTGTAGACTGTGGAGTCCTGGTCTGTAGATTTTGTAGACTGTGGAGTCCTGGTCTGTAGATGGTGTAGACTGTGGACCAACTTGTGGTTCAGTATGTTTTTGGGGTTAGAAAACAACTGAGACACAGTGTTTGGAAAATACACATCTCAACTTTCCGACACTCCCACCACATATGGAATCACCACTGGTTTATGCGTAGGCAGCTGTTGTCCATCTCCTCTCTTCGATCGGCTGGTGCACTGTTTTTAAAACAGGTCTTAAAACCCTTTTTTATTGGCAGGTCTTCTTTTAAGCCTTTTTTAGTGGCCCACCCTTGTTTGGGCACCTTTTGGGCACTGAAGATGACCAAACAGTGCACCGGCCGATCGAAGAGAGGAGAAGGACAACAGCTGCCTCAGTGTAAACCAGCGGTGATTCCGTATGTGGCAGGAGTGTCGGAACAGTTGAGACGCATATTTTCCAAACATCACACGTAGTGGACTGGGAGCCAGTGGAGTTGGGTAAGTATGGAGGTTATGTGGGCTGACTTTTTTGAGCCGATGAGGACACTGGCGGCACTGTTCTGAATGAGTTGTAGACGGCTGATAGATTTGACTGGGAGACCAGAGAGAAGGGCATTGCTATAGTCAACTTGGGAGAAAATTAGTGCATGGACCAATTTTTTATTGTTATCTTTTTTTATTTTTTGGGGGGGGGGTTCCCGCTCTTTCTCCCCAGTTGTATCCGGCCAATTACCCCACTCATTCGAGCCGTCCCGGTCATTGCACCACCCCCTCTGCTGATCCAGGGAGGGCTGCAGACTACCACATGCCTTCTCCGATATATGTGGAGTCACTAGCCGCTTCTTTGCACCTGACAGTGAGGAGTTTCACCTGGGGGATGTAGCGCACGGGAGGATCATGCTATTCCCCTCAGTCCCCCCCCCCCCCCCCCCGAGCTGACCAGAGGAGGCGCTAGTGCAGCGACCAGGATACATACCCACATCCGGCTCCCCACCTGCAGACACGGCCAATTGTGTCTGTAGAGACACCCAACCAAGCTAGAGGTAACACGGGGATTTAAAAAAATTTTTTTTTAAAATATTTTATTTATAAAATGTTCAATTAACAGGGATAGACGAGACAGATCACAAAAACAGTAAATCCCCCCCCACCTCCCTCCTCCCCCCACCCCTAAGCAAATCAAACAGACACAAGGACAATAACAAAAGCAACCACAACAACAGAACTGCTCTTAAGATACATAAAGAAATGACATTCAGCACCATCTTTTAAATGGGATAGATGCGAATAGATGTCTCGCACTGAAGGTAAAAAAAAATTTAAAAAAATTAAAAATTAAAAAAGGAAAAATGTACAGTATAAAGACTTAATACAATGTAGTACACTCAGCTATATAAATTAACCCCCACCCCCCAAAATTTTTTTTTTTCAATTCAAGATGATTTTGACAGGTAAGAAAGGAATGGTTGCCACATTGTGTTAAAGCAGGGGTGCCCACAATTTTTTGACTCTTGAGCTACTTTTAAAATGACCAGGTCAAAATCATCTACTCATATTAAAAATAATAATAATAATAATAAAAATACTCATTACATGTTTTACATATATATGAACATTTATATGCAGTGTGTGTATTTATATACATGTTGTGTTACATATACAGTATTGCAATGGATTTGCAGTTATATTGAACCTTACACAGGCAATAATCATACCAAGCATTTGCTACTACACTATTTTGAAATTGCATCACTGCATGAACCTTTACAGCTGTGGTAAATAGATTTGTGATCTCTACCTCTCTACTCTGAGGATGACCTGCACTGGAGGGAGTCAGACAGGGTTGCATAGTTCAGACAGTAGCTGCTGGTAGCCAGCCTCAAGCAGGCCTCCAAATGATCATCTGTCATGGTGGAACGGTATTTGGACTTGATAATCTTCATGTGAGAAAAGGCTGACTCACACAAATAAGTAGAGCCGAATAATGCCGTCAAGGAGGTTGCGCATTTCCTCATGTTTGGGTACTTGTCCTCTGTAAGTAAGTTCCAAAACTCTCCATGCGCCCTGGACTTAAGCTGAATGTCAGCCTGTACTGTCAGCATCTCATCCTCCACTGCAGACGAGTTCAGGTGAAACAGTGTTGCCATTTTTGAGGCGAGGGAATCCACCTCTGTATCTTCCCCAAATGGGTAGCACATAAATGTAGCGATTGGCTCAAGCAAAGCAACGTCTTGAAACCGTTTGTCAAAGTCTGACCGGACATTTTCAATCTGCTCTGTGTAGCGTGCACTGTCAAGTTGCGCACACGCCCTCCCTTGCTTCTCCAGCTCTGCTGCGAGGTTTCAGAAGTTTCCCAAATCACGGCGCTGCAACTTTGAGGACAGAAGTTGCATTTTCTGTTTGAAAGCGTTAACTGAGCTGATCATGTTTACCACACTTTTGTTTTTTCCTTGCAGCTCTAAATTAAGCTCGTTCAACATGTTGGTTAAATCAGTTAAAAACGCCAAGTCTAGCAGCCACTGATTGTCATTAAGTTGCTTGTGTTCCGCATGTTTAGTGATAAGGAGAAACTCCTTAATCTCCGGACAGAGCTCTCGACATCTCTGCAAGAATCTCCCTCTACTAAGCCTTCTCACGTCAGTGTGTAGCAAGAGGTCAGAGTAGTTACAGTCGGCCTCTTCCAAATGTGTACCAAACAACCGTCTTTGAAGAGACCTCGCTCGAATAGAACAGGCGGGTTTGGTTGCCACATCCATGATCTCTTTCATGTTTAGCATTTTTGCGCATAATGCTTGTTGGTGTATTATGCAATGGTAATTAAGGAAGCCAGGGAAAGCATCGTCCTCCCTGCACTTGGCAATAAATCCATTGGAGCGGCCCACCATAGCAGGCGCACCATCCGTGGTGATTGACACCAGTTTACACACTGGGAGCTGGGTTTTATCCACAAAGTTTTTGAAGATCTGAAAAATGTCCTCTCGCTGCGTGTGTTCCTTCATGGGTAGTATTGTTAACAGCTCCTCTTTTGCGGTCATATCTTGAAACACCATGCGAATGAAAATGCACAATTGGGCCGTATCACTGATGTCCGTAGACTCATCCAATTGTAGTGAGAAACACTCGCAGTCCACGATGTCCCTCCAAAGCTGCTGTGTCAAATCATCGCCCATCACTTCACAGCGCCTTGTGACGGAATCTCTTGATAACTGGAGAGCTTTGATTGAAGATATCATTTCTGATTTGTTTTTAAAGTCCCGAAACAACGAATCTGCTGCCTGAAGGAAGGCCTCTTTCATCATCTCTCCACCTTGGAAGGCTTTCTTATGCTTAATGATGGAGTGACTCACCCGTAAAGATGCTTCGGTGGCTGCCTTTGCCTTTGAATGCGGCTGCGTGAAAAGTGACTGCTGGGCGATTAACTGTGATTTTAGTTCCCTCACCTTTCTCTTTCTCAGCTCGCTTTTCAGAGGGAAGTCGTTGTCATAGTTTTTATGAACAGTTCGAAAGTGCCTCTCCACATTTCCTTTCTTTGGAATAGCAATGCTAGACTGACAGAGGAGAGAAACGCATTTGGAATAAGACATAGTGAAAAAAAAGTCCTCCTCCCATTCCACATGGAAATCGTACGTTTTTTGTTTCTTGCTAGGTCCGGCTCCCCCACTCATTTTTGTTTTGTTTCACTTTTTAGTAGAATTTTTTTTTAGAGAGTTGAACTAGCTAGCTCAATGCAGTTCTGCGTTAGCTGACGTTGTGGGCATGTGAACTTCAAGGTACGTTCGAGAAGGGCTCTGGTTGTTATGGTAATCTAATGTAACAAAGTTTTAGGTTCCGCTCTAGAATCTTTGGTTTTAGGCAACAGCAGACTGGCCGTCCTTTACGTCAATCAAAAGGCACATGCCAAATGGAGGACAGATGATAGGCTAATGTCTTGGGAAAAAAAATAAGTTTTTTTGGAATGTCATGGAGATCTACCAGCACTGCCTTCGCGATCTACTGGTCGATCGCGATCGACGTAGTGGGCACCCCTGTGTTAAAGGTTGCAGACTTAAGAGAGACAGTTTATCGGATCTTCTCCATATGTAGCAGATTGGTGATTTCAGCTAACCAGGTTCTAAACACAGGCACCTCTTCACCCTTCCACTTTGTGAGTATAATCCTTTTTGCAACAACCATGCCATAATGTATTGTCTTCTGTTCCAAATGAGACAGAATTAGATGATGCTTGGTTTCCCCCAGGATGGCGGTGTATGAGTCTGGTGTGAGGTCACAACTATATACGTTAGAAAAGCATTTAAAAATATCTGATCAGAACTTATTTAGTTTAGGGCAAGACCAGAAAAGATGGCCCAGTGTGCCCTCCGCTGCTTTATACTTCGGGCAGATTGGGGAAACAGAGGGATAAAATGCGTGTAGCTTGGTACAGGAGTAGTGCCGCCTATGAATCACTTTAAATTGGATAAGTTGGTGTCGCGAGTTTATAGAACAGTTGTGGATAGCTTTAAGGCTTGTTTCCCAGCTCCCATCTTCGATTGCCATACCAAGATCCTCCTCCCAAGCTTCTTTTAAGTGCTGTGTGGAGACTGAATCGTGTGTTGTAAAAACATCAACAAATCTAGTAACAAGTCTCCTTGAATGAGGGGGCTGATTCATAAGGGTATATATGTTGACAGTGGCAGGGAACACCTCAAAGTTAGGCAGGTTGGTACGGACGTAGTCTCTAATCTGGAGATAACGGCAGAAATGGGATGCAGGGAGTGCATACTTTTCCTTCAACTGTGCGAAGGTGGCGAATGCATTATCTATGTAAAGGTTTGCAATAGTGATGATACCTTTGTTTCTTCAAATTGTGAAGGCATTATCAGTTAGAGAAGGGGAAAAGGCATGGCTGTTGCAAACAGGAGTGTAGGCAGAGATGTCAGGTAGAGCAAACACTTTCCTAATTTGATACCAGATTTTTTAGAGAGTTAATAAGCATAAAGTTATCACCCACAGTGGCTTTTGGAGGTACGTTCCTAGCGAAGAGAAGAGCGGGGAGAGAGCTTTTGGTGATATCCTGCTCTATTGCAAGCCATGAAGGGGTGGAGGTGGTGAGACTGTTTGGGTACACGCCTTGTCAGTACATCAGCGCTCTGAAGTTGGCAGCCCAGTAGTAGGATTGGAAATTAGGCAGACTGAGGCCCCCCCACACTTTTGGGTTTGAGTATGTGCTTTTTGGCTATACGATGTGCCTTGTATCCCCAGACAAAGGGAAGGACAATAGAGTCTAGTAGCTTAAAGAAAGACTTGGGCAAAAATATTGGTAGATTCTGGAAGAGGTATAGAAACCTGGGGAGAGCCACCATTTTAACTGCGTTGACTCATCCTATCATGGATAAAGGTAAGAGCCTCCAGGTTTCAATATTGGATTTCAATTTGTCTACCATGCTCAAATAGTTCAGTTTATAAATCAGTTTGGGATCTCTAGGGATGACCACGCCTAAATATTTAATCTTATCTGTAGTAATGTGGAAGGGAACATTTTTTACAAATGTTGAGTTCAACTTCCCTTTAAGCTGCATGAATTGGCTTTTGTCCCAGTTTATAGTGTACCCAGAAAGCTCACCAAACTCTGTAATTAGTTCTAGTAGAGATTCTTCGGGGCGGGAGAGAAGCAGAACCACATCATCCGCGTAGAGCGAGATGCGGTGCTCCACCTTGCCTAGCATCAATAGGGCTATAGAGGGATGGTTTCTTATACTAATAGCAAGGGGCTCCTTGGCGAGTGCAAGTAGTAATGGGCTTAAAGGGCAGCCTTGACGGCAGGAGTGGTGCAATGTAAAGGCGGGTGATTTATCACTGCTGGTGATAACTGAGGCTGTTGGGCTGGCGTATAGCATTTTGACCCATGAGGTGAAATTGTCACCTAGGCCAAACTCTCTCAACACTGTCAAAACATATCTCCATTCAAACTGACCAAAGGCTTTTTCGGCATCGAGTGCCAAGACAGCAATACTGGCGTCTTTATCATATTTAGAGTACATTATATTCATTAATTGTCTGACGTTAAAGAAGGAAAATCTTCCTGGGATAAATCCAGTTTGGCCATGGTGGATTATAGTTGCTATACATCTATTAAGTCTGTTTGCAAGTATCTTGGTGAACACCTTTAGGTCACAGCCGAGGAGGGCAGTAGGACAGTATGATGCTGGATCAGTTTCATCCTTATCATTCTTCAATAACAGGGATATGTTAGCCGCGTACAGGGATTCAGGGAGAAGTGCCGTTGCAATAGAACGATTAAACATCCTTAACATAAAGGGAGAGACTTTGTCCGAGTATGCTTTATAGAACTCTGTGCCATACCCGTCCGGTCCGGCAGCCTTCCCGTTAGGGAAAGAGCGTATTGCTTCTGTAACTTCCTCTAAAGTTATATCTGCATTTAATTCAGTTTGCACCGAGGCGCACAGTTTAGGTTGGCATAGAGCGTTGAGAAAGTCTGAAATCCGCGCTGTATCAGCAGTGATTCTCCAGGTGGAGAGATTCTCATAGAATTCACGGAAACACTCCATCTGTTTAGGGTCTGTGGATATAGAGCCCGTTTTGGTTTTAATTTTATTAATCATTCGTTTGGCCTGAATACCCCTAAGTTGGCACACTAATAGTTTATCCGGCTTGTCACTCATCTCAAAGTGTTTTTGTTTCATTTTCAATAATGTTTTGCTGACCTGGTCGGAGAGAATACAGTTATATTTGAATTTTAGTTTCATTATGTCACCAAGTGTGGAGGGCGAAGCTGACGATCTATATTCATTCTCAAGTGCTGAAAGCTTAACAGAAATTTACGACATTTCTTTCATTCTGTCCTTTTTCAATTTGGCCTCGTAAGCAATAATATGGCCACGTACGACAGCCTTAAGGGCTTCCCACAAAGTGGAGTCGCTTACATCACGAGTGTCGTTTTCAGCCAAGTAGGCTGTGATTGAGTTCAGAATTTGTAGTCGGAATTGTTCATCATTAAGTAAGAGAGGGTTGAATCGCCAGTTGTATGCGGGCCTAGCCATTTTCATATCAAGTTTAAATTCTACGGGGCTATGGTCTGATATCAAAATGTTGTGATACTTGGTGGAAATTATGTCCGAGGACAGCTTGGCGTCTATTAGAAAGTAATCAATTCTTGTATAAGATTTATGCACCTGTGAAAAAAAAGAATAATCTCTACCAGACGGGTGCTGCTGCCTCCAAATATCAACCAGGTTCAATGACCCCATCAGATGATTAAGGGCTATGGTGGAATTAGACGGGAAAATGGGGCACGTAGAACTTCTGTCGGTGAAACAGTCTAATATAGTATTGAAATCTCCACCGGTGATTAGGTGGGTGGTCGATAGATTAGGGATAAGATTAAAAACTTTTCTAAAAAATCCAGGGTCATCAAAATTGGGTGCATAAAAATTCAAGAAGGTGACATGCCGTGATAAAATATTGCCTGTTACTATAAGATAACGACCATTCGGGTCAGAGATGGTCGAGACGTGAACAAACCGGACATTCCTGCGAATTAATATGGCGACTCCTCTGGCTTTGGACGAAAAGGTGGACTGAAATACCTGAGATACCCAGCTCCATTTTAACCTCCACTGTTCTGTGTGCTTAATATGCGTTTCTTGTAAAAAAACATTATATCCCCAGATAAGGATTTCAAGTGCGAGAAAACCTTTCCTCTTTTCAGATTGGACCCTAAGCCTTTCACATTTCAGCTGAGTAGGGTTAGGCTGCCGCCTTGTGGCGAGCCTGTGTAACCTGTTGCAGCCATAGAGAAACATTATTCAAACATTATGTGACGCATCCTCATCAATAATAATACTGTCGGTGCATGAGCAGTGAGAGCAGAAACTCGGAACAGAGAAAAATGCATAACAAACCTTTCCCCCGCCCACTACCCCAAACGAAGTAAAGCGCAAGTTCCCTCATAAACACTGAGAAACAGCTAAACGCAGCAATGAAATAACACCAACGTTAACTCTACAAAAGAGATTGACTGGCTACGTATACCTTATCAGTGTAGTTAAGAAGCTCTGTCCACCCTCACGTCCGTAACACTCACACGGCAAGTTCAAGTTGAGCAAAGCGGGGGATCACAGGCCCCCGGTATTGGCGAGAATGCAAGTCCCGGTGATTCAACATGGAGACCCACTGGCAGCGGTGCTAGACGCGATCCTGTCTATGAAAGCTTCGGCATCTGCGGGTTTCTGGAATATTTTCTGTTTGTTTCTATGGGTGATGATCAGTCTCGCAGGGAAAAGGAGGCCGTGTTTTATCCCTGCATCTCTCAGCTTCTTCTTCGCTCCGTCAAAGGCTCGGCGTTGCTCAGCTACTTCAGGCGAGAAGTCTGGGTACACGTTGATCTGAGCTCCGTTAAAGGACAGAGGAGATTGTTGGCTTGCAAGCTTCAAGATCTTCTCCTTCTCCGGAAAGTGGTGGATTTTGGCGATCATGGTGCGGGGTCTTGCGGGCGATGGTTGCACGCCTATGCGGTGCGCCCGGTCCACTTTCAGTCCACCGGGGAAGTTCTGCACTCCCAGGAGTTTAGGTAAAAATCCCGCAACGAACTAACATGGGGATTTTAACCAGTGATCCCCACGTTGGTAGGCAACGGAATAGACCCGTCATGCGACCCGGATGTGCTTTGGTGTGATCTTTTGAAAGTGATGGCTTCAGTCTGGCTGTATTTTTAAAGTGGAAAAAAAGGAAATCTTGCAGATGTGTTTGTTGTGGGCTTGGAATGAGAGTGTGGAGTTGAACTTAACACCGAGATTGGCGACGACAGAGGAGCGGGGAATGAGTTGGCCATCGAGGGACGGACCAATGCTGCCGGCGTTGGCAACTTGGATGGTGGTCCCAATCAGGATTGCCTCCATTTTGGTGCTGTTGAGCTGAAGGAAGTCATTATTCATCCAGGAGCAGATGTCCTTGGGGGGGGGGGGGGGCATTGTGCTGGTGGGAGTAGACTGAGCTCTGATGTTAAAAAGTGTTTTAAAATCATAAGTCAATAACCCAGATAAAGAGGGTGCAGAATGAGTGAGAAAAAGGCAGCAGAAAAATACAGAAAGAAAGCACAGCTGTTGTGTAACTACCAGGATGGCTGCCATGCTCAGCGGCGCCATCATAGGTTTTCATTGTAGGGAAATTGATGGTACAGATTTAGGCCCTTTATAATGATCTCTGCTGCCATTGACACGTCACCCCATGCAGGAAGTGCCCCTGAACGTGTCAGGGAAAGAATGCATGTGCGAATGAGGTACAAGTTTGTTTCAATTTGTTTGCATGTTGACCCCAAACTACATGTCTAACTCTGCATTGATAGGCAGAAGTAATGGGTTGGATTAGTACTCCGTATTGGCCAAAACTCTGAATCGGTATCGGCAGCGAACGTGTGAGATTGGTGCATCGCTGTTTGACACTGCTGTTCGCCGTGGCTTCAGATGGACTGCTGAACAGTCACTGCTGTTCGCCGTGGCTTCAGATGGACTGCTGAACAGTCACTGCTGTTCGCCGTGGCTTCAGATGGACTGCTGAACAGTCACTGCTGTTCGCCGTGGCTTCAGATGGACTGCTGAACAGTCACTGCTGTTCGCCATGGCTTCAGATGGACTGCTGAACAGTCACCGCTGTTCACCGTGGCTTCAGATGGACTGCTGAACAGTCACTGCTGTTCGCCGTGGCTCAGATGGACTGCTGAACAGTCACTGCTGTTTCTCGTGGCTCAGATGGACTGCTGAACAGTCACTGATGTTCGCCGTGGCTTCAGATGGACTGCTGAACAGTCACTGCTGTTCGCCGTGGTTTCAGATGGACTGCTGAACAGTCACTGCTGTTAGCCGTGGCTTCAGATGGACTGCTGAACAGTCACTGCTGTTCGCCGTGGCTTCAGATGGACTGCTGAACAGTCACTGCTGTTCGCCGTGGCTTCAGATGGACTGCTGAACAGTCACTGCTGTTCACCGTGGCTTCAGATGGACTGCTGAACAGTCACTGCTGTTAGCCGTGGCTTCAGATGGACTGCTGAACAGTCACTGCTGTTCGCCGTGGCTTCAGATGGACTGCTGAACAGGCACTGCTGTTCACCGTGGCTTCAGATGGACTGCTGAACAGTCACTGCTGTTTCTCGTGGCTTCAGATGAACTGCTGAACAGGCACTGCTGTTTCTCGTGGCTTCAGATGGACTGCTGAACAGGCACTGAACTCAGCCGTCGCTGTGGTGGATTTCAGCTTTGTTCGTTCCCAACGCCGTATATTCTCATTATACAACAATGCCCAAAGACTACAAAATTTGTGCCATCTTGTTTTTTAATATCAATCTGCATTTCTCCTCCTTCTTGGTAAACCTAGTTTTGAGAATTAGCCAACATTCTAACCAATAATATATTTCAAAGCTCTCTGCAAGCTTTCTCCCTTCATAACCACACATTTATCTCCTTCTATTTTTCAGGTCCGCATGATTCCTTTCTTCTAAACCCCCTGGTTGCATTCTGCTAGTTAGATTGGATCTGTTTTGAGGCAGCAGTGATAATCTAGCCATCCATTCCTCTGCTTCGTCAAGTTTATGAATTTTATTGTGGTTATAATATTTGATGGTTTGAGTGAGAATGTAACTGCAGCGTGGGGTGCCATGCTCAGCTAACTGAGGCAGACTGGGAATGGATCCCCTAAAAAAGAGGGAAATTGTTTGGGCATCCAGGTGGTGTGGCAGTCTATTCCATTGCCTACAAACACGAGGATCGGTGGTTCGAATCCCTGTGTTAACTCCGGCATGGTCCGGTGTCCCTACAGACACAATTGGTCGTGTCTGCGGGTGGGAAGCCGGCTGTGGGTATGTGTCCTGGTCGCTGCACTAGTGCCTCCTCTGGTCGGTCAGGGTGCTTGTTCAGGGGGGAGGGGGAACTGGGGGGAGTAGCGTGATCCTCCCATGCACTACATCCCCCTGGTGAAACTCCTCACTGTCAGGTGAAAAGAAGCGGCTGGTGACTCCACATGTATCGGAGGAGACGTGGTAGTCTGCAGCCCTCCCCGGATCAGCAGAGGGGGTGGAGCAGCGACCGGAATTGCTCGGAAGAGTGGGATAATTGGCCAAGTACAATCGGAGGAGAAAAAGGGGGACAATTGAAGAAGAAAAAAAGAGGGAAACTGTTAATAAGGATTAGGAGTGTAAGGTTTGATAAAAGTCAGGTTTAAAAAGTTGTGAATGTCTTCCTTATGTGCCTCCATGCAGGCGTGGAGATGGAGAGGTTTGCAGACGAGGCTGATGTGGTGATTGTTGGTGGAGGCCCCGCCGGCTTGTCAGCAGCCATCCGTTTGAAGCAGCTAGCCACTGAGCACCAGAAAGAGCTCAGAGTATGTGTGGTGGAGAAAGCCTCTCAGATTGGAGCCCACACTCTGTCAGGGGCCTGTGTGGAGCCCACCGCCCTGAACGAGCTCTTCCCTGATTGGAAAGAAAGAGGGGTGAGTGTCTGTGTGCTTCTGTGTGTCTCTCTCTCCCTCTCTCTCTGTTCACTACACAGGCCCACACACACAGTTAGGTCATTGCCTTTTAGATTGTTACCCACAATCCCAGCAGGGGGCTCTAAGTGTTTTCACTATGAGTTTATTTTAAAGGAATGCTCTTATGGGCTCACACACACTGAGACACACACTAAGACACACACTGCTGACACCTGGTTGATGTGAACGCAGTGTGACACAGCGGCATCGGTCACTCAGTCCCAAGCAGGGCAGTAAGATGTTGTGTTCTTGCCTCAGGCTCCTCTCAACACGGCAGTGACTGAAGACGTGTTCAGCATTTTAACGGAGAAGTACCGAATTCCTGTTCCCATGTTGCCAGGTGAGAGCTCACTTTATTCAACCTAAAGAAAACCAGGCTCGTCCTGTCTGCTTGTTAACAAGTTTAGGATCTGCAGACATGCACGGATCAGGCTCAGGTTATTAAAGGGACATTTCGCCATCATTATTGTAGCTGTTATATCAATGTCTTGAATGTTACTTGAAGAAGCAAAAATTCCAAAATGCACCCAGAATTGGTTGAAAAGGGCAATTTTTCTGCTGACGGGGATTCTGTCTAGATTTGACCGTTTTTGAAGTACAGAGAAACTGAATGAAGTGGAGGGTCTGGAGCACACAGGCAGTAGTAACAATATTTTAATAGGTTCAAACAAAGTAATACTTCAACATGGCGTGTCTTCATCAGAATAAAGAGAAACTAACTGTGAAGGCATTAAATAACTGCCACCAAACAAAGTCTTGTTACCATCAGTTGGGTGCTCCAGACCTTTTCCTTCATTGTAAAAACCTCAGCAGTTGCGTAGTTACACAGTATAATCACTGGGTTGACCTGGTGGTCCTCAGCTAGTGTTATGTTGTACTTACACTTTACTTCTGGAATCTAGAAAAGTCTGCCAGACTGCTTGGCACAATATGTGTGTAAAGGCCAGCGGGTCGCCGAGTGCAGGGCGGTGTAAACTGTCAGCCTGATGAGCACTGATGCACGTAGTATGTGTAAAAACAGGTTTAGTCGCGTACAAGGAAGCCTCTGCATCAGAGGAGCATCCTGTCTGACAGATGTAGAGAAGGACAACACACCACATGATTCCACAAACTTCTTGCTTATTGTTAGTTATCTCAGGTGTCTGTGCAGCAGCTGTGTGCAAGTTCACACGTGGGTTGAAGAGAAAGACTTGCTGTGTGACTTCATGTAAACCCGTTGCACCATGCACACGTGGGTTGAAGAGAAAGACTTGCTGTGTGACTTCATGTAAACCTGTTGCACCATGCACACGTGGGTTGAAGAGAAAGACTTGCTGTGTGACTTCATGTAAACCCGTTGCACCATGCACACGTGGGTTGAAGAGAAAGACTTGCTGTGTGACTTCATGTAAACCTGTTGCACCATGCACACGTGGGTTGAAGAGAAAGACTTGCTGTGTGACTTCATGTAAACCCGTTGCACCATGCACACGTGGGTTGAAGAGAAAGACTTGCTGTGTGACTTCATGTAAACCCGTTGCACCATGCACACGTGGGTTGAAGAGAAAGACTTGCTGTGTGACTTCATGTAAACCCGTTGCACCATGCACACGTGGGTTGAAGAGAAAGACTTGCTGTGTGACTTCATGTAAACCCGTTGCACCATGCACACGTGGGTTGAAGAGAAGGACTTGTTGTGTGACTTCATGTAAACCCGTTGCACCATGCACACGTGGGTTGAAGAGAAAGACTTGCTGTGTGACTTCATGTAAACCCGTTGCACCATGCACACGTGGGTTGAAGAGAAAGACTTGCTGTGTGACTTCATGTAAACCCGTTGCACCATGCACACGTGGGTTGAAGAGAAGGACTTGTTGTGTGACTTCATGTAAACCCGTTGCACCATGCACACGTGGGTTGAAGAGAAAGACTTGCTGTGTGACTTCATGTAAACCCGTTGCACCATGCACACGTGGGTTGAAGAGAAAGACTTGCTGTGTGACTTCATGTAAACCCGTTGCACCATGCACACGTGGGTTGAAGAGAAGGACTTGTTGTGTGACTTCATGTAAACCCGTTGCACCATGCACACGTGGGTTGAAGAGAAAGACTTGCTGTGTGACTTCATGTAAACCTGTTGCACCATGCACACGTGGGTTGAAGAGAAAGACTTGCTGTGTGACTTCATGTAAACCCGTTGCACCATGCACACGTGGGTTGAAGAGAGACTTGCTGTGTGACTTCATGTAAACCCGTTGCACCATGCACACGTGGGTTGAAGAGAAGGACTTGTTGTGTGACTTCATGTAAACCCGTTGCACCATGCACACGTGGGTTGAAGAGAAAGACTTGCTGTGTGACTTCATGTAAACCTGTTGCACCATGCACACGTGGGTTGAAGAGAAAGACTTGCTGTGTGACTTCATGTAAACCCGTTGCACCATGCACACGTGGGTTGAAGAGAAGGACTTGTTGTGTGACTTCATGTAAACCCGTTGCACCATGCACACGTGGGTTGAAGAGAAAGACTTGCTGTGTGACTTCATGTAAACCCGTTGCACCATGCACACGTGGGTTGAAGAGAAAGACTTGCTGTGTGACTTCATGTAAACCCGTTGCACCATGCACACGTGGGTTGAAGAGAAAGACTTGCTGTGTGACTTCATGTAAACCCGTTGCACCATGCACACGTGGGTTGAAGAGAAACACTTGCTGTGTGACTTCATGTAAACCCGTTGCACCGTGCACGTTAGTTCCAGCGTAGAGTTAAGCTGTAACTTTAAATGTACACCTGCTCCCTCATAGGTGTAACGTTGTCCGTAAGTCCACCTGAGGAATGGTGGAACGGTTAGAAAGATAGGAAAGACTAATACCAGAAGACATGACTACAAAAAAGTTGTCGACAACATATTAGTTAGCTGGTGGAAGTAAAGTTGGACCTGTTACACCATCACCATACAGGGAAGTGGATCTTCAACACATGTGAACTGGCTTCATCAAACATATTCTGAAAATGGTTGTCAGTCAAAAACATTGTTTCTTTGTGCGTGTGTGTGTGCGCGTGCGTGTGTGCGTGCGTGTGTGAGTGAAAATTGGTGATGTTTGCAGGTTTACCCATGAATAACCATGGCAACTACATTGTGCGGCTTGGGAACTTTGTGCGTTGGTTGGGGGAGCAGGCGGAGGAGCTGGGGGTGGAGCTGTACCCGGGTTATGCTGCAGCAGAGGTGATCAACTCAAGCCACACACTCTTCTGACAGGTAACACATCAGCACTCTTCCATGATCTGTCACTCACTTATTTTAAATCTTATATTTTGTTTTTTTATTTTTTTATTTTATCTCTATCTATCTATCTATCTATCTATCTATCTATCTATCTATCTATCTATCTATCTATCTATCTATCTATCTATCTATCTATCTATCTATATATACTTAGCACAAAAAGTAAGGAAATGTGTGTGGTAGATTATGTCTTTGTTGTAACAATGCTTCTTGGCAGTAAATCTTATACCATTGGAAAGCCTGTTTATTTGCCTTTTAAATGGGGCCACATGTGTAAGGAACATGCATTTGTGGGATGAGCAGCAGAGCTCAGTATGTGGGTTGCGCACATGAAACATTTGCCAAATCTTCTCTGCCAATGCAAACAGCTTATTTTGCTGTTGCTATTGACTCTTGTGTTGAGCTTCTGGTACCCCAGGTTCTGACCATCAGGTGCCTGATAGAAGATGTATTGCCAAGAAGCTTACAACAAAGAGATAACCTACCAAACACACATTTCCTTACTTTTTGTGCTAAGTTTATATATATATATATATATATATATATATATACACACTCATAAGATAAGATTTAAAAGAAGTGAGTGACCGATCATGGAAGAGTGCCGGTGTGTGTGTGTGTGTGTGTGTGTGTGTGTGTGTGTGTGTGTAACTTCATTAAAAGAAACACTCAATTGTAGGAAAACATACCATTTCCTGCCTTGTCATGCACATCACATGCACAACGTCCAATGAGGAAGGGAGAGGTGCAACATTCAAAAATTCAAAAACACATGATTGCTAACAGTCCAGTGGGGGGGGGGGGGGTAGGTAAATGGTATGTTCTTTCCCTGTAGCTGTATTGACAGCTGATGATTGCTTATGGCATGAAACAGGCTTGTACTGTCTCATAAAGAATTTACTTGACTCACTGGATTATTTTGCTCTTATTTGTTGAGCACTTCCCCTACTTTTGAGGTTATATATATATAGGGATGGGTATTGTTAGGATTTTATCGATACTACTACTCTTATCGGTACGGCTCATCGGTTCAGTACTTTATCGATACTCTTATCGGTTCTTTTTGATTATTATGCACGAAAAAACACACTTAATTAAGAACAGAATCGACATTGCTTTATTATTCTATTATATAACTTTATATAAATATAAACAAATATTATTTATTCAGCAGCAACAGCAGCAGCAATGTTTTAAATGCGTCTGAATTATAGACTTTATAATCAACATTCAACAACAACAAATAAGATAAAAAATAAAAGTAGATAAAGATAAAGAAAAAAAAATATATTAAAAATAAATTTTTACAGCAAAAGGCTAACGGAAGTTCAAACAAACAAGAACCTAGAACATTATCCTAACAGTTCTTCTGCAGAAAAATCAACATATCTGCCTTCCGGCAGGAGTCGTGATCTCTCCTGACTTATAGTGTGCCCGGCTATTAGCCTAGCCAACTCCATATCTATGGCTTATATATTTGTAGCTAAACAATTAGCTAAGCAATTATATTTTATTTATTGGCCTATTCGTAATAATTTGTTATTAGCCTAGCTAACTCCATATCTATGGCTCATACGGCTTACCTGTAGTGGACGTGGATGGAACACTACGAGTAAAGCAGTCGAAAACTCCGCATTTCTGCAGATTAATACCATGTTTCGACAAACGATGTTTCTACAGATTGCTTGTATTGCCACCCTTACTGGCAAATGATTTGTTGCACTTGTGGCAACGAGCGTTGTTGTCATCGACTTTTGAAAAATATACCCAAACTTTTGAACGTTTAGTTCTCTCCGCCATGATGAGCCCTTGAGCAGAGCTGTCTGTGTGTGTGTGAGCGAGTGTGTGGAGCACAGCACAGCCCCGCCCCTTGCGCAGTAAGAGAGAGAGACAGAGAGATGGAGAAAACGGCAAACAAGATTATGTTCGCGACGTTTAAATTCCTCGAAAAACACAATTGCCACAATATAAATCTCACTCCATGATTTCTCGAGTACCTACTGACTACCGATAGCAGAACCGAAAACGTCGGATCTTAAAAATGCTCCGGTTTTTTACTAATTTAGAACAGGTTCCCGTTTAGAACCGGGTTTCGGGGGGCATCCCTATATATATACACACACACACACACACACACACACACTATATGTACAAAAGTATTGGGACACACTTCTTAATCATTGGATCCAGGTGTTTCATTGCCACAGGTGTATAAAATCCAGCAGCTAGCCATGCAGTTTACATTTACAAACATTTGTGAAAGAATGGGTCGTTCTGAAGAGCTCAGTGAATTCAAGCGTGGTACTGGATGCCACCTTTGCAATAGGTCAGTTCATGAAATTTCTTCCCTGCTAGATATTCCACAGTCAACTGTAAGTGGTATAGAAAAGTGGAAGCGTTTAGGAACAACAGCAACTCAGCCACGAAGTGTCAAACTGCGTAAAGTCACACAGCGGGGTCAACGATTGCTGAGGCGCATAGTGCGTTGCGTAAAGGTTACCAACACTGTGTTGACTCAGTAACTGCAGAGTTCCAAACTCCCTCTGGCATTAACATCAGCACAAAAACTGTGCCGGGAGCTTCGTGGAATGGGTTTCCATGGCCAAGCAGCTGCATGCAAGCCTTACATCACCAAGCACAATGCCAAGTGTCGGATGGAGTGGTGTAAAGCACGCTGCCACTGGACTGTGTTCTGTGGAGTGACGAATCACGCTTCTCTGTCTGGCAGTCTGATGGACAAGTCTGGGTTTGGCAGATGCCAGGAGAATGTTACCTGCCTGACTGCATTGTGCCAACTGTACAGTTTGGTGGGGGGGGGGGTAATGGTGTGGGGTTGTTTTTCAGGGGTTGGGCTAGACCGCTTAGTTCCAGTGAAGGGAAATTGTAATGCTTCAGCATACCAAGACAATTTGGATAATTCTATGCTTCCAGCTTTGTGGGAACAGTTTGGTGAGGGCCCTTTTCTGTTCCAGCATGACTATGCCCCAGTGCACAAAGCAAGGTCCATGAAGACATGGTTGGGTGACTTTGGTGTGGAAGAACTTGACTGGCCCGCACAGAGCCCTGACCTCAACCCCATCGAACACCTTTGGGATGAACTAGAGTGGAGATTGTGAACCAGGTCTTCTCGTCCAACATCAGTGCCTGACCTCACAAATGCTCCGCTGGATAAATGGGCAAATATTCCCCACAGACACACTCCAATATTTTTGGAAAGCCTTCCCAGAAGAATGGAAGCTGTTATAGCTGCAAAGGGGGGACCAACTCCATATTAATGCCTATGGATTTAGAATGGGATGTCATAAAAACTCCTGCAGGTGTAATGGCCAGGTCTCCCAATACTTTTGTACATATGGTGTGTGTGTGTGTGTGTGTGTGTGTGTGTGTATATATATATATATATATATATATATATACACACACACATTAGATTAGATTAACCATTTGCCTAATATTGTGATATTGTGTAGACCCCATCGTGCCACCAAAACAGCTCTGACCCATCAAGGCATGGACTCCACAAGACCTTTGAAGGTGTACTCTGGTATCTGGCACCAACACGTTAGTAACAGATCCTTTAAATCCTGTAGTTGCGAGGTGGAGCCTCCGTGGATCGGACTTGTTTTTCCAGCACATCTCACAGGTGCTTGATCGTATTGAGATCTGGGGAATTTGGAGGCCAGGGTAACATCTCGAACTCTTTGTCATATTCCTCAAACCATTCCTGAACAATTTTTGCAGCGTGGCAGGGCACATTATCTTGCTGAAAGAGGCCACTGCCATCAGGGACTACCATTGCCACGAAGGATTGTACTTGGCCCGTAACAATGTTGAAGTAGGTGGCACGTGTTGACGTCCACATGAATGGCCAGACCCAGGGTTTCCCAGCAGAACATTGCCCAGAGCATCACACTGCCTCTGCCGGCTTGTTTTCTTCCCATAGTGCATCCTGGTGTGCCATCTCTTCCCCAGGTAAACAACATTCCCACACCTGGCTGTTCACATGAAGTAAAAGAACACGTGATTCATCAGATTAGGTCACCTTCTTCTGCTGCTCCATGGTCCAGTTCTGACGCTCACGTGCCCATTGTAGGCACTTTTGACGGTGGACAGGGGTCATCGTGAGTACACTGACCAGTCTGCAGCTACACAGCCCCATACACAGCAAGCTGCGATGCACTGTGGGTTCTGATACCTGTCTAGCATAGCCAGCATTATCTTTTTCTGCCATTTGAGATGCAGTAGCTCTTCTGTGGGATTGGACCAGACAGGCTAACTTTTGCTCCCCATGTGCATTAATTAGCCTTGGGCGCCCATGACCCTGTTGCCGGTTCACTGGGAATCCTTCCTTGGACCACTTTTGGTAGGTGCTGACCACAGCATACTGAGAACTCCCCACAAGACCTGCCATTTTGGAGATGCTTGGACTCAGTCATCAAGCCATCACAATCTGGCCCTTGTCAAAGTCAGTCAGATCTTTACGCTTGCCCATTTTTCCTGTTTCCAACACATCAACTTCAAGAACTGACTTGGGATATATTAGCCCTTGCTGGCTAATATATCCCACCCCTTGACAGGTGCCATTGTATCGAGATAATCAATGGTATTCACTTACCTTACAGCGTCTTGATGCATGCTCAATAATCCAGGTCAGAAAATCAAAGAAGGTTGAATCAGTTCATTTGAACACAACATTTATTGACGGAAACGTTTCATCATCTTCTACGTGACCTCTTCAGTCTCAGCTGGCTGCAAGCTTCCCCACCCCTTATAAACAATACAGTTGCCTAACAACCGAAACCAACGATCAGTTTCATATGTAAATATGATTGTGACCATTATCCAGGGTTTTGATGGTCATGTGTACTATTCACAGATTATCCCTATTCACTCCCCTTCCCCAGCCGCTGTGTCAGTGGCTGGGCAAGGGGAGCAGTCCCCCATTAAACAGGCCCTGGTTAAGTGTGGTTATCCTAACTGGGCGTTGGTCAAATCCAGGAAGACATCCAAACAGTGCACCAGCCGATCGAAGAGAAGAGAGGACAACAGCTGTCTAAGTGTAAACCAGTGGTGATTCTGTATGTGGAGTGTTGGAAAAGCTGAGACACGTATTTTCCAAACACCACATCTCAGTTGCTTTCAAACCCCAAAACACGCTGCACCAGAAGTTGGTCCACCCCAAGGGTGGGGTCCCTTGGCACAAACAGAGCAATATAGTGTACGCTGTTCAGTGCCAGGAGGATTGCCATGACTTGTACATTGGGGAAACTAAACAGACACTGGCCAAGAAGATGGCACAACACAGGAGAGCTAACACGTCAGACCAGGACTCCACAGTCTACACCATCTACAGGCCAGTGGCCACTCTTTCAGGGATGAGGATGTGCACATCCTTGATACGGAGGAACGCTGGTTTGAACGGGGAGTCAAAGAGGCCATGTGAAGAGGGAACGACCATCCCTGAACCGAGGAGGGGCTAAGAGTACATCTGTCACCAACTTACAAATAACCATCTTAACCCTAACCCTATTTGCAACTATTCCCCAATCCTCTGTGAATAGTACACATGGCCATTGTAACTCTAGTTAATGGTCACACCATATTTGCATATGAAACTGGTCATTGGTTTGGGTGTTATGCCACTGTATTGTTTATAAGGGTGGGGACACCTGCAGTCAGTTGAGACTGAGGTCACTTAGATGATGATGAAATATGGCTCTCAATAAACGTTGTGTCCAGATTAACTGATTCTACCTTCTTCGATTACCTTACAGTGGTTTTAATGTTTTGGCTGATTGGTGTGTGTGTTTGTGTTTTTATTATCTTTAATACATATTAAATATATTAATAAATCCTCTCTACTACTACTACTACTACTTTCGGCTGCTCCCATTAGGGGTCGCCACAGCGGATCATCCATTTCCAATATTAATAAATCCTCAATATTTAATAATTTTAAAGGAAACTAAAATGCCTAACAACCAAAAACAAAACTCCTGCCACTGAAATCTTTTTTCTTCTTTTTTTTTATGCTTTATTTGACACTTCGTGTCAGGCTGCTGTGGCTTTGACCTACCTCCAGCCTCTTTCACTCCTCTAGTGGGTTATAGCATCAGTAAAATACCTTGAATACAAAATCTTCTGATGTGTAAAATCTTCAAAATGTGAATGCCTTTGTGTGTCAACCTCAATTCATTAACCTGCATCTATATTTGCTGGATAATCACAGAAAAACGTACTTACGGTTGATTCATACATGGCTTACCATCGACCCTGTTAGGAACATAGTCATTCAGCTGGCTTCATTAAACCTATTTACATTTCCCACTCATCCTCAGGTGTTTTCTCTCCATCTGTCTCTCTGTCGGCCAGATCTTGTACCATGAGGACGGGAGTGTGAAGGGAATTGCCACCAATGACGTGGGCATTGCCAAGGATGGTTCACCAAAGGTATTCTTAGAAATGTACCCAATACACATTTCATGGAACCAAGATGGTGTTGATTCCATATTCCACTTTGTAATAACCATAAGCCAGAAATTTGAATCAGTTCTTCTGGACACAGAGTTTGGTGGGAGAAATGTTCCATCACTCATCGAAGTGATTTCGTCAGTCTCAGTTGACTGCAGGTATCCCTACCCTTATAAACACCGTAGCTGCTTAATGACTAATACCTACTACCTCCATCGCTTCAACAACAGGAACGCACATGACGAGGGACTTAACATCATAACAGACCATTGTTTCATCCACTTCCATAATGATGTCCCTCACCTTATCCACAACATCGATATTGTTCTGAATGTGATGTTCATTACTGCCTACCAACGGGTTAAGAATAGATGTCAGAAACTTAAAGATGTTATAGGTCACTGAGTACAAACAATAGGCTGTAATGGCACATCCTGTTTATGTATCGTAGGTAAACCATACAGACTAGGTGTAGCTTCCTGTGGGTATAATCTGTGGTACAACATTCTGTCAATAGCATTGTCCTATTCTAACAGCTTCAGACAACCTTAATAATAATAATAAATGGTGGTCCGCGGTGGTGTAGCGGTCTAAGCATCGGCTTTGTGTCGATGCAGTTGCCCACTGGGGACTGGGGTTCGCGCCCCGGTCTCGTCAGATCCGACTATGGCCGGACTCGATGAAGCAGCAATCATTGGCAAGTGCTGTCTTCGGGAGGGGGGCGGAGTCGGCTTGTGTTAGTCACGTGAATGCGTCTCTGTGTGTGTCGGAGGAAACAGTGGTTCGGCCTGGAGTCGCCTTGTCACGAAAGTGGGGAGGCGGTCTCCTTCGAGACTGCCGGCCGGAGAGATGCAGTTGGCGAATGCATGCAGTGCGAGGTAGGGTGTTTGAATTAAAATAGGGATCGATTGGCCACTAAATTGGGAGAAAAAAGGGAAAAATCAGAAATAAATTTTAGAAAAAAAAATAAAAAATAAATGGTAAACTTTATTTGTATAGACCTTTCATACATAAAATGCAGCTCAAAGTGCCTTACATTAAAAACAGGGGAAACAATAAAAATCAACAACAATACAGATAAAATAAGTTAAAAACAATAAAACACAGACCTAAGCAAAAAAGCATAAAATAAGGCAAGAAAGAAAACTACAGTGCAAGATAAAAAATAAGAATAAAAAGAAATGTAAAGTGGAATTAATTAAAAGCAAGAGTATAAAAATGGGTCTTGAGCTGATTCTTAAAACTATCTATGGACGTTGCTTATCTTATTTGTTGGGTGAGTCTATTCCAAGCCGCCGGTGCATAAACAACAAAATGCTGCTTCGCCATACTTTTTGTTGTTCATTCTAGGGACATTAAGCAGGCCAGCACCAGAGGATCTAAGAGAGCAGCTCAAAACATAATCAGATAAGCAGTCAGATAGGTATGAGGGTGCTAAACCATGTAGAACTTTAAACGCAAGTAAAATAATTATAAAATCAATCCTCAATGCTACAGGAAGCCAGTGCAAAGACACTAAAACTGGAGTAATTTGATCACATCCTGGTTTTTGTTAAGACCCTTGCTGCCGCATTCTGTACTAGTTGCAGTCTATCGATACTTTTTTGGGTAAACCAGTAAGAAATGCATTGCAATAGTCTAGACACGACGAGATAAAAGCATGCGTCACCTTTTTGGCGTCTTCCAGGGAGAGGTAGGGTCTAATTCTAGCAATATTTTTTAGGTGAAAAAGGCACCCTTTGTAATATTGTTGATATGTGACTTAAAGTCCAACACAGAGTCAATGATAAAACCCAGGTTTTTTTTGCTACAGTCTTATTCTGTGCAGCCAGACTTCCCTTCTACTTGATGTAATTTCTCTCTGTGCACTAGTAACTATTATGAGAATTTCTGTCTTGTCTTTGTTCAATTTGAGAAAAATTTCACTCATCCACTGTTTAATACTAGACAGGCAATTCATCAAGGGATTGAGAGCATTGGGGTCATCTGGTGCTACAGAAAAATATAACTGAGTATCATCAGCATAAAAATGGAATTTCACTCCATGATCACAGATAATTTTCCCAAGCGGCAGCATGTACAGACAGAACAATAAAGGACTAAGAATGGAACCCTGTGGAATACCTGAGAAAGTTACATGTTTGCCCGAGACATGGTCAGAAAGACTAACAAAATAGCTTCTGCTAGTAAGATAAATGTAGAACCATGATAGGGCGGTGCCTGAAAGGCCAATCCAATTCTCAAGGCAGTCTAGAAGTATTGTCATGATCGAATGTATTGAAGGCAGCCGTCAGATCGAGGATTAAAAGAATGGAAGCATTTTTATTATTAGCGCTCACTCTGAGATCGTTAACTACTTTTACAAGCACTGTTGCAACACTGTGTCCATTTCTAAAACCAGACTGAAATTTATCATGAATGTTGTTTTCATGCAAAAACCCATCCAATTGTTTATATACTGCCTTTTCCAAAATATTGCCCAGAAAAGGCAGCAGATTAGAAATGGGCCTATAATTGCTCAGCACCGACGGATCAATATTATTCTTCTTGAGTAAGGGCTTTACTATAGCTGTTTTCAGTGAATCAGGAAAGATACCTGATTTTAAATAACAGTTTATAATATCTCCTCCAAGAATCGTCACCTTAATGTGGTGGAGGGGTTTGTGTGTCCTGGTGATCCTGGGAGCTGTGTTGTTGTCAGGGGCAGTAGGCCCTGGTAGGGTCTCCCAAGGCGAATTGGTCCCAGGGGAGGGGCCAGACTAAGAGCGATTCCCACAAAAACCCAATGAATTTACACCAGCAGAGTTACAGCACCTCGCGTGGAAAAGGGAAACCGGGGCCCCCTCCTGGAGCCAGACCTGGGAGGGTAGCTTGCCGGCGAGCGTCTGGTGGCCGGTCCTTGGCCCATGGGGCCCGGTTGGGCCCAGCCCGAAAAAACAACATGGAGCCACTACCCCCACCGCCATACGCAGGGATGAGCATTGGGGTGGGGTGCAATGCAGGCCGGGTGGCAGGCAAAGGCGGGGACTGGTGCGTGCTGACTTCTGGCATCGCAGATTGGTTCTCAGGATGTGGAACGTCACCTCTCTGGCAGGGAAGGAGCCTGGGCTGATGCGGGTGGTGGAGCAGTACCAACTAGATATAGTTGGGCTCACCTCCACACATAGCATGGGCTCTGGTACCAAACTTCTGGAGAGGGGCTGGACTCATACTTTTCCGGAGTTGGCCAAGGTGACAGGCACCGGGCGGGTGTGGGGATACTCACAAGTCGTTGGTTGAGCGCCGCTGTGTTTTGAGTTCTCCCCTGGGGAATGAGAGGGTCGCCTCTACATGACTGTGAGTCGCTGGCGGGAAGTCTGCGACTGTTGTGTGTGCTTATGCACCAAATAGCAGTTTGGAGTATCCGGCCTTCTTGGAGTCTCTGGGTGGTGTCCTGGATAGTGCGCCACCTCAGGACTCTATAGTTCTGCTGGGGGACTTCAACACTCATGTGGGCAACGATGGAGAAACCTGGAGGGGCGTGATTAGGAGGAACAGCCTCCCCGATCTGAACCCGAGCGGTACCTTGTTATTGGACTTCTGTGCGACACATGGATTGGCAATAACAAACAACATGTTCAAACATAAGATAGTTCATAAGTGTACTTGGTACCAGAACACCTTAGGCTGAAGATCGATGATAGACTTTGTGGCCGTGTCATCAGATCTGCGACCGTATGTTTTGGACACTCTGGTGAAGAGAGGAGCAGAGCTGTCAACTGATCACCACCTGGTGGTGAGTTGGATCAGATGGCGGGGAAGGCTGCCAGACAGACCTGGCAAACCCAAACGTGTAGCGAGGGTGAACTGGGAACATCTGGCGGAGGCCCCTGTCCATGAGGTCTTAAACTCCCACCTCTGGAAGAAGTTCTCTTGTATCCCGAGGGAGGCTGGGGACATGGAGTCTGAGTGGGCCATGTTCAAAGCCTCCATTTGAGATGCGGCAGGCAGGAGCTGTGGTCATGAGGTCATTGGTGCCTGTCGAGGTGGCAACTTAAGAACCCGATGCGAGATCCCACTTCTGACACCAAAATTGTCGTGGATTTTCCTTTAACCTTTTAATGGGCTCTTGCCCCAGCAACCTCTGGGAAGAATAATCATCGGACAAATATTGGAGCAAACAGAGAATCTTTACTGCATCTGCAGATGGAGAGTCATATGACCACAGAGAAGTTAGTCTGTGAGGATATGCTCTGCCCGTATACTGGAGATAGGGGTTTTTATAGCACAGTCCGTCGTGTCATACACTATGTTTCTTGCATTAACCAAGGTGTTGTCTTACAAAGGAATGCAGGAAAACATCAATCATGTTCTGTTACTGGTGAGTGTCTGTAGATTTATTCTTTTACTGCCCAAGGCCGGAGAGGCCCTCATGTGTTAGTGACCATCTGTTGTTATCTTTGTGTGGAAAGTTTCATACACACAGAGAAGTAGAAAACTACAGAGTTCATAAGGAGTACGTTTTGTACTCCACAATTCCCCCCTTTTGTTCATCATTGAACACCAAGAGATAACATAGAAATAATACAAATCAGCACACATAACATGCATATACAGAAATGATAAACGGTGTTTAACCAGTGTTCATCATAAAGTATCATTCATACGGGGGAGTTGCTGTCATCAGAGGAGGTGTAGGAGGATTCAGAACCAGAGTCCTTGGGGGGGGGGCAGTGGTGGTGGAGAGGGGGAAGACGAAACAAGGTCCCCGTCCTGTTGGGCAAGGAGGTGATAATACACAAGCTGAGTAGCAATGAGGCCGTGTATCAAACGCCGAACTATGGGCACAATGCAGCAGGTGAGGAGTAGCAGGGCACCCAGGAAAAGTGATGCTGCTATGGCTAGGCGAGTAAAAGACATCAGGACCCATTATTTGCATCAGCATCTCCGACATGAACTGCACTGGATCTTCACTGCCTTCAGGAATGTTCAGTACATGGAGATTGGCCCTCCGAGATCGGTTCTCGAGGTCGTCGATTCGGTCCTGCAGAGACAGGTTTTGGGTTCGGAGCATTTTGATGGTGGACTCAGCTGCAGTTAAACGTTCAAAGTTGTCACTGGTTACAGACTCCACAGAGGCAAGGCGATTTCGGACTCTCAAAGCCAAACCCAAATCCGTGGTCTCCAGAGCTAGGTAGTTGGTGCTAGTCTCATCTAGACAACCAGAGGGGTCTTCATGTGTGGGAGGATTGGCTGGGCCAGGAGCAGACCACCCTGACCTCTCTCACCCGGAAGCTGACCGGGACACCTTGGAGACCACCCTCACACCGACACAGCTCCTACAGCCGCGCTATGTGGCGGGTTGTTCTTTGTTCTGTCCAGCCGGGAGCCTGTCTTTCCGTGGAGCATACCCCGGGGCCCTGGACCCGGTACCACGGGAGTGGGGGTGTTACCCAGCCCGTCTGGAGGAGGGGGAGGAGCAGGTGGTGACAATATCTGGAGGGAAAAACTTTCAGAGTGAAACTGCACAACACTGAAAACAATGTCATTCTAGGATTCTGAAGATTCGTAGTCAACTTGATTCAATGTTCTTCAGATACTTCCGCTATGATCTAAGTTTGTATTTGTTTGTTTCCTATGAAGTAAAAAAATCAAAGAAAACTGTGAAGAAAAAGGCTCACAACCATCCTAAATTTCAATTCCTCATTCTCACTACCCCTCTTTTTACATAAGAACAAAACACATTGTGTCAACCCATTTAACCATGAAGGAAAAAAGAAAAAATGAAATTATGATATCAGTTTGTATGTCAGTTGTTAGTAAACCAAAAACAGTTTCATGCAGTCAAATGAATCGGACTTTCATTTCATCCAAGCTGTCCACAAATGTTCCGAAGTCTGTAATGTTGTACTTATGTGAAATAAATTGTCTTTAAAACTAGAACAGATGAGGGATGATAAAGATAGTTGTTGTCTCAGATCCTGAACGTTCAAATAAACCTAAATTAATAAAACCATAAGGTATCTTGTAAATCACTGAAACAATGAGCTGTTTGAAGACAAAAACAAATGCCCCCCATCTTAACCAAGTGAAACAACAAGCCCCTTTCAGGCCCCAAAAAGAGGGAGGGGGGTGGGGTTTCAAAGAAAAGAAACGCTCAATTAACAATACAAAGAAATTGATGTAATCAGCCAAAACCAAATAAATCAAACCAGAAATGAGTCTTATGAGGAGGTTCAAACTCATGGTAAAAAATAACATAAACGTAGCCATAGCATAGACCTTTAAAACGCAGGACTCAGTAGGTTTCATTCATATTCAAATAAAATGTAATCGTCCTCCACACAAGAAATTGTCAAAGAAATGAATACCCTCTAAAAAAAAAAATCCTAAAATTCACACCTTAGTGTCGAAAAACAAAAACAAGTTCAATTTAACACAGAGTTAAGTCAACATAAAAACAAATGAACCAATGGGTGTCTTCTAACGGAAAGAAAAACAACAACAGCTTAAACAACATAACTGTGGTTTACATTGTCCCTGTTACTCTCAAGGCAACCCCCCATTCCCCCAAGGTGTGAAGTGGGTAGGCAGTTGGTTCCCACCAGTTATTCTTAAAAAAAAAAATCTCAGTAACAGAAAGAAAAACAGAATAAGTAAAATTAAAAATATTGCAACTGTGGCGTTGGACATAAGAGTTCTGCTTAACAGTTCAGAAAATGAAATAGGGACAGGAAATCCTTCGGTTTTGGGGAATCCTAAAAGAAGTGAGGACAGGATCAATTTCAAGTGAAAAATACACAACAACTTTTTCAATGCTCCAAAAAAAACCAAATGGATATATCACATTTTATATGAAGTACCTCAGAAAGAAAAGAAGTAGATTTCTTGAAAGGATTTGAATAAACAATGCTTCAGGTTGGTGACTTTCTAAAGCCAGTTGTTTGTCACACAGGAACAAAAGCCGGGTTGGGTCTGATAAGGATGCTAAATGAGGTGGTCTCTGAAAAACCCCTCTCACACCCCAATTGTCAGGAAAACAAAATGTTTGGAAAAGCCAAAACAAAACCTCCCCCGGCTTTTATATCCCCATTTAAGCCACTCTCAAGTACTTGCAACTTCTAAACAACACAAAATGGCCAGACGGACAAACACGGAACAAACTATGAACACACACACAGACAAGTCATGTCAAACACAAAAGTCAGTCAGGGTCAGTCAAGGCAACCCCCCCTTTTCCATGGACTGTCGGACTTTCATTAGTTTATTCTTGCTCAAAGTTCCTTCAACAGGAAACTCATGACTCTGTATCCAGTCTAAAACATATTTTACCGAGTCTTCACCATATTTCCTTATCATTATCTGATAGATCAGACCCTCCATATCTATCGGGGGCAGTTTACTGCCCTTGTTACCCATTCTTCTTTATTTTATTTTTTCTCACTTAACCCTACCAGGTAACCACTTTTATTAGTGTGAGACCGAGGGTAAACAACCGCTTAACGCAGCGCCGGTTCACTTGATCCTACCAGGTTATCACTTTAGAAGTGGGAAACCGAGGGTAAACAACCGCTTAATTGTCAGTGCACGACCTCATACGCGTTTTAAATGATCATTTTATCCTTTAAAGAATTCTGCTTACCCGTACGATGAATCTCCCAGGGTTTCGCTGAGGAATCTCGGCGACACCGACCAAACGGACCACCCGCCTCTCCCTTTCTTCTTCTCAAACCTGGTGAGGTTATTGGGAGATCGGTGACTATGTCCTCGTCCCGAGATGATCAGTTAGCCAGTTGTCCGTTTGGTGGGCGATGCGAGATCCCACTTCTGACACCAAAATTGTCGTGGATTTTCCTTTAACCTTTTAATGGGCTCTTGCCCCAGCAACCTTTGGGAAGAATAATCATTGGACAAATATTGGAGCAAACAGAGAATCTTTACTGCATCTGCAGATGGAGAGTCATATGACCACAGAGAAGTTAGTCTGTGAGGATATGCTCTGCCCATATACTGGAGATAGGGGTTTTTATAGCACAGTCCGTCGTGTCATACCCTATGTTTCTTGCATTAACCAAGGTGTTGTCTTACAAAGGAATGCAGGAAAACATCAATCATGTTCTGTGACTGGTGAGTGTCTGTAGATTTATTCTTTTACTGCCCCAGGCCGGAGTGGCCCTCATGTTTTAGTGACCATTTGTTGTTATCTTTACTGCCCAAGGCCGGAGAGGCCCTCATGTGTTAGTGACCATCTGTTGTTATCTTTGTGTGGAAAGTTTCATACACACAGAGAATTAGAAAACTACAGAGTTCATAAGGAGTGCATATGGAGTACGTTTTGTACTCCACACCTGGATCTCCTAAAGTCCACAATGATCTCCTTTGTTTTACTGGTGTTCAGGACCAGGTTATTGTCTGAACACCACCCAGCCAGATGTTGGACCTCCTCTCTGTAGTGTGTCTCCTCATTGTTGGTTATGAGTCCCACAAGTGGTGTCATCAGCAAACTTCACTATAGTGTTGGAGGAGTGGATGGGGTACAATCGTGGGTGAAAAGGGTGAAGAGGGTTGGACTGAGCACACAACCCTGCGGTACACCTGTGTTCAGGATGAGGGTTGAAGATGTATGGTTTCCTATCCTGACATTTTGTGGTCTGTGAGTGAGAAAGTCCATAATCCATGAACAGAGTGAGGTGGGTAATCCTAGGTTGCTGAGTTTGTGTACCAGTTTATGGGGGGTTATTTGTGCTGGGAGCTGAGAGGATGGTCTAGTGCTGAGATAAAGCTGCATGTCATCAGCGTAGCAATGGAAACTTAAACCGTGGTGGTGGTTTACCAACCAACTGCTATCTCGAGTGACAATCCGTTGCCGTCTTACAACACTGTGATTGCAGCTATTCCCCAGTCCTCTGTGAATAGTACACGTGGCCATTATAAATAAATAATGGTCATGGCATTTGCATGTGATCGGTTTCGATCATTATGCAACTGTGCCATTTATGGGGTTGGAGATACCTGCAGTCAGCTGAGAGTGACGAAGTAACCTAGATGAGCGATGAAACATGTCTCCCACTAAAATGTATATCCAGATGAACTGATTCAACACTCTGGGATTACCTTACCTGGATTACTGAGCATGACTCAAGACATGATAACCATATTAATTAAGTGGCTCTGTTATAGCCATAGAGAGGACTTTATGGAGCGAAAGGCAGAGAGATACACTAGCCTGTTCCTGTTTTTTCTTTTGTCTTTTTTCTTTCTTAGAATCAGATTTATGTTAATCAGTCCACATTTCCATGAACATCAATTCTGAGAACCTGCTTGAAATCTTTGTTGTATCCAGATACATTATTAATCTTTCCCTGTTCCCCCATTCTCTCCCTCCCCTCTCCCCCTAGGATGTGTTTGAGAGGGGGATGGAGCTGCATGCTAAAGTTACATTGTTTGGGGAGGGCTGCCATGGCCACTTGGCCAAGCAGCTATACAAGCAGTTCAACCTGCGAGAAAAGTGTGAGCCACAGACCTACGCCATTGGCCTGAAGGAGGTACGTTCCCTAAGCCAGTCAATTTGCTCCATCGTTATGACACTTTGAAGTTGTCTTTCATGTTTCTCCATATTGTATGCTGATGTCCTCGTGGTGTTCTTCTCCTGCCTGAGCACACTGTAACAAATTGCAATAAAGTGTTGAATCTTGATAGGAGGGAATTTGGTGCTTGATGGCATCAACCAATTCGCCATTCATAATGAAACAATCGCAATGAACAGACAGTACACGTTTGTGCACAGTTGCTGACTCTTAGTGAAGGTCAACGCAATCAGTAATGCTGTCTCGATAGACAGTACTCCCAAAGATATCTTTTCCGGTGGTTTGTATGACTGTCCTCACAACACATTCATATATATATATATATATATATATATATATATATATATATATATATATATATAGTTAAGTAAATAAATATAGCTTTGTTAAAAGGAACACTCAAAGGTAGGGAAAGTGCTCAACAAATAAGGAGCAAAATAATCCAGTGAGTCAAATAGATTCTTTATGATACAGTACAGGCCTGTTTCATGCAATAAGCAATCATCAGCTGTCAATGAAACTACTCGAGGAAGGACATACCTTCTACTGCGTCGTCATACACATCACGTGCACATTGTCCAATGGGAAAGGGAGAGGTGCGCATTTCAAAAACACGTGATCGCTAACGGTCCAATGGGGGGGTATATTTGTCTATTGTCATGATTTATTTATAATTACAAAATAGGTGTTTATATCTATGTCTGCAACTGCTGGCCAGTTCATTCCTGTTATTCAGTGTGGAGATTTGTGGTTTGCAGAGGATAAAATATTGTCAGTTAGACACAGATTACACATTTTACTGCTGGGTGAATATGTTTTGTTCTTTGAGAGGATTTTCCAGGTGGTTGAATAATGAATGTTTCTGTCCACCAATGACCAAATATAAGGGCTTAAACATGTGACATTCTTTAAACGGTTGTTTCTAAAGCTACACGTGTGCATTAAACCTCTTGTTGAATGTTCCTCTGTTAGACCCACGTATGTCTCTATTTTGTCGTTGTCATCTCTTGTCACCATAGCTTGGTAGATACCTCCCTTCGTGTGGCATTTTCCCTCGAGGGGGCGTGAGTCGTTCACACGGCAGTTGCAGTTGGGGGAGTCCGGTTGTGATGAAGGCGTCATTGATGTGTTGATGATTGTTGTGTTATGGGACGATATTATGTGTTGAATGTTAGGCATGCAGCTGTAACTCATGTTGATGTTGTTCCTATTGAACATCTTCCTCAGTTGGTGGTCCGTGGTAAAGCATTTATCCAAAAGTTCAAAACTCTGCTTACTGATGCCACGGTGTCACTGTAGGGTGGTTGCACCAGGTGATGTTTCGTGTTCTGCTACGTTTGTTGGTTTATGGTCAGTCAGTGCGTAATGGTGGGTTGTACTTGAGCCGCTCTTTTGTAATACATCTTGGTATGGGGGGGGGTGTAACTTAATTGAAGATGGACTCACTAGGTGATCATTTTGAGAGTCTTCTATTAATGCTTTTTGGGATGTTCTTCTAGATGGAGGGTGGTGGTTGCTTTCTCTGTGGACATACTGCAGCGTGTTGGTGGGCTTCATGTATGGCTTGTATGAGTCGTTCCTAAGGTCCACTGAGATGTCCAGAAAGTCCATTTGTTTTTAGTTTGCTTCAATTGTGATTTTCAGCCCATTGTTTGAGAATATTTTGCAGATTGTTTTCTTAATTTGTTTGACCTCTCTTGGTATTTTGATACAAACTGTTAGCCCATCATCCCTGTAGAGTCCAACATTGATGTCCAGCTCCTGTAGTTGAGACAACAAATACATTCCAACTAGTTCACAAGTTTCCGCCCTGTCGAAGTTGCCCATGGTTACATCACATCTACTACTACCTTGTTTCTGCCATGGGTTTCCTTTGTGGTACAGAAGTGATTCCTTCGCCTGGTATATAATGTCTCTGTCCTGGTATATAATGTCTCTGTCTTGGTATATAATGTCTCTGTCCTGGTATATAATCTGCCTGTCTTGGTATATAATGTCTCTGTCCTGGTATATAATGTCTCTGTCCTGGTAGATAATGTCTCTGTCTTGGTATATAATGTCTCTGTCTTGCTCGGGTTTCACTGTGTCCCCTGGTATATAATGTCTCTGTCTTGGTATATAATGTCTCTGCCCTGGTATATAATCTGTCTGTCTTGGTATATAATGTCTCTGTCCTGGTATATAATGTCTCTGTCCTGGTAGATAATGTCTCTGTCTTGGTATATAATGTCTCTGTCTTGCTCGGGTTTCACTGTGTCCCCTGGTATATAATGTCTCTGTCTTGGTATATAATGTCTCTGTCTTGCTCGGATATCAATGTGTGTCCTGGTATATAATGTCTCTGTCTTGCTCGGATATCACTGTGTGTCCTGGTATATAATGTCTCTGTCTTGCTCGGGTTTCACTGTGTGTCCTGGTATATAATGTCTCTGTCTTGCTCGGGTATCACTGTGTGTCCTGGTATATAATGTCTCAGTCTTGCTCGAATATCACTGTGTGTCCTGGTATATAATGTCTCTGTCTTGCTCGGGTATCACTGTGTGTCCTGTTATATAATGTCTCTGTCTTGCTCGGGTGTCACTGTGTGTCCTGGTATATAATGTCTCTGTCTTGCTCGGATATCGCTGTGTGTCCTGGTATATAATGTCTCTGTCTTGCTCGGGTATCATTGTGTGTCCTGTTATATAATGTCTCTGTCTTGCTCAGGTATCATTGTGTGTCCTGGTATATAATGTCTCTGTCTTGCTCAGGTATCACTGTGTGCTGGTATATAATGTCTCCGTCTTGCTCAGGTATCACTGTGTGCTGGTATATAATGTCTCTGTCTTGCTCTGGTATCATTGTGTCCTGGTATATAATGTTTCTGTCTTGCTCGGATATCACTGTGTCCTGGTATATAATGTCTCTGTCTTGCTCGGGTTTCACTGTGTCCCCTGGTATATAATGTCTCTGTCTTGGTATATAATGTCTCTGTCTTGCTCGGATATCAATGTGTGTCCTGGTACATAATGTCTCTGTCTTGCTCGAGTATCACTGTGTCCCCTGGTATATAATGTCTCTGTCTTGCTCGGATATCACTGTGTGTCCTGTTATATAATGTCTCTGTCTTGCTCGGATATCACTGTGTGCTGGTATATAATGTCTCTGTCTTGCTCAGGTATCACTGTGTGCTGGTATATAATGTCTCTGTCTTGTTCGGGTATCACTGTGTGTCCTGGTATATAATGTCTCTGTCTTGCTCGGGTATCACTGTGTGTCCTGGTATATAATGTTTCTGTCTTGCCCGGATATCACTGTGTCCTGCTATATAATGTCTCTGTCTTGCTCGGATATCACTGTGTGTCCTGGTATATAATGTCTCTGTCTTGCTCGGGTATCACTGTGTGTCCTGGTATATAATGTCTCTGTCTTGCTCGGGTATCACTGTGTGTCCTGGTATATAATGTCTCTGTCTTGCTCGGATATCACTGTGTGCTGGTATATAATGTCTCTGTCTTGCTCAGGTATCACTGTGTGCTGGTATATAATGTCTCTGGTCCGTGTCTTTCATTGGTTTGCATATGTCTATAACTTAAACCAGTCTAATACCTGGTATGTGTCTTTCATTGGTTTGTATATGTATATAACTTAAACCAGGCTAATACCTGGTACGTGTCTTTCATTGGTTTACGGGCACTTTTTTCAAGATTTGATCGTTCATGTTTTCCATGATTTTTTTATATTTACGATTTCCGGCTTGGTGGAGTTGATCAGTCTACATGTTGGCTTGTTTAAAAAGTTGGGTTTGTGGTCCTTCAGGGTGATGATGGCTTGGTTCCGGGCAGTGACATCAGAGTCGATTTCTTTTGGTCTTTCGTCAGTGCCTCTCTTTCGGCGGTCTCTGCGGCCCTCTTGTATGATGTTGGAACAGTATTTTCTAGGAGGTTGCCGTATTGCTCGGGTTTTAATTTGGAGAAGATATTGGTTTTGTCGGCTGCAATGAGGAGCATATCATCTTTTTTATCTGTTTTGAATCACTGTGCAGTTTTTTCTGGAATGTTTTAATTGCTGGTTTAAATGTGATGTTTTTAATCATTTCCGGCATGCCATCTTCAACGAGTTTCAATTCGGGGATGGACGGTGGGGATTTGGTAGATTTGAATCCATAATTTTGCTTGTGAATTGGTTTATTGTCCGGATTTAGAAAGAAAAAAAGCTCTCCATCTTACCGCTCTTATGAACTTCTCGGGTTTGAAATAAGGCATTTCAAGGAGTTTTTCAGAGAATTTACTTGACTAACTGGATTATATATATATATCTATATGTAGCTATATATACGTATATCTACACACACACATATGTATGTATATATATGTGTGTGTATGTATATATATATGTATGTGTGTGTATGTGTGTATATGTATATATATACATATACATATATACATATACATATACATATATATATACGTATATATACGTGTATATATACGTGTATATATATATATATATATATATATATATATATATATATATACATATATATATGCGTGTGTGTGTGTGTGTGGGGGCCCTGTGATGGCCTCGTGGCCTGTCCAGGGTGTCTCCCCGCCTGCCGCCCAGTGACTGCTGGAATAGGTTCCATCATCCCCGTGACCCTGAGAGCAGGATAAGTGGTTCAGATAATGGATGGATGGATGGATATACACTACCGTTCAAAAGTTTGGGATCACCCAAACAATTTTGTGTTTTCCATGAAAAGTCACACTTATTCACCACCATATGTTGTGAAATGAATAGAAAATAGAGTCAAGACATTGACAAGGTTAGAAATAATGATTTGTATTTGAAATAAGATTTTTTTTACATCAAACTTTGCTTTCGTCAAAGAATCCTCCATTTGCAGCAATTACAGCATTGCAGACCTTTGGCATTCTAGCTGTTAATTTGTTGAGGTAATCTGGAGAAATTGCACCCCACGCTTCCAGAAGCAGCTCCCACAAGTTGGATTGGTTGGATGGGCACTTCTTTGAGCAGATTGAGTTTCTGGAGCATCACATTTGTGGGGTCAATTAAACGCTCAAAATGGCCAGAAAAAGAGAACTTTCATCTGAAACTCAACAGTCTATTCTTGTTCTTAGAAATGAAGGCTATTCCATGCGAGAAATTGCTAAGAAATTGAAGATTTCCTACACCGGTGTGTACTACTCCCTTCAGAGGACAGCACAAACAGGCTCTAACCAGAGTAGAAAAAGAAGTGGGAGGCCGCGTTGCACAACTGAGCAAGAAGATAAGTAAATTAGAGTCTCTAGTTTGAGAAACAGACACCTCACAGGTCCCCAAGTGGTATCGTCATTAAATAGTACCTGTTAGAGCCTGTTTGTGCTGTCCTCTGAAGGGAGTAGTACACACCGGTGTAGGAAATCTTCAATTTCTTAGCAATTTCTCGCATGGAATAGCCTTCATTTCTAAGAACAAGAATAGACTGTCGAGTTTCAGATGAAAGTTCTCTTTTTCTGGCCATTTTGAGCGTTTAATTGACCCCACAAATGTGATGCTCCAGAAACTCAATCTGCTCAAAGAAGTGCCCATCCAACCAATCCAACTTGTGGGAGCTGCTTCTGGAAGCGTGGGGTGCAATTTCTCCAGATTACCTCAACAAATTAACAGCTAGAATGCCAAAGGTCTGCAATGCTGTAATTGCTGCAAATGGAGGATTCTTTGACGAAAGCAAAGTTTGATGTAAAAAAAATCTTATTTCAAATACAAATCATTATTTCTAACCTTGTCAATGTCTTGACTCTATTTTCTATTCATTTCACAACATATGGTGGTGAATAAGTGTGACTTTTCATGGAAAACACAAAATTGTTTGGGTGATCCCAAACTTTTGAACGGTAGTGTATGTCCGCATCAGCCATTTATACTGGATAAGTTTCAAGCTACTGCTGATTGTCTGCCTCTGTGCCTCCTTACATGCCTCACTCCAGTCTTCTAAAGATATTTCCTCCCCTATATCTTCCTCCCATAATCTCAGTTTTGATGCAGATGAATCATCAGATCCGGACACAAACAAGTCATACAGAGTTGAAATTAAACCCTTATCATAACAATGTCTTGTGACTGCTACCTCTAATGTAGAAATGCCAGGCTTATCTAATGAATGATTTTGAGATGAGCATATAAAGCTCCTAAGTTAAAGATATTTGAAAAAATTATTCTTTGGAATGTCATATTTGGTTGATATTTCTGCAAAGGACATAAATACTTCCTCTTCACTGTACATGTCTTGCACTTTCCTTAACCCCTTTTCAGCCCACATTCGAAATCCTGTATCACTTTTCCCTGGTTTAAAATTGGCATTACCCCGAATAGGACTGAAGTGTGACCAGGAAGAGTTTATATTCAAATATTTACAAGTGTCAAACCAAACATCAATCATATTCATTATAATAGGGTTCTCTGTATTTTCCCCCCGGTATTTACAATCTGCTGAATACAAATATAAGTGCAATGGTAATCTTGTTGTAACAGAAGAAGATTCCAAGTCCAAGCAGGGAGGGTTCCGGATGAAAAATAAAACATTATGGACCGCAATTGAGCTGCCCAGTAATACCATTGGATGTCTGGGCATTTAAGGCCTCCTCAGTCATATGGTAGATGGAGTAAAGATAGACGTAATCGGGGACGCTAATTTTGCCAAATAAAGTTGGTAAACAACTTCTTGATTCTAGGGAATAAAGATGAGGGAGGGGGCAGGGGGATATTCTGGAACAAATAAAGAAATTTAGGGAGTATGTTCATTATTAGAATATTTATCCTGCCAATCATTGAAATAGGTAAAGATGTCCAACATGTCAATGGAAAAGATAACGTATATTGTTAGATGTAAACAGAATGTTTTTGATGATATCTGGAGACCCTTTATGTACTTCTTAAGGCATAATGTTAATGTTGGCAACTTGCTTCAGCAAGAACGAGCTCTGGGGGAGTAGGGTAGCTTTATATGATCGTGTATATTGACCAGAAAAACACCCTTTAGATCTTTCTTTTTAATGGTTTTTTCTTCTTTTTTTCCCCTTCTCGTTACTTTAGGTTATATAATTTATTTATTTCATATAACTTTCTGTTTTGTACTTAAGTTGTTAGGGATTGGGTTATGGAAGCGAGAACAGGGTGAAAAATGTTTGCTGTGTTCTGTACTGTTGGCGTACAATTTGATGTGATTTGCAAACTGAAAACCAATAAATATATTGTTAAAAAAAACAAAGGACATCAGAGTGGCAAAAAGGTGCTACTCTAAAAAGTTGAAAAACAGGTTTTCTGCCAACGACCCATCATCAGTCTGGAGAAGTTTGACAGACATTACCAACTATAGGAGACCATCCCCCCACACTGCAGGGAAGCATCAACTGGCTGACAATCTAGATGGCTGTTACTGCAGATTTGATAAGCAAACTTTCACACTCCTCACCCTCTTCGGCCACAAAACACAACCAACTGCACACCCTGCCAGCCCCTTTCCCTTACCCAACGACCCCCACCCACACTCAGGATCTTTGTTGAAGATGTGCGCCAGCTCTTCCAGAGATAGAAGACCAGGAAGGCACTGAGCCTGGATGGCATGTCACCCTCCTGTCTTAAAGTCTGTGCTGACCAGCTGGCCCCCATTTTGACATCTTCAACAGATCACTACAGCTGTGTGAAGTCCCCTCCTGCTTCCAGAGCTCCCGTATCATCCTGGTCCCCAAGAAACCCCGTATCACAGCATTAAATGACTACAGGCCCATTGCCCTAACATCTGTGGTCATGAAATTCTTTGAGAGAATGCTGTTGGTCCACCTGAAGGAAATAGCAGGCCCCCTGCTCAACCCCCTGCAGTTTGCCTACTGAGCAAACAGGTCAGTGGAGGATGCAGTCAACATGGGATTGCATTATATCTTCCAACACCTCGACTCCCCAGGGACATACGCAAGGGTCCTATTTGTGGACTTCAGCTCATTGTTCAACACCATCGTCCCAGATAGCCTCCACTCCAAACTTACCCGGCTGGCTGTATCAGCCCCCATCTGCCAGTGGATTAAAAACTTCCTGACAGACAGGAGGCAGCTGGTGAGGCTGAGGAAAATCACACCCATCACCCAGACAGTCAGCACTGCCCCCCCCCCAGGGATGTGTGCTCTCCCTTCTACTCTTCTCCCTCTACACAAATGACTGCACCTCAGATGATCTGTCTGTTAAACTCCTGAAGTTTGCAGATGACACAACCATCAAAACCTACAGAATTCCGGGTTCCACAATCTCCTAGGACCTAAGGTGGGCATCCAACATAGACACAATCATCAAAAAGGCCCAGCAAAGGGTGGACTTTTTCTGCCAGCTCAGGAAATTCAACCTGCCTCGGGAACTGCTGATTCAGTTCTACGCTGCAATAATCCAGTCTGTCCTTTGCACATCCATCACTGTCTGGTTTGGATCAGCCACCAAACAGGACAGGGACAGACTACAACGGACAGTTAAGTCTTCAGAGAAAATCATTGGTGCCAACCTGCCCTCCATTCAGGACTTATACACCTCCAGACTCAGGAAACAGGCAGGCGACATCACTGCAGACCCATCTTAGCTTACTTACTTGCTTAAGTTTGTCCGTCGTGTCCGATGATGACAATCCTGCCTCTGTCACTTGTGAGTCTTATGGCTGTAAAGCCAATCCGCGATCCACACTGTCTGCCACAGACAGAACAGGTGAGATCACTGACTGGGAGTGTAGGTGTACTGACTGGGGGTGTAGGTGTGGTACTGGCTTCATGTCTCTTCAGACGTCTCCTGGTCCGTCGATCACCGCAGCCCTTCTCGAGCTTTTGCACCCCTTGTTGACAGAGCTGCCGCCAGATGGAGCGTTAGGCAGCAGTGTCCTCCAGGCCGCACTTTCTTATGATGGTCTTCAGTTGCTCTTTGTACCGTTTTTCTGGCCCCCTGCCAAGCGGCGGCCAAGATGTAGCTGGCCATACAGCACTTTACGCGGTAAGCGCTCCTTTGGCATCCTGATGACGTGACTGAGCCATCGAAGTTGGTGCTGGGTGACGGTAGCCTCCATGCTGATGCAGTTGGTCTTGCGGAGTATTTCAGTATGGGGCACTCGGTCACGCCAGGTTCTCCTCAGGATGCATTGTAGGCATCTGATGTGGAAGGCCTCAAGCATCCTGAGGTGGTGGCTGTGCAGGGTCCACGCCTCACAGCTGTAGAGGAGAGTCGTGATGACAACTGCCAAGTAGACAGATGTTATGGTGTGGAGATTGAGGACTTTGTTTTGAAAGACCCTTCTCCTAAGTCTGCCAAAAGAGGATGACGCTTGTTTAATCCGGTTTTGTATCTGCCTGCCGATGCTGCAGTCATCAGAGAGGAAGCTGCCCAGGTATTTGAAGGATTCCACTGTTGCCAGTGGTTTGTCGGAGATGGTGAAGGTTGGTGAATGAGATGGAGGATTAGATGTCCATTGGCATACTACTTCATTCTTTGCCACGTTTATAGAGAGCCCCAGCCTACCATACGCCCTTGCAGCAGCTGCAAGGGTAGCTTGTAGTGCCTCGGATGTGTGGGCCACAACTGCAGAATCATCTGCGTACTGTAACTCCATGATGTGCTCACATGTCATTTTTGTGACCGCTTGGAGCCTACGGATGTTAAATGGGTTTCCCGGCAGGCAACATCACTGCAGACCCATCACACCCTGGTCACAACCTGTTCCAACTCCTCCCCTCTGGTAGGCGCTACAGAGCACTGTACCCCAATACAACCAGATATAAAACAGTTTCTTTCCACGGGCTGTCATTCAAATGAACGCTTAACACTGTTAGTAAATCCAACCATGTTGTATATACTGTACTGTACATTGTACATATACTGGTACACTGTCATGTCCATCTAGCTCAGGCATGTGTGTAAGTAACCTGCTAACATCTATCTCAACATCTCTGGTGTGATCTCGGCACCATTGCACGTTATCACTTCTTCTTTCACCTGTACATAGTCAATCCTTTTGTATATATCTGAATGTTGTCTTGTTGTGGTGTTGTTATTCTATGTTAAGTAATAATAATAACAATAATAAATTAAACTTATATAGCGCTTTTCTAACGCTCAAAGTGGCTTTACAATAAACGGGGTGAAACAAGACAGCAGATAAACACAACACAGACATACGGGGTGGATGGGAAGGGGGGCTACGAGAGGCAGAAGTGGCAGCCACACACACGATGCCAGCAGTATTCTCCCACTTAAACGCATACAAAAGGGGCAAGAAAAACAACAGCACTGTGGACGTTGATTTTCTGTAGGGGTTAATTTTCTGTAGGTACACTGAGAGAGCCATGAAACAAAGAGTCAAATTCCATGTATGTGCAAACCGTCATGGCCAATAAACATGATTCTGACTCTGACTCTTTTGTATGGCTGTCCTAGCAAAACATTCAGAACCAAGTACAGATCCCACCGAGGCACCACTTTATGTACAATAGGTCTCACTCTACTTGCGCCCTTTAAAAGAGATGGAGAAGATTACTAAACACTGGTTCATCCCCAAAACGCTGGTGAATGATATGAAGAAACCTTTTTACTTTTCTGTGACTTTTTAATTGAATGTAAGGAATGGGAAAATGAACCAGTGTGATCACAGAAGGTTGAATCACTTGATCTGGGCACGTTTGCCAACGTAACCAATGTGATTCTATTTTTTTAACCAGTCTGTCTCAGTGAGGGAATTAGTTGCTTCATGTGGGCAGAACCAAAAATCCCTCCCAGCCTAGTGTTTATCGGTCTAGTCAGAGTTAATAATAAGAAAGCTCACAGTTGTGCTCCAGTCAGGTGTTTATGAACACGATTCACATTCCTCTGAGGATCTTCATCAGGATCTGATAAAGACTGATTGAAACGTTGTCAATAAATACTCCATGGCTAACACACAGCATCCATCCATCCATCCATCCATTATCTGACCCGCTTATCCTGCTCTCAGGTTCGTGGGGAGGCTGGAGCCTATTCCAGCAGTCATTGGGCGGCAGGAGACACCCTGAACAGGGCACACGCGCGCACACACACACACACACACACACACACACACACACATTCACACCCACACCTAGGGACAATTTAGTACAGCCGATTCACCTGACCTACATGTCTTTGGACTGTGGGAGGAAACTGGAGCACCCAGAGGAAACCCACACAGACACGAGGAGAATGTGCAAACTCCACACAGACGGTGAGCTGGGATGACCCACCAAGGTTGGACTACCCCTGGGCTCAAACCCAGGACCTTCTTGCTGTGAGGCGACCGTGCTTACCACTGCGCCACCATGCCGCCCAACACACAGCATGTGGATGCCATTTTCATAAATACATATTCTTCTCTCAGTGAGCTGTTAATATTGGTTGGATGCAGGTGCTCAGGACCACTGTAACGTCATCTTCCAAGCAGGGAACTTAAGTTCTTGTCAAACTGCTACAATGGCAGGGGCATCCCATAATACACCAGCAACTCTATTTTGTCAGTCAGGGTGATGTTCAAAAAACATATTGTTAGCACCTGAATAGAAAAATTCACAAACGGCAATTAAAATCACATTTTTAGCTTGTGGCTGCTGTGTAATTCCTGGCCTGATGCCATGACTGATTTTGACATCTGTGCTAGTTTAAAATGTATTGAGCTCTGTTAATACAGAAATCATTTTACTGACTGCTGTTCAAACTGGGACCATCACTGCCTGTCACTCACACCATTCATACTGCACCTGTCATCTGATATGTGACATGTATGAACACAAACTCCACATAGAAAGGCCAGGGCCGAACCCACGACCTTCCTGCTGTGAGGTGGTGCTGCCGACAACTGAGTCGGTCTCTGCTCATGGCTGTCACTTTCTTTCAGCTGTGGACGATTGATGAGAAGAAGTGGCGGCCGGGCCGGGTGGAGCACTCAGTGGGTTGGCCACTCAACAGGAACACTTATGGCGGCTCCTTCCTCTATCACCTGAACGAAGGCGAGCCGCTCGTGGCCCTAGGCTTTGTGGTGAGTTTGAGATGGAACATTTTTTAATCTTACAAACTGGATGACAACCTCAACTGGGAAGTGTTTAACCTTAGGACAATGCATATGCTTTAGTTTCATACTAAAGCTTGTAGCTTGTCTGGCAGGGAGGCATCATGGACAGTGGGACCGCGATTCGAGCTTTTGTAGTCTGTGATAGACTGAATGCCTTGCCACATTCGCCGAGGATCAGAGTTATTGTGAAAGTGGTCCTCTATTCGTAGGGAACATTTATGTTTGGCTGTTCTGATGCCCTTTTTGAGGTTGGATCTGGCTGCACTGTAGGCCTCACAGCTATGTGAGACCAGCTATGTTGTATGGTTTGGAGACAGTGGCGCTGATGAAAAGACAGGAGGTGGAGCTGGAGGTGGCAGAGTTGAAGATGATAAGATTTTCATTGGGAGTGATGAAGAAGGACAGGATTAGGAATGAGTATATTAGAGGGACAGCTCAGGTTGGACGGTTTGGAGACAAAGCAAGAGAGACAAGATGGAGATGGTTTGGACATGTGTGGAGGAGAGATGCTGGGTATATTGGGAGAAGGATGCTGAATATGGAGCTGCCAGGGAAGAGGAGACGAGCAAGGCCAAAGAGGAGGTTTATGGATGTGGTGAGGGAGGACATGCAGGTGGCTGGTGTGACAGAGGAAGATGCAGAGGACAGGAAGAGATTGAGACAGATGATCCGCTGTGGCGCCCCCTAACGGGAGCAGCCGAAAGTAAAGTAGTAGTAGCTTATAGATGTCCTCTATCATGTTTCATTATGTACTGCTGTACTGGATGTACTGCTCTCTGGACCATCAACCTCTTGCTTGAGCATGAAGTGATTAAATAACCCCCCATTCCCTCATCCTCTCCCCTCAGGTGGGCCTGGACTACACCAACCCCTACCTTAGTCCTTTCAGAGAGTTCCAGCGCTGGAAACACCACCCCTTCATTGCTGCTACTCTGGAAGGAGGCAGCAGAATAGCCTATGGCGCCAGGGCCTTGAATGAGGGAGGCTTCCAGGTGTGTGTGTGTGTGTGTGTGTGTGTGTGTGTGTGTGTGTGTGTTTGTGAGTGAGAGTTACATGTAGATGACACTGTTCATTATGAATTATACCATGTGTATCATTTGTTTACCACTAGAACGACCAGGATTTCACTCCTACTTAAAATTACCATGAGCAGTCAAAATGACCGTCGGTTTTTAAACTCTATATTGTCTCAAGATAAATACCCAGCTGAGATATTAATGCATTACATATGTTAGTGTGTCTGTTATGGAACTAACTGACACCAAAATTAACATTTTAACAACTTTAATACTATTTTTCAAACAATTTAAAATGGCTGCTGTCCAACACCTGTAAATACTGCAACGCCTTGGTGGTAGTCATGGTGCATCTGTAACGGCTTCTGTAACCAGTCTTCTTTCAGTGCTGTATTTTGTAAACACGACATCATGTCACGTTGTGCGTCTTGGGAGAGAGATCCTCCTCTGCTGCTCTCCCTGAGGTTTCTCCCTGGATTCCTCCCTGTTAAAGGTTTTTAGGGAGTTGTTCCTTATATGATGTGAGGGTGTAAGGACAGGATGTTGTGTTGCTGTAAAGCCCCCTGAGCCACATTTGTAATTTGTGATATTGGGCTATACAAATAAAACTGACTTCACTTGACTATTTCTGTGCACTGGAGAGCGCTAGTGTGTTTCTAGGACACAGCGATGAACTTCGTGAAGGAAGTGATGCGACCAACACACGTCATAAATAGTGACATGACACACACAATCACGCGCAATTTATACGCGGTCATTTTGACTGCTCATGGTCATTTTAGGTAGCTCTTATCATAACTTTTTTGTGCAATTGATCGAAAACTAATTTTAATATAAATATATACACTTATAGGAGAATTCAGGGAGCAGTAGGTCTATATCTTTTTTTTCCGTTTTTTTTTTCTTTTTTTTTTTTTCCACCAAGTTCTTAAACTTTGAAAATCCAAAACGGTCAAAATGACGGCCTTGGTCGTTCTAGTGTTAAAGGAAGTGCCGTTGAATCAGATGGATATGCTAATAAGATGTTTAAGAGAAGACGGGTGTATCTCCATTACTTCCAGTACTACAGCAGTATACGAGTGGAGTGTAGTCTTCACTCCAGCTGTTTAGAGGGGGTCTTCAGGCCTGAATGCCCGAAGTGTGTGTTTGTCTACATGGTACCATGCCTGAAGTGTGTGCTTGTCTACATGGTACCATGACTGAAGTGTGTGCTTGTCTACATGGTACCATGACTAAAGTGTGTGCTTGTCTACATGGTACCATGACTAAAGTGTGTGCTTGTCTACATGGTACCGTGCCTGAAGTGTGTGCTTGTCTACATGGTACCATGACTAAAGTGTGTGCTTGTCTACATGGTACAGTGCCTGAAGTGTGTGCTTGTCTACATGGTATCGTGCCTGAAGTGTGTGTTTGTCTACATGGTACAGTGCCTGAAGTGTGTGGTTGTCTACATGGTACCGTGCCTGAAGTGTATGCTTGTCTACATGGTACAGTGCCTGGAGTGTGTGGTTATCTACATGGTACCATTGTGTGCTTGTCTACATGGTACCGTGCCTGAAGTGTGTGGTTGTCTACATGGTACCATGCCTGAAGTGTGTGCTTGTCTACATGGTACCGTGCCTGAAGTGTATGCTTGTCTACATGGTACCGTGCCTGAAGTGTGTGGTAGTCTACATGGTACAGGGCCTGAAGTGTGTGGTTGTCTACATGGTACAGGGCCTTAAGTGTGTGGTTGTCTACATGGTACAGTGCCTGAAATTTGCTTGTCTACATGGTACAGTGCCTGAAGTGTGTCCTTGTCTACATGGTACAGGGCCTGAAGTGTGTGCTTGTCTACATGGTACATGGCCTGAAGTGTTTGCTTGTCTACATGGTACAGTGCCTGAAGTGTGTGCTTGTCTACATGGTACAGTGCCTGAAGTGTGTGCTTGTCTACATGGTACCGTGCCTGAAGTGTATGCTTGTCTACATGGTACCGTGCCTGAAGTGTTTGCTTGTCTACATGGTACAGTGCCTGAAGTGTGTGCTTGTCTACACGGTACAGTGCCTGAAGTGTGTGCTTGTCTACATGGTACAGGGCCTGAAGTGTGTGGTTGTCTACATGGTACAGTGCCTGAAGTGTGTGGTTGTCTACATGGTACAGGGCCTGAAGTGTGTGCTTGTCTACATGGTACAGGGCCTGAAGTGTGTGCTCGTCTACATGGTACAGGGCCTGAAGTGTGTGGTTGTCTACATGGTACAGGGCCTGAAGTGTGTGGTTGTCTACATGGTACAGGGCCTGAAGTGTGTCCTTGTCTACATGGTACAGGGCCTGAAGTGTGTCCTTGTCTACATGGTACAGGGCCTGAAGTGTTTGCTTGTCTACATGGTACAGTGCCTGAAGTGTGTGCTTGTCTACATGGTACAGGGCCTGAAGTGTGTGCTTGTCTACATGGTACAGGGCCTGAAGTGTGTGCTTGTCTACATGGTACAGGGCCTGAAGTGTGTGCTTGTCTACATGGTACAGGGCCTGAAGTGTGTGCTTGTCTACACGGTACAGTGCCTGAAGTGTGTGCTTGTCTACATGGTACAGGGCCTGAAGTGTGTGCTTGTCTACATGGTACAGGGCCTGAAGTGTGTGGTTGTCTACATGGTACAGGGCCTGAAGTGTGTGCTTGTCTACATGGTACAGGGCCTGAAGTGTGTGCTTGTCTACATTGTACAGTGCCTGAAGTGTGTGCTTGTCCGCATGGTACAGTGCCTTGCAGAAGTATTCAAGCCCCTTGACAGTCGTCAGTAATGTCTGCATCATAACCTTGAGAGTCGTCAGTAATGTCTGCATTATTACCTTGACAGTCGTCAGTAATGTCTGCATCATAACCTCGGCAGTCATCAGTAATGTCTGCGTCATAACCTTGACAATCATCAGTGTGACAGACATCATAACCTTGACAGTCGTCACTAATGTCTGCATCATAACCTTGACAGTCGTCAGTATGACAGTCATCATAACCTTGACAGTCATCAGTAATGCCTGCATCATAACCTTGACAGTCGTCACTAATGTCTGCATCATAACCTTGACAGTCGTCAGTAATGTCTGCATCATGACCTTGACAGTCGTCAGTAATGTCTGCATCATGACCTTGACAGTCGTCAGTATGACAATCATCATGACCTTGACAGTCGTCAGTAATGCCTGCATCATAACCTTGACAATCATCAGTGTGACAGACATCATAACCTTGACAGTCGTCAGTAATGTCTGCATCATGACCTTGACAGTCGTCAGTATGATAGTCATCATAACCTTGACAGTCGTCAGTATGATAGGCATCATAACCTTGACAGTCGTCAGTAATGTCTGCATCATAACCTTGACAGCTGTCAGTATGACAGTCATCATAAGAGATACTCACATGTGTTCCTGAACAGTACTGTTGTTGTGAAGCCATAAGCTCTAACAGCATGTTCCCACAGCCAAAATAAGTTATGTTTCACTGACTTTTTATTAATAAAGTAAAAACAAAAATATACTTCCTGCATAAATAGCCATAGTTTTCAGTCACGTGACTGACGCGGAGCCTTGGCGGGCAAAACAAAGTTCCAGGATGGCGGCCAGCAGTGGTAACTCCGTAGAGCAGCAGCACAGACCTGTCAGTTTTCCAGCTGTTCCAAGCAACAACTATCTGGATCACCTTACGAAAGAAGAAAAACAAATATATATTAACAAACTACAAGTTTTGGGCACTTGCAATCCATATACAGCACCCACCGCAGTATTTCAGTCTCTAAACACAGCAAAGTCCCTGCCAGAGCTCCAGTCTGGCGATGTTGACATAGATCTTGTGAAGAATCCCTCTCCTTACACTGCCGCAAGGATGAAAGTTACAGAAGTACAGACAGTTGTATGTATTTTAGTTCTGGATGGGTCAATAATGTTGCCGTTTGGGAAGTGTTTTGCCTGCCCGCCAGGTGGAAGTGTGAATATGAATGTGACATCACGTGAAAACTATGGATTCAACCTCTTGTGCTCTGAAAGCTCCAGGTTTACACACATGACAAGTTATTCCTAAAACACACTCAGCTAGACACAGTTGGACATAACCAGTGCGCAGCTGTAAGATGTTAGAGTACCGGTGTTCTTTATGGGTCTAAAATCAGTGTGTGTAAAGTTCATCAGCTGGGCGGGTGGGTGTGAACTCCATCAGAACATGGAGACACAGCAGCAGATGTTAGAGTACTGGTGTGGTTTATGGGTGTGTGTCAGTGTGTGTAAAGTTCCTCAGCTGGGCGGGTGGGTGTGAACTCCATCAGAACATGGAGACACAGCAGCAGATGTTAGAGTACTGGTGTGGTTTATGGGTGTGTGTCAGTGTGTGTAAAGTTCATCAGCTGGGTGGGCGGGTGTGAACTCCATCAGAACATGGAGACACAGCAGCAGATGTTAGAGTACTGGTGTTCTTTATGGGTCTAAAATCAGTGTGTGTAAAGTTCATCAGCTGGCCGGGCGGGTGTGAACTCCATCAGAACATGGAGACACAGCAGCAGATGTTAGAGTACCGGTGTGGTTTATGGGTCTAAAATCAGTGTGTGTAAAGTTCATCAGCTGGGTGGGTGGGTGTGAACTCCATCAGAACATGGAGACACAGCAGCAGATGTTAGAGTACTGGTGTTCTTTATGGGTCTAAAATCAGTGTGTGTAAAGTTCATCAGCTGGGCGGGCGGGTGTGAACTCCATCAGAACATGGAGACACAGCAGCAGATGTTAGAGTACCGGTGTGGTTTATGGGTCTAAAATCAGTGTGTGTAAAGTTCATCAGCTGGGTGGGTGGGTGTGAACTCCATCAGAACATGGAGACACAGCAGCAGATGTTAGAGTACCGGTGTGGTTTATGGGTCTAAAATCAGTGTGTGTAAAGTTCATCAGCTGGCCGGGCGGGTGTGAACTCCATCAGAACATGGAGACACAGCAGCAGATGTTAGAGTACCGGTGTGGTTTATGGGTCTAAAATCTGTGTGTAAAGTTCCTCAGCTGGGCGGGTGGGTGTGAACTCCATCAGAACATGGAGACACAGCAGCAGATGTTAGAGTACCGGTGTGGTTAATGGGTCTAAAATCAGTGTGTGTAAAGTTCATCAGCTGGGTGGGTGGGTGTGAACTCCATCAGAACATGGAGACACAGCAGCAGATGTTAGAGTACTGGTGTTCTTTATGGGTCTAAAATCAGTGTGTGTAAAGTTCATCAGCTGGCCGGGCGGGTGTGAACTCCATCAGAACATGGAGACACAGCAGCAGATGTTAGAGTACTGGTGTGGTTTATGGGTGTGTGTCAGTGTGTGTAAAGTTCATCAGCTGGGTGGGTGGGTATGAACTCCATCAGAACATGGAGACACAGCAGCAGATGTTAGAGTACCGGTGTGGTTTATGGGTCTAAAATCAGTGTGTGTAAAGTTCATCAGCTGGGTGGGTGGGTGTGAACTCCATCAGAACATGGAGACACAGCAGCAGATGTTAGAGTACTGGTGTGGTTTATGGGTGTGTGTCAGTGTGTGTAAAGTTCATCAGCTGGGTGGGTGGGTGTGAACTCCATCAGAACATGGAGACACAGCAGCAGAATACTGACGTAAGACACCAAGTGATTACAATGCAGAAGGCGGAAAAGGGACACAAAACAATATCCAAGTGTTTGCATGTCCCACGGAACACTGTTGGATCCAGTGTCAGCAAGTGGAAGCTGGGGGGCGTCTGGGTAGCGTAGCGGTCTATTCTGTTGCCTACCAACACCGGGATCACTGGTTCGAATCCCCATGTTACCTCCGGCTTGGTCGGGTGTCCATACAGACACAATTGGCTGTGTCTGCGGGTGGGAAGCCGGATATGAGTATGTGTCCTGGTCACTGCACTAGCGCCTCCTCTAGATAGTAATAATTGAGCAATATCACACAAGAGGGAGTGCTGTTATACTGAATATCAGCATGGCTGTGATTCGGTCATAGGTACGAGGCGGCAGATATCCAGTATAACAGCACGACCTCGAGTGTGATATTGCTTTTATACAACAGTTCTACAATCGCCATTAATTAGTTCACGGTAATAAGCGACAACAGATTATGATTTGTTTGTTTATTTAGTCATTTATTTAGCTCCGCCAACAAATAGTTCCACAGCTGCGCTCTTGAACTTGGACCGTTGCCAGGCAACCTGAACACAAACCTTTTGCTGCACAGTTTGCTACTTTGTATAGGTCTGTACATGTTACTGTGTGTAGACCATTCGTAATTTAACTCAAATGTTATTTGTGGAAATATATCCATCTTTGCCGTGCAAGTTTGTTACAATCTGATATTGATAACGACTGTTAATGTAATCCTAATTAACGGTTATTAAGAGAACATCTGTGCGGCGGAGTGATATATATAGTTAAAAGTCCCAGTGCTGTTATACTGAATATCAGCAGTCATGGAATGCCTCTTGTCCAATCGAATGACTTGGTTGGAACTAACTGTTGTATAATAAAGTATAAATAAATTACAATTAAGTAATTTTATTGTAATGTATTTATACTTTGATAAATTACAATAAAATTACTTTATTTTGGCCCTGTGATGGCCTGGGGCCCTGTCCAGGGTGTCTCCTCACCTGCCGCCCAATGACTGCTGGAATAGGCTCCAGCATCCCCACGACCCTGAGAGCAGGATAAGCGGTTAAGACAATGGATGGATGGATAAAGTATCTTATCTTATCTTACTCATGTGGTAGTCTGCAGCCCTCTCTGGCTTGGTGGAGGGGGTAGAGCAGCAACCAGGACCGCTCGGAGAGTGGGGTATTTGGCCAGGTATAACTGGGGAGAAAGGGGGGGTGTGCTTCAATTATCGGGGCATCGCACTGCTGTGCTCCACCCCCTCTGCTGATCCAGGGAGGGCTGCAGACTACCACATGCCTCCTCCGATACATGTGGAGCCGCCAGCCGCTTCTTTTCACCTGACAGTGAGGAGTTTCACCAGGGGAATGTAGCACGCTTTTCCCCCCAAGTTCCCCCTCCCCCCTGAACAGGCGCCCCGATCGACCAGAGGAGGTGCTAGTGCAGCAGCCAGGACACATACCCACATCTGGCTTCCCACCCGCCGACACAGCCAATTATGTCTGTAGAGACACCCAACCAAGCCGGAGGTAACACGGGGATTTGAACCGGCAATCCCTGTGTTGGTAGGCAACGGAATAGAGCGCTACACTATCCGGACGCCCCCAGTCTAATAACTTTTGTACACAGTTATGACTGTATGATCAAGGACCGCTTGTGTGATTCAAAACCTGTGAAAAACCCGTTTTCTATCACAAGTGAGTACTGACTCCTCAGCTGGTTGTTCACCTAAGTGGGAGTTGTTCACCTAAGTGGGAGTGCTGGAGAAGAGGAGATATGTCTGGCAGAGATCTGCACTCTTCTAGTTTATTTACTTATTTATTTTTGGAACCAACTTTATCTGGAATAGGTGTACTTTAAACCCGAGTAAGAAAAGAAAAAATGTGATTTTTGATTAGCTGAACTACACTGTCTTCCTGTCAGGATGTGTGCATAGATTCCTGCATAACATTAGTAAAGCCAGGGAATTTAATCTGAAATACTGTAGTAGTCCACAGTGGCCATGAGCATGTTACCTTTACTTTGTGATATCTGTATCGTAAAGAAAAACACACAGCTCTGGAGTAAAATGAACAACGTTTTTTAAAAATCTAGTCAGAGAGGAACATCAGCATATTGGGCACAAAATGTGGAGTTTAACAGAGCCTGTCTTCTCCCTGCCCAGTCCGTCCCTAAACTGACCTTCCCAGGTGGCATTCTGATTGGCTGCAGCCCAGGCTTTATGAACGTCCCCAAGATCAAAGGAACTCACACTGCCATGAAGAGTGGGATGCTCGCCGCCGAAGCCATCTTCCTCAAAGTCACTGCCGAGAGCCTGGAGTCTGAGACTACAGGTGAGTAAGATCTTAAAATGATGGTCATAATGACAAAAACAACAACAATAATAATTACTAGTTGTTGTATTAACTGTATTTATGGGACTACAGCTAGTTGAGGCCAACTCAGTCAGGTTCAGAACAACGTGAGACACAGTCACAACAGAATGAGAAGACTGAAGTGTCAGTCAGAGCTCCAGTCTGGATGACTGTCAGTTCTGCTTGGCTTAACTGACTGCAGTGATGTGGAGGATTTGAATATTAGGGGATTATGGTGTAACCCCTCACTACCTGATCTGTTTTTGGAAAGAAATTACGTACCCAAAATTACTGAAGTGTAGCTCCACAACAGTACAGCGTCTCAGCATCATCTTGGTCTCTGGATAGCTAACAAGCTGAAAATGTAGAGCAAGAGTCTGTGTAGTCATACCTTCTACCATTCTACTATAAACTGAGATCACCTAGAGGTTTTTTATTCCTGTTGTCCTCATTTCAGAAGTGAATAACACCACAAACGCAAAGACTTGCTAGGTCCAATTTCTGCTGAAAAGATTCCCCAGCCCCTTGACTATAACCGGGACAAGTTTGGTGGTGATAGAGCAAAGCACTACTGTTCTACCTACATCGTAGTGAGGATAGACCCAGGGGGCCTTTCCAAACCTCTCCAAAACATATCCAGTGTGCCAAGTGGCGTTTCTTCCTCTAACAGCTCATTCATTTTTACATTTCTGTTGTGTTCCATGACAGGACACCTTCTGACGCTGTTCAGGCCTTGCTTTGATATCTAGTCATGCCTCATGTAGGTTCCACTGTGGTGCACAATGTGAATGAGTGGTCAAATGAAAACTAGTCGTTATATTTCTTTGTCTCCAAAGCAGAATTTTATTCTGAAATAGTTTAAATAAAGATAAAATTAATTTAAATACAACAAATATATAAAATAAATGTGGCAGTGGGGGTGGGGACTTGTTTGTGTCTGTGCAGACAAGAGTCACCCAGAGATCTTACGGGCCTGGAGCGCTTTCTCCACCCACCCCTGGCACCCCTTCTTCTGTCCACAGAGCCGCATCCCCTCAGTGGCAGCCAGCCGGCAGCACCCTCGCATGCCATGCCATCCGTGGTACATGCGGCATCTCCTTCGATGCCCATGACCCAGCACTCCCCTGTGGCGCTGGTCTGCCCCAGCTGTCCCAGGGTGTCCGCGGATCCTTAAAAAGTCTTAAATTCATGTATCTAAATTAAAGGCCTTAAAATGTCTTAAATTCATTAAAAATGTCGGAAAATGGTATTAAATTCATTACTCAAAGGTCTTAAAAAGAACTGTCTGGGAGAGGACTATTTCTTCCTCTTCGTTTGTGTTGTGCAAAGATTAATTTAGCTTGGGTTGCGTGCAGAGCGCGAATCATTCTGGTAACTACTTGCAGTCATGACTAGAGTTGGCTGCTTTTTTCGCTGCAGCTAATGTGAGGTTGTAAATAGACCGTTCTATGGTGAAATGCATAAATGTGTTCAGCCAGCGACGTCTATTGGTCAGATAGAATCGCTTATAGAAGCCTCTGGAAACCGGAAATCCACAGCAGAGATGAAAATTCTGAGCAGTGGTAAGTCACGTTCCTGTACCTCCGCAAAAATAATAAAATAACGCCTTTTAAAACGAACGAAAAATCTATTGAACACCTAAACTGACATAAGATAATATTTGACACACACTTATATGGTACATATTCATTCCACCACATGCTATTTTCATGAATTCCAGGTTCGTATCAGGCGCACCTGTTAGCTATAGCATGCTATTTCCTGTAATTAAAACAAATATGTATCCCCATAGACCAATAAATGACCTGGATGATGCGATACCATGGCAATATTACCTGCAACTCACGGTTGTAGGTAATATTAATGTAACTAGTTATCGAAAAGAATACCGATGTTGGTTTTACTGAGCGGTTAATTGCTAAATGGTATAGCCTATATAGAATTTGGCGGACAAATGCTAACTAAGTCATGACAAAATGGCAGCCGAGAGAAGAAGAAAAGTTGATGCTAGAATTGATCATCCGGAGGGAGGGGGAGGGGCCTCCGCTGCGCGCTCTGCTGTGATTCGTTGTTTTGTCATCAAATGCTTACAGCGAATCAACCGATCACAGCAGCGTGTAGTTTCTGGCAGCTTTTTCAACATGGAGGAGGACTTCAGCTTATCTGATTGCAATCGCGCGAATTTCCACGAATCAAATGGTTAAATATTCGGTCTGAACGTCAAGAAATGCGGTTACAACATCAGCGTGTCACAAAACATACATTTGTTTAACCATTTCGGTAAAACTGCACTCGCACGAATCAAATGTTTAAATATTCAGCTGTTGGGCGTTAGTTCTTACCAACCATATGTATATATTTTGTTGTAGATCTTGGTCTTAAATTTCGTTCCAAGTGGCATTAAAAAGGTCTTAAATTTAACTTACTGAAACCTGCAGATACCCTGTGTCCCTCTGTCTCTCTCTCTCCGTGCGCGCCAGCCTGTCGTATCTCTAGTCTGTCTCGTCCTGTATTTGCCTCCGCCTGGTGTAGTGGTGGTGGTGAGAAGGCTAGCACAGTGCCTCCTCCGTGATTGGTTTTCCCTGTAGGTAAAGTTGGCCTTGCCCCTTAACTGCTAAGATACTCGTGTGAACACACCATAAAATAATTACTAAGATAATTACTAACTCATAGGATTAATGCGCCTCAAAAAAGTTCATCCTGTTCTGAATTATGACCGTTTGAAAAATCATCTGATGAAACTCTCTCCAGAACTACAACTTGTGAGGGAAGCTAAAACAGTGTGTCCATCCGCTGTGGGCCCCCATGTGTATTGCATAATTTGCAGCCCCATGCATCGTGCGCCCTCATGCATATTGGTGGTACTTCCAGTGAAAACGTTGACTCATTGTGCCTAGCTCTAGCTCTATAACGCTGAGACCTGCAGAGACCAGTGATGCCTCTTTCTAAAGCTTTACATTTGTGCAGTCAAACGATCAGCAAGTCATTTCAACTGGATGTTAGCTAACTATTACTTTGGAAGAGAGAACACAATGTACTCAGATTGTTGGAGTGAGCCATCTTCTTCAAAATAGAGCTCTGGCCCCTACCGTACTGGACGGGAAATGGCTTTAATAGTGAGGATTTTACGGCAGGAAGGTAATGAAAATCAAGTGCTCTGGACAAAATCAACATCATTTTTTGTTGAAATAGCATGACGAAAACATGAAAATTCATCCATCTGACTAGAAATCATGAAGTTGGACTGCTTAGTTTTCTTGTGACTAATGTACGTTGTACGGCATGTCTGGTCTCCAACCAGCCCAAAAGATTCAGATTCATCCATCCATTCATTATCTTGACAGCTTATCCTGCTCTCAGGGTCGCTGGGATGCTGGAGCCTATCCCAGCAGTCATTGGGCAGCAGGCGGGGAGACACCCTGGACAGGCCACCAGGCCATCACAGGGCCCACAAGCACACACACACACATTCAGATTCAGATTCAGACAACTTTATTTATCCCAGAAGGGCAGTTCAGTTCTTAGAGTCTACCCAGACATACACAAACTCACAGACAAGCGGCAATCATCACCATATCAGACAACAGACAGATCAGTACATGGGCAAGAGATGCACAGTCACCCCCATGTGGCCCTGCATGCAGACTCACATGAGGACCAGGCAAAGGGCAGAAATTCAAAAGAGCACGTCACCTCACTGTTCATATCCTTCCACTGGCTCCCAGTCGTTGCCAAAATGTCATCAAAACCTGACACTCACTTGCAAAAAAGCAACTAATACAGCGCCCTTCTACCTGAACTCCCTCATTCAGGTCTACGCTTCCTCCCGCTCACTATGCTTGGTACTACCACCACATCAGGGACCTAAGTCGCTAGCCAGACTCTTATGTAGTTCCGTAGTGGTGGAACGAGTAACCAAGGTTTGTAATTATTCTGAGTGGAAATGGGTAGTTTGAAATGTTGAGATAGTTTTTTGTAGCCGTCTCCTTGTAGGTGGAAGTGAACCATCTTGATTCTGACATCCTTGGACAACTGTTTAGAGGAACCCATGGTTGTTAACACCAGACAGAACAACCACCGCAGCTGGATATTTTAGAAGGCATGGCGTTACTTCAGAATAAATGGTTCAGCCCTGGAATTATATTCACCTGACTCACTGAAGCCCTAACAAGTAAATAACCTGGGTCTGGGCCTCAGTAACCATCTTTTTAAAAAGTAACAGAATAATCCAAAAGGGTCCCCAAACCTTTGCACGGGGGCCCTTTTCCTTTTTATCATTTAGAAACAGTAAAAAAATGAAAATGAAAAGCCATCTTGCTTTAAACCTGGGATGTGGAAGTTTTGTCTCCCCCTTCAGGCAGTGAGAGTAATTACTTAATATCGCTTGTCCATCACCCATACCACCCCCACCCCCCACCCCCCCAAAAACAAATCTTTATATCTGGACGATCACACAAGTCACCCAAATTGACGTGAAAAAAGTGACATTGGGCGAAAAGTTATTTGTTTGCATCCCTGTAGGGTGGAGACATTCAGGTAGTAAATGATGTTACTTCCATGGTATACTATTGAATAGCACTGGTCTACTGTGTAACTGTACACATTAGACCAGTGGTATGATGTCTAGATGGGCAAACACATTGATGACAATCTCTGTGTTTTGTTAACTGTTGACTTGTAGGACTTCACGTCCCTGAGTATGCAGATAACTTGAAGAAGTCGTGGGTATGGAAAGAGCTGTATGCCGTGCGGAACATCAGGCCATCCTTCCACAACTACTTTGGCCTATTTGGCGGGATGATTTACACTGGAATCTTCTACTGGATCTTTAGAGGCAAAGAGCCCTGGACTCTGAAACACTGTGGTAGGTTACCTGTTGTCTGCTTACTGGTCTGTGACCTGACAACATTCAGTCTAGTACAGCCTTGTTTCTGTGTTGACTCAAATGTCTCCATTCCTGCCATTCAGTTAAACGTCTTGTTCAGAGCAACGGAAGCTGACTGTATTCGTGGAATAGGACTGTAGTCATGGAATAGGACGGCCAACATTTGAAACAGTTGATGTAAAGGATCAGAAGATTCCTGTGCTCTCAGTTCTAAACATTCTTATTTCTACAACAGGACAACATGTACGACAGACACATTCTAGGGAAAGAGCTGGAAGGCAGTGACTGTCTGATTTCTGGTGATTTTTGAGTTTCCTAAACTTTGACACAACATTTAAATTGGTTTGAAAGCTATGAAGTAAAGTAATCATCTGGGAGCATATTTCTAGACAGGATATCTGGTAGTATATCACCAAGTCTGATTAAGATTTAGGGGCCAGTGTGACAACTGCTAAACACAGCAGTACCATTACTACCAGAACAAGAGTTAAGCTAACTGCTAATGAAATAATTCATGATAAGCTAAGGGCTAAGCTATTCAGTAGTAAGTTTGTAAGGATACAACAAGTTTGCAGGAAAAAGTGTACCCAACAAAGTGACAGCAGCAGCAAAGTATAGAAAAGTAGAGAACTGATGGGGCTGTTGATGTGACTCAGGTTAGAAGTCTGGATATGAGCGGTGTGCTGAAGCACTTCCAGGTCACTAAAAGCACTGCCTCTGTAGCATATCAAAAAAATAACATCTTCAGAGATGGGCTGTGTTATAGTTGTACATACTCGTTGATGCAACAGCTAAGTATATTTAAAAAAAGAATATATTTTATGAACAACAGAAGAGTAGTAATGTCTTGATGCATGCTCAGTAATCCAGGTAAGAAAATCACAGAAGGTTGAATCAGTTCATCCGGACACATTTATTGACAGATCCATCCATCCATCAATCCATTCATTATCCAAAACGCTTATCCTGCGCTCAGGGTGGCGGGGATGCTGGAGCCTATCCCAGCAGTCATTGGGTGGTAGGTGAGGGGACGCCCTGCACAGGCCGCCAGGCCATCACAGGGCCTAATAGATAAATTTCATCACTCAGAAGAGTAGCGGTTTTGTGTAGTTCTAAATCAAGGGTGTTAAACTCCAGGCCTCGAGGGCCGCAGTGTCTGCAGGTATTTGTTGCAACCATGCACTACACCACCTGATTAAACTAGTTCCTTTCCCTCCTTGATCCAGGAGGTGAGCTAATTAGTTAAATCAGGTGGTGTAGTTCACGGTTGCAACAAATACCTGCAGACACTGCGGCCCTCGAGGCCTGGAGTTTGACACCCCTGTTCTAAATGTTACCATGAAGCAGCCATATTGGGGTGGAACCCCCCCCCCCCCCCCCGAGTGTCATGGTCCAGTTCTTGTGTTTGATTATTTTGTCTCAAAGCACAGCTCTGTGTGGCCTGTGTCTGCAAAACACTAGGAAGCTGAAGAGCTCTATGAATAAGACAGGGTCATCTTGGATTTCTCATAGTAGGCTTGCTGGTTTTGTTGTCAGGCCTTGACTCAGCCCAGCTGAAGCCGGCAAAGGAGTGCATCCCGATTGAGTATCCCAAGCCCGATGGCAAGCTCAGCTTTGACCTGCTGTCCTCTGTGGCCCTAAGTGGCACCAACCATGAGGGGGACCAGCCCCCCCACCTGACCCTGAAGGACGATAGCATCCCAGTGGCCAGGAATCTGGCCTTATACGACGGACCAGAACAACGTTTCTGTCCTGCAGGTAACAACACACACATTTGTTAGAAAAGCCTGTTAAATCCATGTGACTCTCTACAAGGCAGAGAGTCTTTGTTTTACAATACATCTAACGTTTTGTGGGGGTGTTTTACAGATGTTATGTATTTCTTCATGTTTTGAAACGTTGAATGATGGAAAGCTCTCTTTTCTTTTTATTGAGTTACATCAAGGTCCATACAACCAGTGTAATCATTTTCATAGCACTTAAAAGCCTCATCCACCCAAGTCTTCTGTAAAACACAGTTGTAATAAAACTGAGTGAAATTAGATCATACAGAAGCAAATAAGGACCAATAAAGTCAATAGAAATACAAGCATAAAAATAGAAAACCAAACTTAGCAAATAGAACCAGAATGTTGGGGTGGACCTTCATGCTACTCAAATCATTTAACAAAAAGGTAAGAAAATAAGCCCAAAAAAGACAAAGAAATTCACATTAAACAAATGGTCATACAGGTGTAATGTGCCCAATCCAACGTTCCTGTCTTTTCCATAACTTGTCCTGTTGCAGTCTAATAGAGAAAGGTATTCTTTCCATCCTAAAAATATCATCAATAATGTCAGTCCAGTTATCAGTTGTAGATATTTCTGGTTTTAGCCACTTCCTAGTGGTGACTTTCGTTCCAGCAGCGCTTAGAATCCAAAATAGAGATCCAACATAAGAGGTGACATTTTCAGGTGGCAGGGTGCCCAAATGCAGGCTCTCTAGTTTAAATGGGATATCCACCTGAATACCTTTTGCAAAACTTGACGAACCTCCTTCCAGAAACGAGTTAATATTGGGCGAGACCAGAATATATGATGATGATGATTTGCCTCGGAAGACCCACACTGTCTGCAGCAGCTGGAAGATTTGGTCTAATGACTTTGTTGAACTGCAGTAAGAAAAAAACCTCATGAGGTTTTTCCATCAAAACTCTCTCCATGGGGGTTCTGGTTCTGCCACCGAGAGAATGGCAGCCTAATTTTCGAACTCCCCGACGGTTTTGAGAAATAACCCCAAAAACTTTAGTTCTGTTAACCCTTGTGACGTTTTTGTCGAACAATGAAGAAAAGGGGTAATACTAGACGTAGGACAACGATGGAAACGTGATGGAAAACGATCCCAAAGTGAGACGAGGCAGCCGAAGTAGCTCCCCAAACTCATCTCCGCCACATGGCGAAGACGGCCCCGAAGTTAGCCTGCGATGTGTTCTCAACGAACTCCGGAAGTTCAGAAGAGACAACAAGGCACAGCTCTTCGACCTTAAACAAGAACTAAAGAGAACAAACGACAGACTGGACGAGGTAGAGGGCAGAATTAACGAAATGGAGTCCGTGCTTCAAGCCACATCAACGCTAATCAAGCGACTAATACAGCGGCAGACTAACCTGGAAGCTGGGGTGATAGACCAGGAGGGTCGAGCACGGAGAGATAATTTAAGGGTTTACGGAATACCCGCAGATAAAGAGGGCACCGATATGGTGGGCTTTATAGACAACTTATTTAAAAGCGCGCTGGACCTTCCCCGTAACAAGAGACCTCGGAACTGAGCGGGCACACCGGGCATTAGCACCGAAGCCCAGCGGCCCACAGGCATAGCCCCGATCTCTAGTGGTCAAGTTCGGGAGTTATCGGACGAAAGAGGAGGTGCTCCAGAGCGCATGGCAGAAAAAAGAAGTGTTCTGCAACAATGTCCGCTTTTACTTCGACAATGACTTCCCCCCGGAAGTGCTTAAGAAAGGTAGTGAATATGCCGAAGCCAAGAAAGTTTTGAAAGAAAACAAATAAAAGTTTCGGACACCGTACCCTGCAAAGATGCGGGTCTTCTACGACGACGGCACCCGGCTATACAAGGATGCTATGGAGGCAACGAGGGATATGGCTCCACGAGGATTCCCAGTGTCTGTGGTGAAGTCCTCCGCCTCTCCGCATCGAGAAGAGATCAGGCTCCTGTCTACCTGGCAGGTGGCGGGGAGACGGCGTGACCGGGGTGTAGATCAAGAACTCAACTCTGCGGAAGGCGGCACACAGCCCAAGAAAAACCTCTGCTCTCAATATAAAGAAAATCTCCAGAAATTCAGAAGGCGATCCCCCACAACAGGAGACTGATGGTCTACAGTTTTGGTCAAAATGCAGCTAAGTTTGATCTGATTTCTGAGTGCTGTGTCTCACCATGGTTATTTACATAGCTACATATAAATCCTACAGTTCTATTTTCTAACGAATTAAAAGAGTCGGGACTTGTTAATTGGCGAACTGTTCACAATTTGTTTTGTTTTGTTTTTCTTTCTTCTTCTCTCTCTATAATCTCACTATTATTTACAACTTTATTTGGACTTTGGCTAGCATGCGGCCACATCTTAGGGCCCCACCTCTGTTGCAACGTGGGACATTCCCTTATGGGGGCTCCGTAAGACTCTTTTGAAACGAGCCTCAACACCGGAAACAACTGTTCGTAACTGTTTCGGTGGCGTTTTGTTAAAAATTGTTTTGACTTGGTTCTTGTTTTATGTTTGTTCCCTGGGAGAGATATTTTTGTTGTACAAATCTAATGCCAGTAGAGATGTCGGGAGAGGTTTATTTGTGGTAACCAATGTAGGAGACTATGAATAACCAAGTCCTTAAAGTTATTTCATTTAATGTGAATGGGATTTTAAACCCAGCTAAGAGAAGTCAAATGCTGTCAAAAATTAAAAGGGAAAATGCACAGATAGTGCTCCTGCAAGAGACGGATCTCACGTCATCAGAGCATGAAAAACTAAAAAGAATGGGGTTTTCGAGGGTGTATTATTCATCCTATAAATCAGGTCATAGAAGAGGCGTAGCAATTTTAATATCACAAAAAGTACCATTTGAACAACTTTCGGCGGTTTCAGACAACGAAGGGAGGTATATATTAGTCTCAGGAAAAATAGATAATATTATCATAACACTGGGTAGCATTTATGTCCCCCTTGGAAGTGATTTTGCTTTTTACAGAAAAATATTTGATTTGATGATAGGGGCCACAGGAATTGTCATATGCAGTGGAGACTGGAACATACGTCTCAACCCAAAACTAGATTCATCAAAAAACTCATCCGCTACATTATTACATGGGAAAATTAATGTTCTAATGGCAGAATTGGGCATATTAGATCTTTGGAGAGATTTTTATCCATCAGGCCGTGATTATACTTTTTATTCATGCCCCCATGATGTATACTCAAGGATAGATTATTTTTTTGTGTTAAAGACAGTCTGCCATAGAATGCATAGTTGCGATATTGGAAGTATTGACTTATCTGATCATGCACCTCTCTCTTGCACTATACATATCAGAGATAACCCGGGGAGAACATTGTGGAGGCTAAATACAAGTGTCCTAAACAATCTACAATTTAAGACTCAAATGAGAGAGGAAATAAAAATGTTTCTAGAAGAGAATGATAAGAGAGAGGTTGATTCGGCTATGGTATGGGATACCTTAAAAGCAGTCGTTAGGGGGAAAATTATATCTTTCTGTGCACCTGAAAAGAAAGAAAAACAATTAAGACTAATAAACCTTAATAAAGAATTAAAAGATCTTGAGACACAACATAAAAGGGAACAAAAACTGAATCTGGTGACAAAAATAAAGAAAATCAGAGATGAAGTAAATATATTGTGTTCACAGGAAATTGAAAAAAAGATGATATTTACAAAACAGAAATACTATGAGTCAGGCTCAAAATCAAGTAAACTTTTAGCAAGGAAGCTACAAAAACAACAAGCGGCTAACACAGTATACAAAATAAGGGGCCTGGTCTCTAAGACCATACAATTAAAACAAGATGAAATACAAAAAACGTTTAAAAAGTACTACAAGTCCTTGTACACACAACCCCGTTTAGAGGACGAGCAACAAATTTGAAAGTTCCTTGATTCTCTCAATTTACCTGTTCTATCAGAGGAACAAAATCAAACATTAACAGCTGCAGTAACTGAGACAGAGCTAAACAGTGCAAACTCCAGGCTCAAAGCGAATAAGTCACCCGGTCCGGATGGCTTCCCGTAAGAGAGGTATAAGGCTTTTCGACTCGAGTTAATACCAAACCTTCTTTGGGCTTGCAATACATGTTTAATGGATGCTAAAATGCCTCCATCATGGAGCGAGGCAATTATCTCAGTTATCCCAAAGGAGGGAAAGGACAGATTAGAATGTGGATCATACAGACCAATTTCAGTGCTGAATATTGATTACAAATTGTAAACAGCCATCCTTGCCAAAAGACTGGAAAAGATCCTTCCCCAGCTTATACATAATGACCAGACTGGGTTTATCCCACAAAGACAAGCTCACGATAATATTAGACGATTGTTGCACATATTAAACCATATCCAACATAATAAAATGGAAGCCCTCTTAGTTAGTCTGGATGCTGAGAAGGCTTTTGATTCAGTGAGTTGGCCGTTCTTGTACAACGTTCTTGAAAAATATGGCCTACACAAAAACTGTGTAAAGGGCATCTGTACGTTATATAATAAACCATTAGCCCAAATTAAAATAAATGGATACCTTTCAGACGCTATTATATTACAGCGTGGTTCGAGACAAGGGTGCCCAATCTCACCGTTACTCTTTGCGCTTTATATTGACCCTCTTGCACAGTGGATAAGGCAGATTGAAAGCATCAAAGGCATCTGCATAAATGGACAATACCACAAACTGGCATTGTACGCTGATGATATTTTGATGTATTTAAGTAAACCCCCGAACTCATTTTCTGAGTTAATGAAACTCCTAGAAACATTTGGTAGATATGCAGGATACAAGCTAAGTGTAAAGAAAACACAGATTTTGGCTTTTAATTATACACCCTCAAAACACCTTAGGGAAAAATTCCACCTTAATTGGAATAAGAACTCATTGAAATATTTAGGAATATACTTACCAAAAAAAATCTCAACACTGGCAGAGATAAATTATGGTCCCCTCTTAACAAAAATTAAAGACGACATACACAGATGGAATGCTGTCTCTTTCCTTGATCTCAGTCATCGGATTGATTCTGTAAAGATGAACATCCTTCCACAATATCTCTATTTATTTCAAGCACTCCCTGTAGAAATGTCTTCAAAACAATTCTCAGAATTGAATAAGATCATTTCCAGATTTATTTGGCAGGGAAAAAACCCAGGGTTAAACTCAAAACTCTACAACTACCATGGGAGAAAGGAGGAATGTCATTACCCTGTTTTAAGGATTATTTTAATGCAGCTCAGACTAAACCTTTAATCAACATATGTAACCCAACATTTCATGCCAGGTGGAAAGATATTGAACTCTCCATTATGAATGATCCTCCAATTCATGCAGTATTGGCTCACAAAGATTTAGGAAGGTTTATAGATAAGGTGCAAAATCCATGGGTTAACACCCAACTAAAAATGTGGAATATGATAAGAGAAGAATATAAACTGGGCCATACATTACAAATAATTCAATGGTGTGCCTATGATCCTGAGTTCAAGCCTAATAAAACGGATTATAGATTTAAGTCCTGGATTTCAAAAGGAATAACAACATTTTATTCCCTAACAGAAAAGGGACACTTAAAAGACTTTGAAAAGTTGAGGAAAGAATATGATCTTGAAAAATCTGATTTTTATAGGTATCTCCAGATACGCAATCATTTTGAACATAACATTAAAGATAAAACAGACTTTAATGATCCTATACTGAGGATATTTATTGGTGCCTATCAAAAAGACTCAAATAGGGGTGTTGTCTCCAGATTTTATAAAGGCCTTATGACAAAAAAATCCCACTCTACAGAATACATCAAAGAACAATGGGAAAGAAGGTAACTTGACAATATCAAATGACGGTTGGCTTGATGTATGTAAATTCCATTGGAAATGCACCAACTCCCACATATGGCGGGAGTTTGGGTGGAAGTGTTTTAGTCGACTTTTTATTACACCAAAACAGAAAGCACATATTGATGGGGGGGACACCAAATGTTGGAGACAGTGTGGACTTCAGGAAGCCAACCACTGGCACATATTCTGGGAGTGCCCAATGATAAGACCTTTCTGGGCAGAGCTTCACAAGCATTGAAAAGCATACTTAATAATGATCTGCCCTTGCAATTTTCCACAATATTCTTAGGAAATGCCGATTCCCAGGCAGGACGGCCGGATGAATATTTATTTGGTATTTTGACATATGCTGGTAAAAAAGCACTCGCAAGACACTGGTCACTTCCTGAACCCCCCACAATACAGGAGTGGATAGATATAGTAAATGACATTTATGTTATGGAAAAGATGACTTTTTCCCTCCGTCTTCAGAAAAAGAAGTTTGTTAAATTCTGGACCAAGTGGGTCAAATATGTGAGGCCCTTAAGGCCAGATTTTGTGGAGATATTGAATTAATTAGATTTGAATACACCCTCTCTCTCTAGCCTCACACTCCTTTTCCCTACCATGCATTGGGAACCTTCACACTCTCCCTACCACAAACTGGGAATCCTCGTATCACCTCTCTCCTGCATAGTCTTATGTACACACGTTACCTTGCCCAAATTGTGTAAAGTGTGTGTGTGTGTGTGTGTGTATATATATATATATATATATATATATATATTGTTTTGTTTGTTTACTTTCTCTTGTAAGTTTAAAAAAAACCGAATGGCAGAAGAAAATGAAACTGTTCTTGTTTTGATATACATTTTGTAATATATACTGCTGTGAAAAATAAAGAATTATATAAAAAAAAACTCTCTCCATGAAGCTGAACTTGAAGTTTTCCATTGTAGCGCACATACATTCTCCATTTGCTCTTCCATGAAACCTCGGTTTCCATCCCTTTCCCATTTTGATTTCATGTGAGTTACATTGTTGTCGACCCTCTTAAAGTTTTTAGGTGGGTTTTTGGTTTGAGTTCAGGAATCAGGAATCAGGAACAATTTATTGTCATTTCTTACATTCACCTGCATACACAAAGAAATGAAATGTTGTTTCCCCTAGTCCACAGCAGTGCAACACAAAAAACACACATCCAAAATTTCCCAAAAATGACACCACCAAAAATATACAAAAACAGAGGGAACGAAGCAAAAAACCACAAACGGTTAACAACAGTACACTCAGTGCAACGCAGTCCAAAAAATTCTTCTGTCCAGAGAACGAATGCCAGCCAGGATGACTGTCGGAACTGCCGCTCTGCATGGGTTAGCAGTTAGCTTAGCCTGCCCCGCTTCTGCGTCCTGCCAGACCTCCCTCGGTGCTTCCTCCCCGGGCTCAGCTCCAGTCAGGGGCCGTGGTCCCTGGCCCCATCGGACGCAGCAGACCAGGCTCCCTCAGCCGATCCAACACCAGCTCTCCCAGCCAGACACCGTCAACACACCTCCCCCGCACTCCACAAGACGACGCAGATGTAAACAAAAACACTGCACAGTCGACACTAGGCGAGGCCGCCGCCAGACCGCCTCAGTGTTTCCTCTCAGCTACAGCTCCGGGCAGGGCCGTACAGCTCCGGGCAGGGCCGTAAGCTCTCTCAGCCGATCCAACGCCAGCTCTCCCAACCATTAAATGAAAAAAATTGACCAAAAAAAACTTCACAAAACGACACAAACTTAGACGTGGACAAAGACACTGCATAGTCAGCACTGAGTGAGGCCGCTGCAAATGCGAGTTGGTGCTGCCATCTTCCCACAACCAAAAAAAGGGTTTTCCAAACATAAGCCTCTGTGAAGAGTTTTAGTAGAACATTATCAGGACAGTTGTTTATTTACCTTCAGTAATTGCTCAGTGTCATACTGAACTTAAAATAAATCTGTAAAGATATTATTCAAGCCATGCTACACCTTCACATTTTTATTATTTTTGTTCAATTTAAAAATAAATTACTTAAATTTTTATTAAACTATTGGAGACTGTAGTATTGATAAGCTCCAACATTAATGGTTCTGCTAACGGTATTTGAGAAATTAAAAAAATAAATGTCCTATTTATTTAGGCTACATAAACGTTATCATGAACTTTTTTATCTCAGCAACTCGGTTTCTAGTTTGCAGTAAGATGAAGATAGATAGATAGATTAAGATGAAGATACATAGATAAAGTTGAAGACAGATTAAGATGAAAATACATGGATAAAGATGAAGATAGAGTAAGATGAAGATAGATAAAGATGAAGACATAGATTAAGATGAAGATGCATGGATAAAGATGAAGATACATAGATAAAGATGAAGATAGAGTAAGATGAAGACAGATAAAGGTGAAGCTAGATTAAGATGAAGAGATAGATACATATGAAGATAGGTAGATAGATTAAGATGAAGATAGATAAAGATGAAGCTAGATGGATAGATTAAGATGAAGATGAAGATATAGATAGATTAAGAGGAAGATAGATAGATAAAGATGAAGCTAGATTAAGATGAAGAGATAGATACATATGAAGATAGGTAGATAGATTAAGATGAAGATAGATAAAGATGAAGCTGGATAGATAGATTGAGATGAAGATATAGATAGATTAAGAGGAAGATAGATAAAGATGAAGCTAGACAGATAGATTAAGAGGAAGATACATAGATAGATTAAGAGGAAGATAGATAGAGATGACAGATAGATTAATGTGAAGATACATAGATAGATTAAGATGAAGATACATAGATTAAGCTGAAGATAGATAGATAGATAGATAGATAGATAGATTAAGCTGAAGATATTTAGATAAAGATGACAGATAGATTAAGATGAAGATACATGGATACAGATGAAGATACTTAGATAAAGATGAAGATCGAGTAAGATGAAGATAAAGATGAAGCTAGATGAAGATGAAGATAGATGGATTACAATGAAGATAGATAGATAAAGATGAAGACCGATAGATAGATAAAGATGAAGACAGATATAGATTAAGATGAAGATAGATGGATTACAATGAGGATAGATAGATAAAGATGAAGATACTTAGATAAAGATGAAGATCAACAGATAAAGATGAAGATATATAAAGATGAAGATAGATAGAGTAAGATGAAGTTAGATGAAGATGAAGATACATAGATTAAGATGGAAGATGCATAGATAGATTAAGATGAAGATAGATGAAGACAGATAGGTTAAGAGGAAGCTATATAGATTAAGATGAAGATACATAGATAGATTAAGATGAAGACATAGATAAAGATGAAGATAGATAGTTAGATTAAGATTAAGATTAAGATAGCTAGATAGATTAAGACATTTGTCTATGATGCATTTTCGCTATTCCCAATCCAGAAGAGAGATCTTTCGGAGCCTGCCATGTCTGAGCCGAGGGGCGGGGCCAGCTCTGCCATGCTCTAACTATTAATAGAATTACAGAGAACTAAATGGCCAGAGGTCTGGTTGTGCTTCACTAGAGTTGATGCTGACAATGCTCGTTGCCACAAGTGTAACAAGTCTTCTGCATGTAAGGGCAGAAACACAAGCACACTTTCCAAACATCTAGTGAAAGTGCATCAAGTACAGGCAGAGAGGGGTGTCCAGGTAGCATAGCGATCTATTCCATTGCCTACCAACACGGGGATCAGCGGTTCAAATCCCCGTGTTACCTCCGGCTTGGTCCTCTTGTCGGTCGGGGCGCCTGTTCGGGAGGGAGGGGGAACTGGGGGGAATAGCGTGATCCTCCCACACGCTACGTCCCCCTGGCGAAACTCCTCACTGTCAGGTGAAAAGAAGTGGCTGGCGACTCCACATCTATGGGGGGAGAATTGTGGTAGTCTGCAGCCCTCCCCGGATTGGCAGAGGGGGTGGAGCAGAGATCGCAACCGCTTGGAATGGTGGGGTAATTGGCCGGATACAATTGGGGAGAAAAAAGGGGGACATTTTTTTTTTTTTAAACTACAGGCAGAGAAAGTCACAGTGTTCAACTGCCTAGCTCTTAGCTCATCTCCCGTTGCCCTAGCCACCTCAGGTGTGTTATGTGTGCTAGCAGCCTGCAGCCCACACGGGGCTAACTTAATTATACAAACATGGGTTAATGATTAAAAGTAACGCTCTGTCCAGACATGAGAAAATAAAGCAACGTTAATTCTGTTCTTAATTTGCTTTGCTGTTATTTTTTTTCCTCGTAAAAAAATAGCAAAAATAACCAATAAGATCATTTAAGTACCGGATCAATAAGCAGTATCGGTAAGAGTAGTAGTACCATTAAAATCTTCTTAACGATACCCATCCCTAATAGTGGACAACTTGTATATGGAGGAAGGGGAAGAGGCTCTGATGTCCTATCCACGGACACCACCTAGCCATTGGTTCAGATTTGTGGACAAGACCTGGGTTAAAGTTAAATCTCAGGATGTAGCACATTTCACCGACCACATTAACTCTGTGGTCAACCACATCAAGTTCACCAGGGAGGATGTGGAAAATGACAGGTTAGTGTTCTTACACTGTGAAATTACAGTCGGTGATGGAGGACATTTGATTCTTGATTGTGGTTATCCTAGGGGACATTTGCTTGTTAATTGTGGGTATCCTAACTGGGCATTTATCAAGGCCAGGAAGACGCCCAAACAGTGCACCAGCCAATCGAATCGAGGAGGAGGACAAGAGCTGTCTAACTGTAAAGGAAAGGTGATTCTGTATGTGGCGGCAGTGTCGGAACAGTTGAGACACATATTTTCCAAACACCGTGTCTCAGTTGCTTTCAAACCCCAAAACACTCTGCGCCAGAAATTGGTCCACCCCAAGGATCGGGTCCCCTGGCACAAACAGAGCAATATTAGGGCAATGGAAAGAAGAACTGGAGTTGGTCCCCGGGCCCTGCAGCTGCCCACCGCTACTATACAATAGGATGGGTTAAATGCAGAGAACAAATTCAAAGGAAAGAATACAATGTCAAATAAAGAGGAATGAATGAATGCCTTTATTTGTCATTGCACAGCTGTACAACGAAATTAAGTGCAACTCCCTAGTGGTACAAAATAAAATATATACAAATACAAATAGACACACATTTGCAGCACGCTGCTAAGTGCCGGCGGGATTGCTGTGACTTGTACACTGGGGAAACCAAACGGACACTGGCAAAGAGGATGGCACAATACAGAACAGCTACCTCGTCAGGCCAGTGGAGTGGCCAGTGGCCACTTTTTCAAGGATGAGGAGGTGTACAGCCTTAATAGGGAGGAACGCTGGCTTGTACGACCTGACCTCAAACATTAACACCTTGGCCATTGTTAAAAAGGCCCAACAGCGGCCCCATCCCCTCCAGAGACTTAAAAGGGCAAGTCTCCCCATTCCAGCCCTCACTACCTTCTACAGGAGCACCATTGAAAGTATTCTAACCTACGGTCTCACTCCCTGGTTCGGTAACTGCAAAGCGACTGAACAGCACCAGCTGAACAGGATAGTGAAGACAGCTAGCAAGATCATTTGTGCCTTTCCCCTCCCTGTTAGAGATTTACCATCAACGCTGTGTTCACAGAGCCTCCAGCATCATTAAGGATCTCCACCATCCTGCTCGCAACCTGTTTTCCCTCCTGCCATCTGGGAAGAGCTACAGTAGCATCTGTGCTAAATCCAGCAGAATGCTACATAGCTTCTACCCACAAGCAGTCAGGATCATTGACAAACTGTGCCCCCCCCCCCCATCAGGGCTGGTCACTTGTTGACAGACACCAGCTGTCAACATTGAACTGAAATTGCTCTTTAATGGACTGTGTTGCACTTGAATGGATTGTTTTGTTTTGTTCGGTTTTTTATGTTTTTAGTGGTAGCATTTTTTTTAGGGAAATTTTTGATATTTCGATCTTTTCTATTGCACACCTGTGGGCTGGGAGAAATGGCATTTCATTTTTTTATGTACACAGGTACAACAAACTACATCTTGAATCTTGAATGTTGTACAGGGAGCCAGAGGCCATCTAGGTGAAGAGGGAACGACCATCCCTGAACCGGGGGATGAAAATATTTGTACATTTGTCGCCATCTCAAAATGCTGTGGTTATTACAACTATTATGGGAAATCCAGTCATTAATTTGTTCCAAGCACTGACAAAGTATATCTAAGGGACTATAATCATTCAGCAAGAAAGCTATGTATATTTGAGTATCATCCGCATAGTTGTGGTAAGAGATTTTGCCGTTTCAGTGCTGTGGTGGGCCCGAAATCAACATTGGAAATTGTCCAGCAAACCATTTAATGTTAAAAAGCTACTGACTTGTTGAAAAACAACCGTTTTGATTATTTTACCTATGAAAGACAAATTCGAAATTGGTCTGTCATTGCCAATCACCAAGGCATCAATGTTACACTTCTTTACGCGAGGCTTAATGACAGTAGTTTTTAAGGCCTTTGGAAAATTACAGGAGAGAAGTATTACTTATTTGCATTAGGTCTGTAGCATCAAGACAACGGGTGGATGAGTTGAGAGAAAGCACAATTTCCTTGAGCAACTTGTAGCTGATAGCATCAAATTTTGACATGGATAACAAGCTGTTATACAAATGTATAGGTGGCCTGATGTTTATGCCTGCCATAGCAGTAATGATGACCTGCCTAATCTCACCTACCTTTCTTGATTTTAATATCCACATTGATGACACTGACCGCAAATCTGTCATAGCTAGATGGCAGATGATAGTCTGGGTTAATACAACAGTGCATCTGCCTTGTCTGCTGGAAGGATGATGATGTTATTGTCCTTACTGAGAGTTGTCAGAGCTTTCCTCTCATCTCTGTTGATGTTGGGCGGCAGAGCCTTCACATTGTTGAGGCAGGCTGAACCTTTCATCCGCAGTTGCTCCGCTTCCGGGTCCATGATGTTGTTGTTACGGATCACTGATTCCGTGGCTGTGATCAGTTCCACTAGCAAGATTTGCCTCGGCATGACAGCAAAACTCAGTGTGCCGCTTGTTAGCCACACGAAGGGAAAAAAGCATGAGACAGCAGCCGCTACTGCTACCACCGCACCGCAATTCCCATCGGTGAGTTTGTGAACGCCGGTGTATCAAATAAATCCAGCAACGCTGCTGCAGCATCAACAATGAAGAAACACAACTTCGGACGTTTCAGCAAAAAAAACAAAGCCCTCAAAGTGGAGATTATATGGGCATTAAAAATCATGAATTCGCACTGCTCATTTAAGTCATCCTAGGACCCGAGCCGTCTTTTCGCAGCCATGTTCCTGGACAGCCAGAATGCAGCAAGATTTGCCTGCAGTGAGAGAAAGTGTGCATATGTCAGCACATTTGGGCATGCTCCGTAATTTAAGAGGCTCTTACTGGCAGAAGTGTCCCAACAAACAGCATATGTCGTGCTATTTGACGAGAGCCTAAACCACCATTTGCAGTCTAAACAAATGGATTTACATGTGAGGCTTTGGGAAGGAGCACAGATTAAGACTAAATACACTGGCTCTGAATTTATAGGACATTCCACTGCAGTTGATATCGTCGAAAATATAAGCAAAGCGCCGTCTGAGACAAGAGTTCATAACCTCGTCCAGCTGTCTATGGACGGGCCAAACGTGAACTGTAAAGCGTCTGAACTAATACAGAAAGAGATGCAGAAGCAGTTGGACAAATCGCTTCTCAACACTGGATCTTGCGGTTTGCATATCGTGCACAATGCTTTCAGAGAGGGATGCACAGCTACCGGCTGGAACGTTGAGCATACACTCTTGAGCCTATACTGGCTTTTCCGTGATTGTCCCGCTTGTCATGAGGACTTTGTCACCGCCACTGGATGCAGCACCGAGATGCTCAAGTTCTGCAGACACCGTTGGCTTGAAATTGTTGGTGTGTCTGACCGAGCTTTGAAGCTTTGGCCTCACGTGACAACCTACATGGAGATGGTGTGGATGGGTGGTCTACCGGATCCTATGGTTAAGTCTTTTGAGGCCATGAAGAATAGTTCCAAGGATCCTCTGTTCATCCCAAAATTGCTGATCTTCAACAGCATCACAAGAGAGATTTATTTAGTGTGAGTTTTGTTACTTATGTTAATATTTGCTGTGAAACTGTTTCAATTTATTTCACACAATTGAGTGACACATTCCATCTCTAGGTTTTGGGAGAATTGTTTTATTTCAATTTTATTTGGGCAGCACAGTGGCGCAGTGGTTAGCGCGGTTGCCTTATAGCAAGAAGGTCCTGTGTTCGAGCTCTGGGGTAGGCCAACCTTGGTGGGTCAAGACATGTAGGTCAGGTGAATCGGCCGTACTAAATTGTCCCTAGGTGTGAGTGTGTGTGTGATGGCCTGGCGGCCTGGTCCAGGGTGTCTCCCCGCTTGCCGCCCAATGACTGCTGGGATAAGCTCCCAACATCCCCGCCAACCTGAGAGCAGGATAAGCGGTTCGGATAATGGATGGATGGATGTTTTATTTCATTTTAGATAAATGTATTATGTATTTATTTTGTTAAAAGTGAATACAAGGAAATACACTGCAAAGATTTGTTTTAGAGAGGCACCACATGTTTGAGATGCAGACCTAATTTTACTTGGTGCTACAAAAAATAATTTTCAGTGAACAATTAAGTAATTTTTTTGGTCATGGAAACTCAGTGAGAGGTTGTGGAGAAGTCATGGAAACTCGGTGAGAGGTTGTGGAGAAGTCACGGAAACTCAGTGAGAGGTTGTGGAGAAGTCATGGAAAGTCAGTGAGAGGTTGTGGAGAAGTCATGGAAACTCAGTGAAAGGTTGTGGAGAAGTCAGTGAAAGGTTGTGGAGAAGTCATGGAAACTCAGTGAAGAAGTCATGGAAAGTCAGTGAGGAGGTGGAGAAGTCATGGAAAGTCAGTGAGAGGTTGTGGAGAAGACGTGGAAACTCAGCGAGAGGTTGCGGAGAAGTCATGGAAAGTCAGCGAAAGTTTGTGGAGAAGTCATGGAAACTCAGTGAAAGGTTGTGGAGAAGTCATGGAAACTCAGTGAAAGGTTGTGGAGAAGTCATGGAAGTGAAAGGTTTTGGAGAAGTCATGGAAACTCAGTGAAGTGAAAGGTTGTGGAGAAGTCATGGAAACTCAGTGAAGTGAAAGGTTGTGGAGAAGTCATGGAAACTCAGTGAAGTGAAAGGTTGTGGAGAAGTCATGGAAACTCAGTGAAGTGAAAGGTTGTGGAGAAGTCATGGAAAGTCAGTGAGAGGTAGTGGAGAAGTCATGGAAACTCAGTGAAAGGCTGTGGAGAAGTCATGGAAACCCAGGGAAAGGTTGTGGAGAAGTCATGGAAACTCAGTGAAAGGTTGTGGAGAAGTCATGGAAACCCAGGGAAAGGTTGTGGAGAAGTCATTGAAAGTCAGTTAGAGGTTGTGGAGAAGTCATGGAAGCTCAATGAAAGGTTGTGGAGAAGTCATGGAAACCCAGGGAAAGGTTGTGGAGAAGTCATGGAAACCCAGGGAAAGGTTGGGGAGAAGTCATGGAAACTCAGTGAAGTGAAAGGTTGTGGAGAAGTCATGGAAACTCAGTGAAAGGTTGTGGAGAAGTCATTGAAAGTCAGTTAGAGGTTGTGGAGAAGTCATGGAAGCTCAATGAAAGGTTGTGGAGAAGTCATGGAAACTCAGTGAAAGGTTGCGGAGAAGTCAGTGAGAGGAGGTGGAGAAGTCATGGAAAAGTCAGTGAGAGGAGGTGGAGAAATCATGGAAACCCAGGGAAAGGTTGTGGAGAAGTCATTGAAAGTCAGTTAGAGGTTGTGGAGAAGTCATGGAAGCTCAATGAAAGGTTGTGGAGAAGTCATGGAAAGTCAGTGAGAGGTTGTGGAGAAGTCATGGAAACTCAGTGATAGGTTGTGGAGAAGTCATGGAAACTCAGTGAAAGGAGGTGGAGAAGTCATGGAAAGTCACTGGTGAAAGAGTGTATGAACCCTGCTTGCAATACAGTACGCACCAGTAATAATAGCAAATGGTTCATATTTGCTGGCAAGTGCCACTAGTCAGTTTGAGTATCTAAGTACTCATTTGTAGGGACAATAACAGAAGCTGCAGCCTTAGAAAAAGGTTTCTGTTCAATCTGTCACTAAACCTCCCCCCCCCCAGGTGTGTACGAGTACGTTCCTACGGAGACTGGAGATGGGATGCGATTGCAGATCAACGCACAGAACTGTGTTCACTGTAAGACGTGTGACATCAAGGACCCAAGCCAGAACATCAACTGGGTGGTGCCGGAGGGTAGTGGAGGCCCCGCCTACAATGGAATGTGACTTTCCCATTTTTAAACCGGGATGGAGGAGAGGAGGGGTCATATCACGAAGCCACAGGTGTAGCAAGGCTGTGGCTTTCTAATGGTCCATTAAGGGTTGGCCTCCAGCTAATGGTTTATGTGCCTACATACAGAGCTTCTCATTTCAACATTTCTTAAAACCTTAGGAAGTAATGACAGCCTCTTTTCCCATGGATGCTAAGGTGTGGTTTAAATTAAATTGGGGGGTTTACAGATTACATTGTTTTGAAGTTAAATTCAAATAGACTTGGACGTTACACAAGCAAACACATGTTCTTCTAAGCAGAGGAAACTCACCAATGCCTTTAGAAACCAAGTTAATGAAACACACACTCGAGGAGCCGTGCCTAAGTTGTTTATTTCATACATAACTATCGCAAGTTCTGTTTAATTTACAGCTGATTATCCGCAGGATACTGTATATAATGTTGTTCATAGAATAACAGTTGACTGTTGTCACTTTATTCTGATGTCTGTAAAAATAAATAAAATGAATACAGTATTTAACGACATAACATCCACAACTTTTGCCTTTTTCCAAGTGTTGAAACACTGATTGTGACTTCTAAATACCAAGACAAAAGGTTATCCTTCAGATAACTAGGTCACTATGACAGCATGACAGTATTCAAGCCACTTATACATGATGGCGCTGGTCTTAATAGGCTAAAATAAATCAATGAGCCTTGTGGCAGTCACGGACTGGTCAGCCCTATGTTCCCTCAGCCCTGTGGGGAAGGTTAAGTTAAGTTGGGGTTAGGTTAGGGTTAAGGTAAGCTTTGGGTTAGGTTTAGGTTAAGGTAAGCGTAGGGTTAGGGTTAAGTTCAATTCAATTTTATTGTCATTAAAAACAATGTGCAGGCACATTGGTAAGCATAAGGTAAGCGTAGGGTTAGGGTTAAGTTCAATTCAATTTTATTGTCATTAAAAACAATGTGCAGGCACATTGGTAAGTGTAGGGTTAGGGTTAGGTTAAGGTAAGCTTTGGGTTAGGGTTAAGTTCAATTCAATTTTATTGTCATTAAAAAACAATGTGCAGGCACATTGGTAAGCATAAGGTAAGCGTAGGGTTAGGGTTAAGTTCAATTCAATTTTATTGTCATTAAAAACAATGTGCAGGCACATTGGTAAGCATAGGGTTAGGGTTAAGTTCAATTCAATTTTATTGTCATTAAAAACAATGTGCAGGCACATTGGTAAGCATAAGGTAAGCGTAGGGTTAGGGTAAGGTAAGCTTATGGTTAGGGTAAGGTTACGGTAAGCTTATGGTTAGGTTTAGGTTAAGGTAAGCGTAGGGTTAGGGTTAAGTTCAATTCAATTTTATTGTCATTAAAAACAATGTGCAGGCACATTGGTAAGCATAAGGTAAGCGTAGGGTTAGGGTTAAGTTCAATTCAATTTTATTGTCATTAAAAACAATGTGCAGGCACATTGGTAAGCTTTGGGTTAGGGTAAGGTAAGTTTTGGGTTAAGCTAGGTTAGGTAAGTTGAAGGAAATACGGCTGAGGGAACATAGACACGCTGCTGTCATGGAAGGGTTAGGATCCTGCCACTGAACATGTGACCGCATTGCTGCACAGCGCTCCCTGTCTGACGTGACTGGTAGCACGGCCTTCTTCCTTTGGTCAGCATAAATGTTTATGCAAACATTTTGGCATAGATTTTCTTCTCTTTCTCCTTCTGCTCCTTGACTTTGAGCTGGACTTTCTTGATCTCGTTGCTGATAGCTGTGAAAAGAAGGAAAATGTAACTCGGCTGTCCAGACAAGGGTGACGATGGAGCCGCTCAGTAAAACCAGTCTGCTGGTGGTTCAGACAGAATTCTGTTGAGGAGGATGTCGTGCGAGCAGGAGCGGTCATGACTGTGATTCTCTAATCATTTCTGTGGCTTCTGGTGTGGACCTTCTCTCTGTCTCTGTGGCAGTTCTGTCAGTTTTATTCTTTCCATCTCAACTCAAGTGAGAGCCTTGGTTTGAAGCTGGAACAGCACTTAATATACTGCTTCAAGCTAGCAGTTTACATTTTTGGACGCATTTTGACAGTACTGCTCTTAAATAACTAATGAGATTTCTGTATAAACTAACAATTCCACCTTACGTGTTTCAGTCTCCCGGGATAAAGACCTGTTTTTCAACCACAATCAGTAACTGCTGATTCACGCCATTAAATCTATATAGACCTGAAATCCCACAGGATGGTGTAAAAATTCTTAAATCCACCATCAGCTCAGGACCCTGATCTAACGAGGTGAGATGGTTCTTTGGTTCTGCTCTGGAGGTTTTAGACATGTGATTCATCCTGTTCATGGAACCAAGCGGTGATCTGATAAATCTCCACTTAAAACAGACCAAATGCACTTCTGACTCGCGTTACATCTCGGTTGCTTTTCATTTGCTGCTGTTGGCATTTTTTTAAATGAGGTCGCAGTTTTGTCTCGCTACTCGTGGACCGTTTATAATCGTTTTCTGGTATCATGTTGGTTTTTCATCGGTCAGATGGGTAAACACCTTAAACAAGGAGCACTAGGTTGGAAAACAGCCATGAAGTTCTCTTGAGACCTCAGGAGGTAACTTCTATCTAGAGCCAACAAGTGATTCCTAGCTCTGAGGACACAAATCAGAGGAAGACAAAGACACACACCTTTATCCGCTGGTGCTCCTTCCTGAGCTTTCTTCAGATCAGTCTGTAAAGAAAGAGACAGGAAAAACGGTTCACTTTGACTGGAAAAAAACCCACTCACAATATCGACCATCTCTCTTGCCAGTTTACTGTCCCAGAATCACTCCGGCGAAGTTTGTGTGTCGGCGAAGGTAAACCTCGTAGGCTGGCTGGCGTGGAAACAGCTGGCTGGGGAACAGCTGGCTTGTTAGCCTGGCTGTGGATTATGGGTGTATAAGAATCAAGGATGAACACATATTTGTGCGTTGGTTCCCCATTTGCACACAAAAGTCTCATGTCCTACTGCAGGTGTATGAAAGAATGCATATGAAGTATTTGTATAAAATAACATTCAAATAAAGCCAAACCCAAACGTTTTCAGGGTTGCATCTCACCAACATCTGCACACACTCGTGTGTTAACGTGTGTGGACATGTGAAACTGCTGCTTTCATAATGAGCACAGGCAACAAGTTTTCTGCCCACACATGTGTTTTAAAAAAACGTCACACTCTGAAACACCAAAACTAGAGAAGACGTGTCTCCATTGGCCATGAACAGGCCACCGGAGTGGACAGGTTCACAGCGATCACATGATAATCACATGACGATCACATGACAACCGTGACGATCACATGACAATCATGCATCATTGTTTTTCAAAAAGCTCCGTCTTCCCCGTCCACACAACAGCTGAGGCCATGCAGGATGTTTGGGTGTAGAAATCTGTACAAACAACACAGCTGGGGCCATGCAGGATGTTTAGGTGTAGAAATGTGTGTACACAACACAGCTGGGGCCATGCAGGATGTTTGGGTGTAGAAATGTGTGTACACAACACAGCTGGGGCCAGACGGGATGTTTAGGTGTAGAAATGTGTGTACACAACACAGCTGGGGCCATGCAGGATGTTTAGGTGTAGAAATGTGTGTACACAACACAGCTGGGGCCATGCAGGATGTTTGGGTGTAGAAATGTGTGTACACAACACAGCTGGGGCCATGCAGGATGTTTAGGTGTAGAAATGTGTGTACACAACACAGCTGGGGCCATGCAGGATGTTTGGGTGTAGAAATGTGTGTACACAACACAGCTGGGGCCATGCAGGATGTTTAGGTGTAGAAATGTGTGTACACAACACAGCTGGGGCCAGACGGGATGTTTAGGTGTAGGAATGTGTGTACACAACACAGCTGGGGCCATGCAGGATGTTTGGGTGTAGAAATGTGTGTACACAACACAGCTGGGGCCATGCAGGATGTTTAGGTGTAGAAATGTGTGTACACAACACAGCTGGGGCCATGCAGGATGTTTAGGTGTAGAAATGTGTGTACACAACACAGCTGGGGCCATGCAGGATGTTTGGGTGTAGAAATGTGTGTACACAACACAGCTGGGGCCATGCAGGATGTTTGGGTGTAGAAATGTGTGTACACAACACAGCTGGGGCCATGCAGGATGTTTAGGTGTAGAAATGTGTGTACACAGCAGTCTAAGCATTGGCTTTGTGTCGATGCAGTTACCCACTGGGGACCGGGGTTCGCACCCCGGTCTCGTCATGTCGGACTATGGCCGGACTCGATGAAGCAGCCATAATTGGCAGCGCTGTCTTCAGGAGGGGGCGGAGTCGGCTTGTGTTCGTCACATGAATGCATCTCTGGGTGTGTGGTAAAAAGCAGTGGTTCGGCCTGGAGTCGCCTTGTCACCAAAGTGGCGAGGTGACTCCTTCAAGACTGCTGGAGATGCAGCTGGTGAGTGCGTGCAGCATGAGGGTGGGGGTTTGGACTAGAATGGGGAGCGACTGCCGGCCGGAAAGATGTAGCACGAGGGTGGGGGTTTGAACTAGAAAAGGGAGCGATTGCCAGCCGGAGAGATGCAGCACGAGGGTGGGGGTTTGAACTAGAAAAGGGAGCGATTGCCAGCCGGAGAGATGCAGCACGAGGGTGGTGGTTTGAACTAGAATAGGGAGCGATTGCCGGCCGGAGAGATGCAGCACGAGGGTGGTGGTTTGAACTAGAATAGGGAGCGATTGCTGGCCGGAGAGATGCAGCACGAGGGTGGGGGTTTGAACTAGAATAGGGAGCGATTGCCGGCCGGAGAGATGCAGCACGAGGGTGGGGGTTTGAACTAGAACAGGAAGCGATTGCTGGTGGGTGGGGGTTTGGACTAGAATAGGGAGCGATTGCCAGCCGGAGAGATGCAGCATGAGGGTGGGGGTTTGAACTAGAATAAGGAGCGATTACCAGCCGGAGAGATGCAGCACGAGGGTGGGGGTTTGAACTAGAATAGGGAGCGATTGCCGGCCGGAGAGATGCAGCACGAGGGTGGGGGTTTGAACTAGAATAGGGAGTGATTGCCGGCCGGAGAGATACAGCACGAGGGTGGGGGTTTGAACTAGAATAGGGAGCGATTGCCGGCCGGAGAGATGCAGCACACGAGGGTGGGGGTTTGAACTAGAATAGGGAGTGATTGCCGGCTGGAGAGATGCAGCACGAGGGTGGGGGTTTGAACTAGAACAGGAAGCGATTGCTGGCGGGTGGGGGTTTGGACTAGAATAGGGAGCGATTGCCAGCCGGAGAGATGCAGCACGAGGGTGGGGGTTTGAACTAGAATAAGGAGCGATTACCAGCCGGAGAGATGCAGCATGAGGGTGGGGGTTTGAACTAGAATAGGGAGCGATTGCCAGCCAGAGAGATGCAGCACGAGGGTGGGGGTTTGAACTAGAATAGGGAGCGATTGCCGGCCGGAGAGATACAGCACGAGGGTGGGGGTTTGAACTAGAATAGGGAGCGATTGCCGGCCGGAGAGATGCAGCACGAGGGTGGGGGTTTGAACTAGAATAGGGAGCGATTGCCGGCCAGAGAGATGCAGCACGAGGGTTGGGGTTTGAACTAGAACAGGAAGCGATTGCTGGCGGGTGGGGGTTTGGACTAGAATAGGGAGCGATTGCCAGCCGGAGAGATGCAGCACGAGGGTGGGGGTTTGAACTAGAATAAGGAGCAATTACCAGCCGGAGAGATGCAGCACGAGGGTGGGGGTTTGAACTAGAATAAGGAGCAATTACCAGCCGGAGAGATGCAGCACGAGGGTGGCGGTTTGAACTAGAATAGACTGTGAACTTGAAATAATGGTCGACCAAACTAACAGATGACTACTACTACTACTACTACGATATCTGTTTCTTCTACCAAACTGACAAGACTACTACTACTACGATATGTGTTTCTTTTACCAAACTGACAGACTACTACTACTACTACTACTACTACTACTACTACTACTACTACGATATGTGTTTCTTTTACCAAACTGACAGACTACTACTACTACTACTACTACTACTACTACGATATCTGTTTCTTCTACCAAACTGACAAGACTACTACTACTACTACTACTACTACTACGATATGTGTTTCTTTTACCAAACTGACAGACTACTACTACTACTACTACGATATGTGTTTCTTCTACCAAACTGATAGAAGAAACACATATCATGTGGAAGCTCTGCCATTACCAGCAAAATGAAACAAGTTTAATGGCAGCAAGTAACCGAAGCAGTGAACGCCCTTAGTTCTGAGCTATGCACCCTGGAGGACATTAAAATAAAAATCACAACTGAAGGTGTAGGTTATTCCTACTCCCCAATAATACAGAATACTACTACTTTCAGCTGCTCCCGTTAGGGGGCGCCACAGCGGATCATCCCTTTCTATCTCTTCCTGTCCTCTGCATCTTCTTCTGTCACACCAGCCACCTGCATGTCCTCCTTCACCACATCCATAAACCTCCTCTTTGGCCTTCCTCTTCTCCTCTTCCCTGGCAGCTCCATATTCAGCATCCTTCTCCCAATATACCCAGCATCTCTCCTCCACACATGTCCACACCATCTCCATCTTGTCTCTCTTGCTTTGTCTCCTAACCGTCCAACCTGAGCTGTCCCTCTAATATACTCGTTCCTAATCCTGTCCTTCTTCATCACTCCCAGTGAAAATCTTATCATCTTCATCTCTGCCACCTCCAGCTCCTCCTCCTGTCTTTTCGTCAGTGCCACTGTCTCCAAACCATATAACATAGCTGGTCTCACTACCATCTTGTAAACCTTCCCATTAACTCTTGCTGGTACCCTTCTGTCACAAATCACTCCTGACACTCTTCTCCACCCTGCCTGCACTCTCTTCTTCACCTCTCTCCTGCACTCCCTGTTACTTTGGACAGTTGATCCCAAGTATTTACACTTTTATGCCTTCATCACCTCCACTCCTTGCATCCTGACTATTCCACTGTCCTCCCTCTCATTCACACATACTATGTATTCCTGTATTCCGTCTTGCTCCTACTGACTTTCATTCCTCTTCTCTCCAGTGCATACCTCCACCTCTCCTGGCTCTCCTCAACCTGCTCCCTACTCTCACTACAGATCACAATGTCATCCACAAACATCATCATCCATGGAGACTCCTACCTGATCTTGTCGGTCAACCTGTCCATCACCATTGCAAACAAGAAAGGGCTCAGAGCCGATCCTTGATGTAATCCCACCTCCACCTTGAACCCATCTGTCATTCCAACCACACACCTCACCATTGTCACACTTCCCTCATACATATCCTGCACCACTCCTACATACTTCTCTGCAACTCCCGACTTCCTCATACAATAACACACCTCTTCTCTCGGCACCCAGTCATATGCTTTCTCTAAATAATAACAGTAATAATATAATTTTATTTGTGGGCGCCTTTCAAACACTCAAGGACACCTTACAGTAAAAAACCAGCAGCACTGTATCAGACTGCATAAAACCAAAACAAAGCAGGGTAGACAATAAAAAGTTAACACAACAGATAAGTATAAAATCAACATCTGCACAAAACTCAATGAAGCGTGGATCAGACTGAATATACCAGTTTGAAAAGATGCGTTTTGACATGGGATGTGAAGGTTGAAAGAGAGTCAATGCTGTGAATGTCTTGTGGGAGAGATTCCATAGGTGGGGGGTAGAATGGCTGAGGGCTCTAGACCCCATGGTAGTCCAGCCATGGTGTAATGAGTTGGAGAGCAGAAGAGGATCTGAGAGTGCGGGAGGGCATGTGGATATGAAGGAGTTCGGAAAGATATGAAGGAGCAAGGTTATTAAGGGTCTTAGAGGTGAGGAGCAGGATCTTGAAGTCAATGTGGTATTTAACAGGGAGCCAATGGAGCTGCTGAAGAACAGGAGTGATATGATCTATGGAAGGAGTTCTGGTAATGATAGCTGGATTCTGGACCAACTGAAGTTTATGAGGACACTTGAGGGGAAGACCAGAGAGGATAGAATTACAGTAGTCAATACGGGATGTAACCAGGGTGTGAGTGAGTATGGCGGTGCTGTTAGGTATAAGTGACAGATGAGGACGATTAACATTGCGTAGGTGGAAGTATGCAGACCGAGTAACACTGTTGATGTAAGCTTCAAAAGATAATGTGCTGTGCAGGATGACACCCAGACTCTTAACCTGAGACGATGGAGGAACTATAGAATTGTTAATAGTCAGAGAAAAACTATCAGGTTTAGCCAAAGTAGATTTAGTGCCTACTAGGACAGTGGTTCTCAAATTTTTTCTGTCATGCCCCCTTTGGAGGAAGACAATTTTTCATGCCCCCAAACCCCAACAAAATGGTAAGAATATGGGCCAAGTTTAGTGTAGGTACAGGTTACGTGTGTACACATGGTTTACACATTTGGCCCCAGGGTTAGGGTTAGGGTTGGAGAAATGCTGGCTTAGTGTGGCTGGAAGGCCAAAACAGAAGGAAAGATGCATTTTCAAACTTATCCATGCAGCATAGACATTGCAACTGTGAAGAGGTGGTTTTGAGATTACCATTGCTTTGTCATAGTCCTTTAACCCTTGCCATGCCTGAGCCCTCCGGAAAAGTGCCTTAGTATTGGACTGGTCCAACTCCAGAGCCTGTAAGAGACACACAAACATACAATTTACATTTTCTTGATTGGCTTTTATTAATACACTTTTTTCCAAGGAAAATTTTGAGAGTCACCAATTGGCAGACAGATGTGTCACCAACAGGCAGCATATTACAGTTGTGCCGTAGGTCATTAATAACAGGTGGCAGATTGAAGATTCAACTTACAAAGATGGACAACACCACACTCATAGCCAAAAATGCATATGAGGTCAAGGGATTCACATTAGCTAAAAAATGCCATAAATCAGTCTAACAGTCATGCTCAGATTAAGGTGGGTTGAAAGAAGGAAGGAAGGAAGCGAGTTGGTTGCTCTGACAGAGACACTGTGGGGTCATGTGAGAGGAAAGAAGGGACCAGAACTGGTCCCGTCTGCAGAACTGGTCACTTCATCAGAGGGCACAGAGCAGCCAGCCACCAAGCACAAGTACACATTTCTCTACGGGTTTCACGTGACACATTTCAAATGTGTTTTATCGTTAGCAGTGGCAGCCATGGTAACTTGAAGTGCTGGTAAACTTCCTGTGGAAACCTTGTCCAGATAGTTCCTACAGGCAACAGATGTTGTAAGCTACTGAAGAGCCAAACTGTTTGTAACTAGTATTACCATTACAAACATAATTATTTTTATCATATAATAAACATTATTATTAGTGTTACACTTACGGTACAGAGGCTGTAAGGACAGGTTGTTGTGCAACACTTACAGTACAGAGGGTGTAAGGACAGGATGTTGTGTTACACTTACAGTACAGAGGGTGTAAGGACAGGATGTGCAACACTTATCTCTCACTGTACATCAAGAAGCCCACAACCTCCACCTCTCTGCCTACAAAGATGCCCTCACCGCCGCCAAGTCTGCCTATTTTTCCACCATCATTAATGATTCCAACCACAACCCCCGCACCCTCTTCTCCACTGTAAACAACCTCCTCAAGCCCCGTGCCGATGCCCTCTCCAACTCTACTGCTAAACAATGCAACTAATTTCTCCAATTTTTTGCAGACAAAATCGCCGCTATCAACAAATCACTGTCCCCTGCATCTGACTCAGCAGCACCTACTCCGGCCCCTCTTCTCCCCATTCCTCTTGACCTCCCTACCCCTCCCCCTGATTGCCGCCTCTCCCGGTTTGTTCCAGTTGCCCCTACCACTATCTCTGAACTCATCAGCTCATCAAAATCCACAACCTGCTCCCTTGATCCCCTCCCCACCCCTCTACTGAAGAAATGCCTCCCTGCCCTATGCCCCTACCTCACCAACCTTTTCAATTTCTCACTGCCCCATGGAATTGTCCCCTCTGCCTACAAAACTGCAGCTGTCACCCCAATTCTCAAGAAACCCGGTCTTGATCCATCCTGCTTCAACCACTACTGGCCAATTTCCAATCTCCCCTTCCTCTCTAAAACCCTGGAACACATTGTCGCCACATAACACCAAACCTACCTACACTCCAAAAACCTACTCAAACCCCTCCAGTCTGGTTTTCGCCCACTCCACAGCACTGAAACTGCACTCCTTAAAGTACTTAATGACCTCCTCATCTCTGCTGATACTGGAGCCCTTAACATCCTCATCCTCCTCGACCTGAGTTCAGCCTTCGATACTGTGAGCCACAACATCCTGCTCACCAGATTGAAAGATGTCGGTATTGAAGGCACCGTACTCAGCTGGCTCCAGTCCTACCTCTCCGACAGGTCACACTTCACAACCACTCCTCTGTTCCATCCACAGTCACACAAGGTGTTCCCCAAGATTCTGTACTTGGCCCACTCCTTTTCATCATCTACATCCTTCCTCTTGGTCAGATTCTCCGCCATTTCAACTTGGACTTCCACTGTTATGCTGATGACACCCAGATATACCTCAGCACCAAATCCCATCACAATCCACCCCTCTCTCACATCGACTCCTGTCTGTCTGCAGCAAAACCTTCTCAAACTCAACAGTGACAAAACTGAACTCCTCTTCATTGGCCTCAAGTCCACTCTCAGCCAAATCAACAACCTTGCACTCACCATCAATGGCACTACTGTCTCCCCTCCCCCCCAGGCTCGCAACCTTGGTGTGATCCTTGATCCCACCCTCTCCCTTGAGCCACTTATCCGCCAAATGGTCAAATCCTCCTTCTACCATCATCACAACATTGCAAAAATAAGATCCTCTCTCACACGCCCTGCTGCTGAGATACTGATCCATGCCTTCATCTCCTCCTGCCTCGATTACTGCAACTCACTCCTCTATGGCATCAGTGCTAGCTCTATCAAGAGACTCCAATGGGTTCAGAACGCATCTGCCCGACTTTTAACTTTCACCAAATCCTGGCACCACATCACCCCAGTCCTAAAAGACCTCCACTGGCTACCCATCTCCCAACGGATCAATTACAAAATCCTGGTTCTTACTTATAAAGCCCTTCACAAACTGGCTCTCCCATACCTCACTGATCTCCTCTCCCCCTACCAACCCTCTCGGTCCCTCAGATCCACCTCAGCCTCCCTTCTCTCTACCCCCAGGGCTAACCTCCACGGCTTTGGTGACCAAGCCTTCTCCAGAGCAGCTCCCAGGCTCTGGAACTCACTTCCCCAAATCATTAGAGACTTAAAATCCCTCTCACTCTTCCAATCCCGTCTCAAGACACACCTTTTCTCCATTGCCTTCTCGTGCCCCCCCCCCCCCGTCCGCTCATACAGCCCTGGTCTGGGGCAGGCTGGGGACTGAGCCCTTGACCTGCATCTGTGATTTATGATGTTTGTTTTTCTTTCTCTTTATGTCTGTCCAAGTCGGAGAGTACTGCTGGTGTTGTCTGTGGCTGCCGCTTCTCCCTCTCGTAGCCCCCAGCCCATCCACCCCTGTATGTCTGTGTTATGTTCATCTGTCTTTTTGTTTCACTCCATTTATTGTTAAGCAACTTTGAGTACTAGAAAAGCGCTATACAAGATTGATTTATTATTATTATTACTTATAGTACAAAGGGTGTAAGGACAGGATGTTGTGTTACACTTACAGTAGAGAGGGTGTAAGGACAGGATTTTGTGTTACACTTACAGTACAGAGGGTGTAAGGACAGGATGTTGTGCAACAACAATAGGCCTAGATACTTACCTTAACACCAAAAACGACCCCCTTCTCAAGACTGCTAGAGAGCATGAAAAACAAAACAAAAAGTACTCCGTAGCTAACCAAGCCGCAATGTTCAGAAGAGATCTCCACCTCCCTGAAACACCACAACCTGAAAATGAAGCTCCAACCATCCACGCCCGAAAAGTCAAACAAAAAGCAGTGTCACGCCCAAGAACAAATGAAACAAAAATGGGAAGGGAAACAAATACACGCGCAATACCCAAAAAGAGTAGGTGAGAAAGATGTAGACCAACATATGACCAACCAATGGCTCAAAACAGCTGGGCTGAAATCCAAACAGAAGGCTTTATCATCGCTGCCCAAGACCAGGCAATCAAGACCAATTACTACCGGAGCAGAATCCTCCAAGATGGCACAGACCCAGCATGCAGGATATGTGGTCAATTCCAGGAAACCATTGACCATGTCGTGGCAGGGTGTCCTGAGCTGGCCAGAACTAAATACCTAAAAAGACACAACAAGGCCGCCACATACCTGCACTGGAACACCTACAAAGAATTCAACATCAACACAAAAGAAAAATGGTACGAGCAAGAGCCCCAAACAGTAACAGAAAAAGACCACATCACAATCTTATGGGACATGCCAGTACAGACAGACCGTGAGATAAAGGCCAACAGACCAGACATCATCATCAAGAACAAAAAATAAAAAAGCTGCCTACTCATCGACATGTCCATGCTGACTGAAAGGAGCACCTCAGTAAAAGTAACTTGAAAAACTGTCCAAATATAAAGACCTTGAAATCCAGACTGAACGAATGTGGGGAATGAAAACCACAACAGTACCAGTAGTGATAGGAGCCCTGGGACTTGTAAAAACCACAACAATACCAGTAGTGATAGGAGCCCTGGGACTTGTAAAAACCACAACAGTACCAGTAGTGATAGGAGCCCTGGGATTTGTAAAAACCACAACAGTACCAGTAGTGATAGGAGCCCTGGGATTTGTAAAAACCACAACAGTACCAGTAGTGATAGGAGCCCTGGGACTTGTACAAACCACAATACCAGTGGTAATAGGAGCCCTGGGACTTGTAAAAACCACAACAATACCAGTAGTGATAGGAGCCCTGGGACTTGTAAAAACCACAACAGTACCAGTAGTGATAGGAGCCCTGGGACTTGTAAAAACCACAACAGTACCAGTAGTGATAGGAGCCCTGGGACTTGTAAAAACCACAATACCAGTGGTAATAGGAGCCCTGGGACTTGTAAAAACCACAACAATACCAGTAGTGATAGGAGCCCTGGGACTTGTAAAAACCACAACAGTACCAGTAGTGATAGGAGCCCTGGGACTTGTAAAAACCACAATACCAGTGGTAATAGGAGCCCTGGGACTTGTAAAAACCACAACAATACCAGTAGTGATAGGAGCCCTGGGACTTGTAAAAACCACAACAATACCAGTAGTGATAGGAGCCCTGGGACTTGTAAAAACCACAACAATACCAGTAGTGGTAGGAGCCCTGGGACTTGTAAAAACCACAACAATACCAGTAGTGATAGGAGCCCTGGGACTTGTAAAAACCACAACAATACCAGTAGTGATAGGAGCCCTGGGACTTGTAAAAATCACAACAATACCAGTAGTGATAGGAGCCCTCGGACTTGTAAAAAAAAGGGATGGAGAAATACACCCAACGGATCTTGGGGTAACATCAGAATACAAGAAGTACAGAAGATCGCACTACTTGGAACATCTCATATCCTAAGAAAGGCACTATCCATCAAATAGACTTCTACCTCATTCTAACCCGAGGCCCACGGAATGGGCCCGCCCGCTTATTATGTTGTATTATGGCACGAAGTTAAAGGACATTTGTATCATAATGATCATAACAATATGACTTTATTCTCATATAATGACTTTATTCTCATAACATTACCACTTTATTCTCATATGACTTTATTCTTGTAACATTACCACTTTATTCTCATATAATGACTTTATTCTTGTAACATTACCACTTTATTCTCATATAATGACTTTATTCTTGTAACATTACCACTTAATCTGAAATGTCAGAATTTGTTTCCCCTCAATGTGGCTCTAACACTCCGTGGTATCCAGAGCAACAGACAGAATGGTTGTGTGTTGTGTATATGTATCCAGAGCAACAGACAGAATGGTTGTGTGTTGCGTATATGTATCCAGAGCAACAGACAAAATGTTTGTGTGTTGTGTACATGCGTAATGTCACCACACTGACGGTAGTGTCTGTTTTATGAAAACTTAGAAGAAAGTTTTATGATGCAATGCAAGATTAAGATAAAAAAGATCAGTGGAGTCAGTTGAGGAGAGCTAGAAAGCACACACACACACACACACACACACACATATACTTTATTTTAAAGACTCATGCTATATTACTTCATCACTAAGGGACCCACTGAGCCTTTAAATAGAAAATAGAAATTAATTTGGTTAGTGCGGTCGCCTCACAGCAAGAAGGTTCTGGGTTCGAGCCCCGGGGTAGTCCAACCATGGTGGGTCATCCCGAGTCATCCTCTATATGGAGTTTGCATGTCTCCCCGTGTCTGTGTGGGTTTCCTCCCACAGTCCAAAGACATGTCGGTCAGGTGAATCGGCCATACTAAATGGTCCCTAGGTGTAAATGTGTGTGTGTGTGTTTGCGCATGCGTACCTCGGTGCAGCTGTCGAGGGCCTCTTGCCAGAGCTGCAGCTTCAGTTTACATGCAGCTGTGTTTAGGATACAACTGAGGGCTGTTGACTCCATCTTCTTCTGGATCTCCTCCTCCTCCAGCTGCTCCCCGCTCACCGCCAAGTACCTGGGGAGGAGGAGGGGAGGGGTTAGATGCACCTGTCGAGTGATATTGGTCTATGATGACCTATGATTTGTGTGGTAGATTGGAAATTAGACCACATCTGCTTTCAAGCCGCCAGTAAAACTGAAGTCACATTCACAACAACTATTTTCAGTCATTCACAGAGATGTGCCACAAATCCCTTGGACACAAATCCCAATCCATCTACTGACACGAGTTCATGTTGCTTTGAAATCATCTCATCTCATCATCAGCCGCTTCTCTGGGATAGGGTCGCAGTGGCAGCAAGCTAAGTAGGGCTCTCCAGACGTCCCTCTCCCCAGCAACGCCCTCCAGCTCCTCCTGGGGAATCCCAAGGAGTTCCCAGGCCAGATTGGACATGTAGTCCCTCCAGCGAGTTCTGGGTCTACCCTGGGGTCTCCTCTCAGTTGGCCATGCCCGGAAAACCTCCTAAGGAAGGTGCCCAGGAGGCATCCTAATCAGATGCCCGAACCACCTCAACTGGCTCCTTTCGACGTGAAGGAGCAGCGGCTCTACTCCAAGCTCCCTCCGGATGTCCGAGCTCCTCACCCTATCTCTAAGGCTGAGCCCAGACACCCTACAGAGGAAACTCATTTCAGCCGCTTGCATCCGTGATCTCACCCTTTCGGTCACTACCCAAAGCTCATGACCATAGGTGAGGGTTGGAACGAAGACTGACTGGTTAAATTGACAAGGGACAACCTTGGCGGAGTCCAACATCCACCGAAAACGTGTTTGACTTTGTGCTGAGAATGTGGACAGAGCTCTCAACTGCCTCGGTACCACATACTCCCGCAGTACCCTCCACATAGTGCCCCGGGGTACACGGTCGTAAGCCTTCTCCAAGTCCACAAAACACATGTAGACTGGCTGGTCAAACTCCCATGCCCCCCTCAGCACTCAGTTCCATGGCTAGGACGGAATCCGCATTGTTCCTCCTGGATCCGAGGTTCAAAAGTCGGTCGGCGCCTCCTTTCCAGCACCCTAGAGTAGAATTTCCCAGGGAGGCTGAGCAATGTGATGCCCCGATAATTGGAGCACACCCTCCGGTCTACTTTGAAAAGCATTCAAGACAAATATGTCAGCATGATGTAAGATAACAAACAACAAACCTAAAAATGTAGATGAAAACCAACATCACTGTTGACCCTTTCTATCACTTCTTTTATAGTGAAGAAGAGAAGTTGTTGTGTCCAACAAGCAGGTATGACAGAACAAGCTGGTAGAAGACCTTTACCAACAGATCATCAATAAGTCAATTTTATCTGGATAGCCAAATATCACAAATTAGAAATTTGCCTCAGTGAGCTTTACAACAATACATTAGACTCTTGCATCAGATAAGGAACAACTCTCTAAAAAACTTTTAACAGGGAGAGCAAAATAGGAAGACACCTCAGGGAGAGCAACAGACGAAGGATCTCTCTCCCAAGACAAATAGACTTGCAATGGATGTTGTGTGCACAGGGTAAAACACAATTTAAAGAATACAACATTGAAAGAGGATAACAGAATTATAATGGAATTATAAGCTCTATTAAGAATAATGAGCAAGATGCCAAACATTATCCAGATGCCACCAGAACAGCCTATGTGCCCCATCGTACCTGTCTGATCTCCTTAAACCGTACATTCCATCTCGAGCTCTCAGCTATCAAAATACAGGGCTCCTGTGTGTACCCAAAGTTAAGAAGAAGTCAGCTGGTGGCAGGGCCTTTTCCTATCGGGCTCTGTTCTTGTGGAATAACCTGCCTACTGCCATCAGCCAATCAGAGGGTGTTGAGTCCTTTCAATCCAAACTTAAAACTCATCTTTTTGCCTTAGCTTACAATTAGTTGTCTTTAAGTTGAGTGCTTCACAACCTGTACTGCATGGCAGGTCGGTTTCTGTCTCAACGAATTTACCAACCACTGTTCTGCTGATGAGATTATAGAGTACCGATTATAGATTACAGAGTATCGGTTACAGATTACAGAGTATCGATTATAGATTATCGAGTATATACGAAGCTGCTTCTACTGCAAATGCAGTAGAGCTAACTGCTAAGCTAGGCTAAGCTCGAAGCTAGTAACAAACTAGGAACGAGAGGCTGCCTACTAAACACAAGAGTCGTTTGAAAGAAAACGAGAGACTCCAGCTGTAAGTCAACTAAGCACAGAAAATGGCTACATCAGTAGGACAAATGAAGCGGTTAAAGCAGAATAAAGAGGAGAAGCGTCGGCGAGGGCCGACTGTTGCGGACTGGGCCAAAACGTAGCATTTGAACACACCGCAAAGACTACAGCGACGGCCCTGATTCGCTAAGCTGAACAGCCAATCAGAGTGATCTCCCTCACCGACGGGCCCCGAAAAGCTGCCGACAGCGCGGGACATGCCGCAAAAACTAGGGCCACCGACGCTCACCGACGGCCCGACATCGGCCTGGTGTGTCACGGCCCTAAGAGAATAAACAGCAGCTACTGAGCTTAAGAAGCCGGAAGTCAGAAACAGATGTGCTATTAGAGGGTGTTACCAGAGGTAAGAAAATAAGTAAAACTCGGGTTCAACCAGGTTTGTTTCTGACACAACAGCACTACTGACTCCCGTTCATCTGGAATGAAGCTCAAAAAACATCGTACTGTGGGAGTGCAGGAATGAGGAGATGGAGAGATCGAGTCAATTCCGTTTACTCGCCACACCAAACAACACCGATACAGCACAATCTCTCGTGGCAACCAGCTAACCACTAGGCTGCTGCCAAAATGGCTCCACCCCGGAAACTCTAAGCAGTGCCTACCTCAGCACTCTGAACGTCTGCCTTAAAGGAGCAGCAGCCCCTGGTGAATCTATCCTGAATTGTGTATCACCACAGTACCAACACCTACATAGGAGACACACTATTCAACCACAAAAATTATCGTCAGCGTTGTTGGTTCAATGTGTAATTGTAAGATTTTGCAAATCATTTTGTAATTTAGGCGGCACGGCGGCGCAGTGGTTAGCGTGGTCGCCTCACAGCAAGAAGGTCCTGGGTTCGAGCCCTGGGGTAGTCCAACCTTGAGGGTTGTCCCGGGTCATCCTCTGTGTGGAGTTTGCATGTTCTCCCCGTGTCTGTGGGCCTCCTCCGGGGGCTCCGGTTTCCTCCCACAGTCCAAAGACATGTAGGTCAGGTGACTCGGCTCTACTAAATTGTCCCTAGGTATGAATGTGTGTGTGTGTGTGTGTGTCTGTGTGAGGGGGGGGGGGGCTGTGATGGCCTGGCAGCCTGTCCAGGGTGTCTCCCTCCCTGCTGCCCAATGACTGCTGGGAAAGGCTCCAGCATCCCCGCGACCCTGAGAGCAGGATAAGCGGTTCAGATAATGGATGGATGGATGGATTTTGTAATTCATTTGCAGTGTGGAATGTAAACTCCTACCCCGCTAAGAGATCGCAGAACCAAAGCACATCCATGCGGCAGCTCACCTCAGGGCTTTAGAGTACTTCTTGATTGCATTTTGCCAGTCCTGACTCTTAAAGAAGTTGTTTCCGATGCTTTTCATGTCCTCGGCGACAGACAGCACTTGGTCAACCTGAGAGACAACACAGGTGAGCAGCCCAACATGAGACAGTTGTCCCTGGAAAAAAATCTAGAATAAATGTAAACCACTTTTCTATTGGATTTAAGCTTTTTGACTGTGTACTTTCTAAAACATAAAGCAAAAATATCTTACATTTCTTCCCATGCAAGTATAATATATGGAAGGAACCTTTGAACAATACTTTAAGTAATTCACCAAGATGCTCGAGCTTGTGTTACTGTCCATGGTAAAGGTAGAGAAGACAGCAGCCCGACGCTCCAGAACAAAATAAGACTGACCTCTTTCCTAGGCGATCAAACACTTGACGGATGCTTACGTCTCTGAAGTTGATATCCGAGTCCTCGGGAAAGTCTGGGTGAGTGTCTCCGGACCCGTCCTGTGGTGTCGCACCCCACTCGTCTCCGTCTTTGTGCTCGCCACAGTCGGCAATGACACATGGCTGCAGAGCCACACACATTGACACAACCCTCTTTACTGTTTTTACTGTAATTTATTATACGGTTCAATTTATTGTACTCTACATTTGTCTCCAGTTTTTTAAACTTCAAAATACAAACTAGAATCATGTAAATATGATTTCTGTAGGACTATTTAGATTCATATTGGCCTAATGTATTAGGCCACATGTTTTTTGCCAGGATGTATGAGGCCAAAATGCTAAATCCTATGTTTGACCCTCTGAAGGTTGACATGAAGGCTTTATCAGCCTTCTAAGAACCATGAGTACGGAGGCAACGGTTTATAACCTTTGTTTTTTCCACAGAATGATATGCTGATGTCACCGCATGACATTTTTGTCAAATTGTGGTTGTCATTTTTGAATGAAACTTGACAAGCCCAGATTTCTCCAAACTCAAAAGGTAGAACTAATAACCTTCACGGGGGCATCATCCTTTGTATCTATGGCCTCCAACATTTTCATCACACCGATCCCTTTCAGAATCTGGCCGAAAACCACGTGCTTGCCGTCTAGGTGTGGTGTGGGAACCGTGGTGATGAAGAACTGGGAACCGTTGGTGTTGGGTCCGGCATTGGCCATGCTGAGCAGACCCACTTTGTCATGCTACATGAATGAACAAAGGTAAGGAAAAGTATTTCAGAGAGAAGGAAAGCGCCACTATTCGGACAAAACACGTCTTAAAAACAGTCCCGGCAGGTTTTCAGTGGAACCCAAAAAAAAAGCAGATCAAGCACTTCAGACTTTTTGAGATGAAAGGGGTTATTCTTATGTTAACATTTTTTTTCCTCCCCAATTGTATCCGGCCAATTGCCCCACTCTTCCGAGCCGTCCCGGTCTCTGCTCCACCCCCTCTGCTGATCCGGGAAGGGCTGCAGACTACCACATGCCTCCTCCCATACATGTAGAGTCACCAGCCGCTTCTCTTCACCTGACAGTGAGAAGTTTCACCAGGGGGACGTAGCGCGTGGGAGGATCACGTTATTCCCCCCAGTTCCCCCTCCCCCATGAACAGGCGCCCCGACCGACCAGAGGAGGCGCTAGTGCAACGACCAGGACATATATCCACAGCCAGCTTCCCACCTGCAGACACAGCCAATTGTGTCTGTAGGGACGCCCGACCAAGCCAGAGGTAACACGGGGGTTCAAACCGCCGATCCCTGTGTTGGTAGGCAACGGAATAGACTGCCACGCCACCCGGACGCCCCTCATGTTAACATTTTTTTTTTGAGAATTACTTAGCTTGGTTAGTTCTCTTCTTTTTTTGGATTCTCTGTTAAAATGTTTTCACAGCTCTGTAAATTGTGTACATATTAATTTATTGTACAAACATAGTGGTTATTATGACTATGATGATGTTGGTCTACTCTATCCACTCGGCACCTATTACACATCTATTGGTGCTGAAAGAGAAGTCCCTCCTTTGATGCTCTTAAGATTTAGCCGATTTATTTTTTCCTGGCAGGTTTTTTTTTCTGTTGAGTTCTTCCTCATCCAAATCGACAGGACCTGATGATGAGAGGTGTTGTACGGCGCACAGAATATAATGTGATTGTAAAGCTCTCTGGGACTGAATTGTGTTTTCGACCTGGCTTGACTTAACTTGATTGCACATAGATTCCATAACACCACAGGCAAATGCTGACAAGTTTGAATAAGTTGGGAAGGGATTTGATAACCCCATTGGAGAACATACAGAGAACCAGTTCATCACAATGACTTAAATAATAGGGTTCAAATGATGACTCCTTTACCTTGTAATGGAAGTTTTCATCTGCAAACTTCTCCCCGTAGATGCTCTCACCTCCGGTGCCATTGTGGTTGGAGAAGTCCCCCCCCTGAATCATGAACTTCTTGATAACTGCCGTTAACATATTGACAGCAAGGTCATTTTTGGAGATTGTCAACATCATGATACTAGGGTTTATAAAATGTCCTTTTCACTTGAAATTATGTTGCATTTCACACTTGAATACTTCATATTTTGCTCTTTTGAACAACTCTTTCTTGCACTGAATGAAGCAACTAACCTGTCTGATTCACCTGACATCATGTAATGGTATACATGTGCTGTGGTGGCATAATATGCCTTTTAAATGACCATTCATTTGGTATATGTTTTACTTGTAAACAACTAAAGCATCGATCCCTGTTCTCTAAGCTTTTTTCTGGGTCACAGAGGAAACAGGGCTGGCAGAGAGGCCCAGATGTCCATTCCCCAATCCACTTCCTCCAGTCTCTCTTGAGGGATCCCAAGGAACCCCTAGGCCAACTGCAAAAACCCTCAAAGTTTTGGAGTGACTTTGAAATGAACATAACAGACCACTTCATGTCCAGTGAAACACTTCACTTGGGCTGTTACATCACACTCGTGTTATAGCTTCACTTCTTTTTAAGAAGCACACATTTCACAATTTAAACAGCAGTCAACCTTCAATGTTAGCAGTCCAGGGGACCCGTTGGCATGACATTCAGCTCTTGAAATAATATGACCCATGCAATTTCAATTCACTTGAGTGATGGTGGCTCAGGAGGTAGAGTGGTTGTTCAGTAATCTGAAGGTTGGTGGTTTGCCCCTGGCTCCTCCTCACCTTGTGCTGAAGTGTCTCTGAGCAAGGCAAAAACCTCAAACTGCTCCCAACAAGAAGGTTACTTGTTGCAAGGCAGCGCCTTTCCTGGGAGTGTCTGAAGTCGGAATGAGTGAACGTGTTGTGTGAATGCAAGGGTGGTTTGTTCCTAAGAGCGATCGGGCAACGCACTACCAAAGGAAAAAGGGAGAGAATTTTTCTATCACATTCTACGAGTGTTAGGCTAGCTGTGACTGTTCTAGACAATTTGTCCTGCATCTGAATATCATAGTTCAATATCACAGTCCAATCAGAGTCAAGTCATGTTCTGTGGAGTGCCGTGCCTTTGGGGCGATTTCAGTCTGGTTGAAAATCTTCCAGATCTCTCTGACAGACTTTCATGGTAAGGCAATTGTTTTCAAACTGCAGACACTGCAAAGCAGTCTCTATAGACTCCGGAAGGGTGTGCACTACCACCTGTTTGACATACATAGCCGGGGTGCCTAGCCATGCCTCATTGGCCGCTACTTTACAGGGCTCGGAGTCAGATCACAGTTGTGCCCTACCTGCCTTTGTTGATTGGCGTGATGATAACTTCCTTGACCTTAATGTGTCAAAAACTGAGGAACTCATCGATTTTAAGAGGAGCAGTTATAAACCCAAAGCTAGTAGTACACATGGCGAGGATGTTCGAATTGTTGACACTTATCATGCATTTTATTTGTGGGCGCCTTTCAAAACGCTCAGAGAACGTTAAAAAAAAAACAGCAATGTATCAGACAGCGTAAAATCAAAACAAAGCAGGGTAGACAATAAAAGTTAACACAACAGGTAAGTATAAAATCAACAGTAGATTTAGTAGATTTAGTGCCAACTAAAAGGACCTCAGTTTTATGACTATTAAGTTTGAGGACGTGGTATGAGAACTAGGATTTAATTTCTAGCAAGCAGTCAGAAAGGGATGTGGGCGGAAGAGTGGAGGTAGGTTTGGTGGATAGATAAAGCTGGGTGTCATCCGTGTAGCAATGAAATTGAATGCCAAATTTCCTGAAAATGTGGCCAAGAGATAGTAGGTAAATAATAAATAGGAGGGGTCCCAGTACAGAGCCCGGGGGAACACCAGTAATAACAGCAAAGGAGTGAGATCTCAAATTTTTAAGTTGGACAAACTGAGTGCGGCCAGAGAAATATGACCTAAACCAGTCAAGGGGGGTGCCAGTTATTCCAATTGAAGCTAATCTTTCTAGGAGGATGTTGTGTGAGATGGTATCAAAGGCTGCACTCAGTGTGCACTAGTGTGAATGCCCCCAGCATTCACACTAATTATTACCAATCTGACCACATCCTGTCCAGTAAATTCACTGTAATGCCCTCAGGCCAGCGCTATAAAGTGCCCCCTTGGAAAACAAATCGCTATTCTAGGTCCTTCATTCCTTCTGCTATCAGGCTGGTAAATGCCGAGAGTAGTCATTTTAAATAAATGGTTTACATATATTGTTTTACACCACAACAGTTGGTTTACACCTTGTGTGTTTTCCACATGGCTGGTGGGTCTGTACGTTCACTGAATGTAGTGGTGGAATGTAACGTGCAATTCATCTTAGGATGCTTCATTTATCTATTTATTCTTTTAACTAATGTGAATTTTTATCCTTCGCCTGGTCCTCGTGTGAGTCTGCATGCATGGCCACACAAGGGTGACAGTGTGCATCTCTTGCCCATGTATTGATTTGTCTGTTGTCTCTGACATACTGTTGACTTGCTGCTTGTCTGTGAGTTTGTGTATGGTGTGGGTACATTGTGTATGGTCTGGGTACATTGTGTATGGTGTGGGTAGACTGTGTATGGTCTGGGTAGATTGTGTATGGTGTGTGTAGATTGTGTATGGTCTGGGTAGATTGTGTATGGTGTGGGTAGATTGTGTATGGTCTGGGTAGATTGTGTATAGTCTTGGTATATTGTATATGGTCTGGGTAGACTGTGTATGGTGTGGGTAGATTGTGTATGGTGTGGGTACATTGTGTATGGTGTGGGTAGATTGTGTATAGTCTGGGTAGATTGTGTATGGTCTGGGTACATCTGGGTAGATTGTGTATGGTCTAGGTACATCTGGGTAGATTGTGTATGGTGTGGGTAGATTGTGTATGGTGTGGGTAGATTGTGTATGGTGTGGGTAGACTGTGTTTGGTCTGGGTAGATTGTGTATGGTCTGGGTACATTGTGTATGGTCTGAGTAGACTATATGGTCTGGGTAGACTGTGTATGGTATGGGTAGATTGTGCATGGCGTGGGTACATTGTGTATAGTCTGGGTACGTTGTGTATGGTCTGGGTAGACTGTATGGTCTGGGTAGATTGTGTATGGTCTGGGTACACTGTGTATGGTGTGGGTAGATTGTGTATGGTCTGGGTACATTGTGTATGGTCTGGGTAGATTGTGTATGGTCTGGGTAGACTGTGTATGGTCTGGGTAGATTGTGTATGGTCTGGGTAGACTGTGTATGGTCTGAGTAGATTGTGTATGGTCTGGGTAGATTGTGTATGGTCTGGGTAGACTGTGTATGGTCTGGGTACATTGTGTATGGTCTGGGTAGATTGTGTATGGTCTGGGTAGACTGTGTATGGTCTGGGTAGACTGTATGGTCTGGGTACGTTGTGTATTGTCTGGGTACATTGTGTATGGTCTGGGTAGACTGTGTATGGTCTGGGTAGATTGTGTATGGTCTGGGTACATTGTGTATGGTCTGGGTACATTGTGTATGGTCTGGGTAGACTGTGTATGGTCTGGGTAGATTGTGTATGGTGTGGGTACATTGTGTATGGTCTGGGTAGACTGTGTATGGTCTGGGTAGATTGTGTATGGTCTGGGTAGACTGTGTATGGTCTGGGTACGTTGTGTATTGTCTGGGTACATTGTGTATGGTGTGGGTAGATTGTGTATGGTGTGGGTAGATTGTGTATGGTCTGGGTAGATTGTGTATAGTCTGGGTAGATTGTGTATAGTCTGGGTAGATTGTGTATGGTCTGGGTACATCTGGGTAGATTGTGTATGGTCTAGGTACATCTGGGTAGATTGTGTATGGTGTGGGTAGATTGTGTTTGGTCTGGGTAGATTGTGTATGGTCTGGGTAGACTGTGTATGGTCTGAGTAGACTATATGGTCTGGGTAGACTGTGTATGGTATGGGTAGATTGTGCATGGCGTGGGCACATTGTGTATAGTCTGGGTACATTGTGTATGGTGTGGGTAGATTGTGTATGGTCTGAGTAGACTATATGGTCTGGGTAGACTGTGTATGGTATGGGTAGATTGTGCATGGCGTGGGTACATTGTGTATAGTCTGGGTACATTGTGTATGGTCTGGGTAGACTGTATGGTCTGGGTAGATTGTGTATGGTCTGGGTACACTGTGTATGGTGTGGGTGGATTGTGTATGGTCTGGGTACATTGTGTATGGTCTGGGTAGATTGTGTATGGTCTGGGTAGACTGTGTATGGTCTGGGTAGATTGTGTATGGTCTGGGTAGACTGTGTATGGTCTGGGTAGATTGTGTATGGTCTGGGTAGATTGTGTATGGTCTGGGTAGACTGTGTATGGTCTGGGTACATTGTGTATGGTCTGGGTAGATTGTGTATGGTCTGGGTAGATTGTGTATGGTCTGGGTAGACTGTATGGTCTGGGTAGACTGTATGGTCTGGGTACGTTGTGTATTGTCTGGGTAGATTGTGTATGGTCTGGGTAGATTGTGTATGGTCTGGGTAGACTGTGTATGGTCTGGGTAGACTGTATGGTCTGGGTACGTTGTGTATTGTCTGGGTACATTGTGTATGGTCTGGGTAGACTGTGTATGGTCTGGGTAGATTGTGTATGGTGTGGGTACATTGTGTATGGTCTGGGTAGACTGTGTATGGTCTGGGTAGATTGTGTATGGTCTGGGTAGACTGTGTATGGTCTGGGTACGTTGTGTATTGTCTGGGTACATTGTGTATGGTGTGGGTAGACTGTGTATGGTCTGGGTAGACTGTATGGTCTGGGTAGACTGTGTATGGTCTGGGTAGACTGTATGGTCTGGGTACGTTGTGTATTGTCTGGGTACATTGTGTATGGTCTGGGTAGACTGTGTATGGTCTGGGTAGACTTTATGGTCTGGGTACGTTGTGTATGGTCTGGGTAGACTGTATGGTCTGGGTACGTTGTGTATTGTCTGGGTACATTGTGTATGGTCTGGGTAGACTGTGTATGGTCTGGGTAGACTTTATGGTCTGGGTACGTTGTGTATTGTCTGGGTACATTGTGTATGGTCTGGGTAGACTGTGTATGGTCTGGGTAGATTGTGTATGGTCTGGGTACATTGTGTATGGTCTGGGTAGACTGTGTATGGTCTGGGTAGATTGTGTATGGTGTGGGTACATTGTGTATGGTCTGGGTAGACTGTGTATGGTCTGGGTAGATTGTGTATGGTCTGGGTAGACTGTGTATGGTCTGGGTACGTTGTGTATTGTCTGGGTACATTGTGTATGGTCTGGGTAGACTGTGTATGGTCTGGGTAGATTGTGTATGGTGTGGGTACATTGTGTATGGTCTGGGTAGATTGTGGAACTGAATTGCCCTTCTGGGATAAATAAAGTTGTGTGACTCTGAATGTGTATTTCACTGCTGTGCATCTGCTGGGTCGCCATATTGGAGTGTTGAAAATACGCTAATAAACAAGTAAAATGTGCCGTGAGAGACGCAGATTTCACTGCAAAATCGACTGTATTTTAATTCTGAACCAGTTCTCATGAGATGTGGTTTGTTATAAAGGTGAGAAATTTAACATTTTACTGGTCACCTACTGAAATTAAATTACTGATCACCTACTGAAATTAAATTACTGGTCACCCACTGAAATTAAATTACTGGTCACCCACTGAAATTAAATTACTGGTCACCTACTGAAATTAAATTACTGATTACCTACTGAAATTAAATTACTGGTCACCCACTGAAATTAAATTACTGGCCACCTACTGAAATTAAATTACTGGTCATCCACTGAAATTGAATTACTGGTCACCTACTGAGATTAAATTGCTGGTCACCTACTGAAATTAAATTACTGGTCACCCACTGAAATTAAATTACTGGCCACCTACTGAGATTAAATTACTGTTCACCTACTGAAATTAAATTACTGGTCACCTACTGAAATTAAATTACTGTTCACCGACTGAAATTAAATTACTGGCCACCTACTGAAATTAAATTACTGGTCACCCACTGAAATTGAATTACTGGTCACCTACTGAGATTAAATTACTGTTCACCTACTGAAATTAAATTACTGGTCACCTACTGAAATTAAATTACTGGTCACTTACTGAAATTAAATTACTGGTCACCCACTGAAATTAAATTACTGTTCACCTACTGAGATTAAATTACTGGTCACCTGCTGAGATTAAATTGCTGGTCACGTACTGAAATTAAATTACTGGTCATCAACTGAAATTAAATTACTGTTCACCCACTGAGATTAAATTACTGGTCACCCACTGAGATGAAATTATTGGTCACCTACTGAAATTAAATTATTGGTCACCTACTGAAATTAAATTACTGGTCAACTACTGAGATTAAATTACAACTAAAATTAAATTACTGGTCACCTATTGAGATTAAATTAATGTTCACCGACTGAAATTAAATTACTGGTCACCCACTGAAATTGAATTACTGGTCACCTACTGAGATTAAATTACTGTTCACCTACTGAAATTGAATTACTGGTCACCTACTGAGATTAAATTACTGGTCACCTACTGAAATTAAATTACTGGTCACCTACTGAGATTAAATTACTGGTCACCTACTGAAATTAAATTACTGGTCACCTACTGAGATTAAATTACTGGTCACCTACTGAGATTAAATTCAGTTACTGTGGGTGGATCCAATTAGCTCTATGCCAAAACATCCACTTTCTGAATAGCCACAACTTCCTCTGGGACACGCAGATGCTGGTCTAATAATAGGCAACATCGATTGTAAATTATTTAGAATTTCAGCCTTTGTGAGTGTCTCAAAAAATGTACATTTCTATATCTATTATCCTGTCATGAAGCCACCTGGTTGCTCAGACAACCACGGGTTTCACCGATATGCATCATGTCTCAGAGAAGGTCAAGAAGCATGAAACATTGAAGATGCTTATGCACAGTTGCCTAAACTTTTCGGCTTTCGGGAGGGTCAACATTGTCACACAGTTGGACCAGCGCAACAGGACAACTGTGCATTATCACAAGAATGTGACGAGCAAGAACTGACAAATTCTAACCCGTTTTATCGACTGTGTGAAGTTGTTTGGAGTGTTCGAAGGCCAACTGATGAAAGCAAGGCCATCTGACGAAAGCAAGGTCACCTGACGAAAGCAAGGCCACCTGACAAAAGCAAGGCCATCTGACGAAAGCAAGGCCAACTGACGAAAGCAAGGCCACCTGACGAAAGCAAGGCCAACTGATGAAAGCAAGGCCACCTGACGACAGCAAGGCCACCTAACGAAAACAAGGCCACCTGACGAAAGCAAGGCCACCTGATGAAAGCAAGGCCACCTGATGAAAGCAAGGCCACCTGATGACAGCAAGGCCACCTAACGAAAGCAAGGCCACCTGATGAAAGCAAGGCCATCTGACGAAAGCAAGGCCATCTGACGAAAGCAAGGCCACCTGATGAAAGCAAGGCCACCTGACGAAAGCAAGGCCATCTGATGAAAGCAAGGCCATCTGACGAAAGCAAGGCCATCTGATGAAAGCAAGGCCATCTGATGAAAGCAAGGCCACCTGACAACAGCAACGCCATCTGATGAAAGCAAGGCCATCTGATGAAAGCAAGACCACCTGACAACTGCAAGGCCACCTGATGAAAGCAAGGCCATCTGACGAAAGCAAAGCCATCTGACGAAAGCAAGGCCATCTGACAAAAGCAAGGCCATCTGATGAAAGCAAGTGTCATAGCAAAGGGTGTGAATACTTATGTACATGCAATATTTCAGTTTTTTATTTTTAATAAATTTGCAAAAAGTTCTACAAAACTTTTCTCGCTTTGTCATTATGAGGTATTGTATGTAGATTGAGGAGAAAAAAAGGAATTTAATCCATTTTGGAATAAGGTTGTAACATAACAAAATGTGGGGAAAGTGAAGGGGTGTGAATACTTTCCGGATGCACTGTATACCCACATCCAGCTTCCTACCTGCAGACACGGCCAGTTGTGTCTGTAGAAACGCCCGACCAAGCCACAGGTAACAATGAGATTCGAACCGGCAAGCCTCGTGTTGGTAGGCAACAGAATAGACCATCACACCACCCAGACGCCGACATTCAAAGGTATTTGTGAGGGTAAACCCATAGATGACAATTTATCTGTTGATGACCACAATGGATGATTCAATCGTTATAGGGCCAAAATAATTATATTCAAGACATTTACAATGAACCCCTAGAAGTAGCAGTCCTAAAATTGACCTTTCGCAAAGTCCCGCCCCCCTTAGTTACTGTTGCTATGCCCACCAAGCTTTTCAGAACCATCCAGGAAGTAGCCAGAAAACCCCAAAACATAAAGGAAGAAATCAACGCATTCCCAGAGAAAATAAGTGTATTCTTTTTTTATAATTAAAATAATATTAATTATTAAAATAATAATTAGAAAAATAATTAAAAGAGTAATCTTTTTCCAATTTATTTCTGATTTTTCCCTTTGTCTCCCAATTTAGTAGTCAATCGATCCCTATTCTAGTTCAAACACCCACCCTCGTTCTGTATGCATTCGCCAACCTCATCTCTCCAGCCGACAGTCTCGAAGGAGACGCCTCGCCACTTCCGTGACAAGGCGAATCCAGGCCGAACCACTGCTTTTTTTCCCCACACACACAGAGACGCATTCATGTGATGAACACAAGCCGACTCCGCCCCACTCCCGAAGACAGCGTTGCCAATTATTGCTGCTTCATCGAATCCCGCCATAGTCGGATCTGATGAGACCAAAGCACGAACTTCAGTCCCCAGTGGGCAACTGCATCGACACAAAGCCGATGCTTAGACCGCTACACCACCGCGGACCCTCATTTTGGAGTAATTCGTTCTTTATATCATCCCGTGAAAGGCAGAAGGGGCTACAGTATGCAGGAGGGATACATTCAGAATATCAAAAGTAAAACTGACGTGCGTGGACTCCGGGCTGCCGGGTGCGACTGTAATTGAGGGTAAAGCTTACTGGTCGCAATCAGAGAATGAGAAACCCCATCAACTAATTCTGAAACACATTGTGGACCAGTTGTGCTCTTGCACTGTAGGGTAAGTTAAATATTTGTTCTGCCTTCAACACTATCATCCCCGCCAAACTAACCACCAAACTCCTCTCTTTGGCCTCAACCCCTCCCTCTGTAACTGGATCCTGGACTTCCTGTCCAACAGACCGCAGTCTGTTAGGTTAGGTGACCACTCCTCCTCCACCCTGACCCTCAGCACAGGTGCCCCTCAAGGCTGTGTTCTGAGCCCCCTCCTTTTCTCCCTCTTTACCCACGACTGCCTGCCAACTCACCCTTCAAATGTTATTGTTAGTTTGCAGATGACACCACAGTCATTGGCCATATCACCAACAATGACGAGATGGCCTACAGAGACGAGGTTGAGCACCTCACATCATGGTGTACTACCAACAATCTTGTCCTTAATGTGCAGAAGACAAAGGAGCTGATTGTGGACTTCAGGAGGTCTAGAAGCTGCAGCCACTCCCCCATACACATCAATGGGTAGGAAGTGGAGCATGGAGTCCACATCAGCGAGGACCTTTCGTGGACATTAAACACCCAGGCCCTTGTGGAAAAAGGCCCAACAACGCCTGCATTTCCTGAGGAGCGTCTGTCTACCCCCCAAAATTCTCACCAACTTCTACCACTGCACCATAGAGAGCATCCTGACCATCTGCATCTCAAGTGTGGTACGGCAACTGCACCTCAGTAGACCAGAAAGCTCTGCAGCGGATCGTCAAGGCAGCCCAGCATATCACCGGTACCCAGCTCCCAGCCATAAAAGACATTTATCACAAACGCTGCCTTCGAAGGGGTCTGAGCATCAGCAGAGATCCCACCCACCCCAACCATGGACTGTTCTCCCCCCTGCACTCTGGGAGGCGCTACAGGAGCCTCAGAGCCCGCACTATCAGGCTCAAAAACAGCTTCTTTCCACAAGCTGTTGCCCACCTGAACCTGGCTACCCACTGAATGTCTGTAGATATTTTTAAATATTTTGTACTCCAGCTCTCTTTTAACTTATTTTTAGCTTTGGTCTTCATGTGTGTATATCTTATATTGTGTTTGCTGTGTTTGTCTGTGTCTGTCTTGCACTGATTGGTGAAGCCCCAGCCCTCATTTCATTTTTAACATGTGCCTGCACATAGTTTTTAATGACAATAAAATTGAATTGAATATTTCACTTATTATTGGTATATTTTTTAATAATCCATTGTCAACATCACAGTATTATTGTGTTGATTTTGGCCACAGTTCCCCGTGGCATTCTTTTATCCAGGCTTTTTCGAGGGCCCTGTATGGGCTGCTGGGGGTCGCAGGGTGGCCAGGGCCATGCCCCGGGGCTGGGGGAACCGCCCCATGATTTTTTTTAACCTTTGGACCAGAACCGGTATTTTCAAGAAAATAAGGCAAACGAGATGCCCCCGTGGGCGGAATGACTTTTCTGAATGGCCGGTCCCCACCTGGAGCTCACAGAGGGGGAGAAACGTTTAAAACAGGCTGGATATGGGGAGGTCAGACTGGCCAGAGACCATCCCAGCCGACCCTCCGTGCGGGTCTTGATGCTCTGAAATGAAAGGTGGAACCTGGCTAACCTGTGACTAAGATAACAGAGTTATGTTAGTAGGCTAGCTATCATTAGCTATCATTAAATGAGGTATCTCTGGCCACAGACTAAGCTGGTTACGTTCATCGGGTACATTAATAATGCTATTTTGTTAGTAACACGTTGTTGATACGTTGATAATGGTAATAATCATTGTGTGGGTAAAAGTAACAGTAATAATACGTTAGCTATATTAGCTATCAATAATAGCTAGTAGCAAGCTTAGCTTGGAGCAGACAGGTATTTGTGTTGATTCTGGATGGATTAAGCTGGCCAGGGGGTCTGCTATACTGCGAAATCCATTGGCGACATTGTGCTTCTTGCATTCTGGGTTTCGGGAAGGAAAAGAGAATTACACCCCTCCAAACTTTTCACATATCTAGTGTCCGATTTGCAGATCCCATAGGCACACCGTTTCAGCATTTTGCTGTGTGTTTGAAAGGCTGACGGACCTCCCTCACATGGAAACCGTTGCTAAGGTAGGATTGGACAAGCACCGTTTTGGGGCGGTGCTTTGCAAAAGGTCAACTGTAGCCTAAAGAACAATCCTTGTCTTAAGTGGCCACCTACTGGTTACTGATGGTATTGCTACATGAAGTGACCAGAAAAAAAACCCAAATTGTACAATGCAATGTGACAAGGTCAAGTTAGCAGCTGATTTAGCTTAATTTACTCACTGAACGGGTCACCTTAGCTGTCATCAAAACAATTGCCCCCCCCCCCCCAAAAAAACAGATTTTGCAGGAGCCGCCACTGTGTGAATGTGAAACATTAACTGTAATTATGTTTGGAGTGACTGAGTGCTTACACAATTGGCCGCTAGAGCAGGTGACCAATGACGTCACTGAAGTTACACAATTGCTCAGCCAACTAACGACGTGGCTGTTGCTCTTTCAAAATGAATTGGCGTAGCGGTTCCAGCTCATTCCATATTTATCGCACGCTAACGAACAGAATATACTGCTGCTCATGGTTACTACTGAAGTGCCCAGAACAGAATATTTTGCTGCTCTTTCCAAATCTGGTTGCGCACTGCAACAGTCCAGCATAGAGCAGAATAGGAGAGAAAATGCCTCTCCGTGCGCCAAGAGGCATGATGGAGAGTGCACTATTTAAGTGCCACAAGTACCAATCACTCTGACAAAACAGTCAATACAGATTGAGTCTTTCAAAAACAAGACATCCGCAGATAGAAACAGATGAAAGAGGAGGGAGAGTTAACAGATAATGTACGGTGGTGCTTGAAAGTTTGTGAACCTTTTAGAATTTTCTATATTTCTGCATAAATATGACCTAAAACATCATCAGATTTTCACACAAGTCCTAAATGTAGATAAAGAAAACCCAGTTAAACAAATGAGACAAAAATATTATACTTGGTCATTTATTTATTGAGGAAAATGATCCAATATTACATATCTGAGTGGCAAAAGTATGTGAACCTCTAGGATTAGCAGTTAATTTGAAGGTGAAATTAGAGTCAGATGTTTTCAATCAATGGGATGACAATCAGGTATGAGTGGGCACCCTGTTTTATTTAAAGAACAGGGCTCTATCAAAGTCTGACCTTCACAACACATGTTTGTGGAAGTGTATCATGGCAAGAACAAAGTATATTTCTGAGGACCTCAGAAAAAGCGTTGTTGATGCTCATCAGGCTGGAAAGGTTACAAAACCATCTCTAAAGAGTTGGACTCCACCAATCCACAGTCAGACAGATTGTGTACAAATGGAGGAATTCAAGACCATTGTTACCCTCCCCAGGAGTAATTGACCATCAAAGATCACTCCAAGAGCAAGGCGTGTAATAGTCCGCCAGGTCACAAAGGAACCCAGGGTAACTTCTAAACAACTAACGGCCTCTCTCACATTGGCTAATGTTAATGTTCATGAGTTCACCATCAGGAGAACACTGAACAACAATGGTGCGCATGGCAGGGTTGCAAAGAGAAAGCCACTGCTCTCCAAAAAGAACATTGCTACCCATCTGCAGTTTGCTAAAGATCACATGGCCAAGTCAGAAGGCTATTGGAAAAATATTTTGTGGACATACGAGACCAAAATAGAACTTTTTGGTTTAAATGAGAAGTGTTATGTTTGGAGAAAGGAAAACACCGCATTCCAGCATAAGAACCTTATCCCAACTGTGAAACATGCTGGTGGTAGTATCATGGTTTGGGCCTGTTTTTGTGCATCTGGGCCAGGACGGCTTGCCATCATTGATGGAACAATGAATTCTGAATTATACCAGTGAATTCTTAAGGAAAATGTCAGGACATCTGTCCGTGAACTGAATCTCAAGAGAACGTGGGTCATGCAGCAAGACGACCCTAAGCACACGTCAATGACATGTCAGCTTAGGGTCGCTGATGTCATTCTACCAAAGAATGGTTAAAGAAGAATAAAGGTAATGTTTTGGAATGGCCAAGTCAAAGTCCTGACCTTAATCCAATCGAAATGTTGTGGAAGGACCTGAAGCGAGTAGTTCATGTGAAGAAACCCATCAACATCCCAGAGTTGAAGCTGTTCTGTATGGAGGAATGGGCTAAAATTCCTCTAAGCCGATGTGTAGAACTGACCAAGTTACCAGAAACGTTTAGTTGTGGTTATTACTGCACAAACGGGGGGGCAACAACACCAGATACTGAAAGCAAAGGTTCACATACTTTTGCCACTCACAGATATGTAATATTGGATCATTTTGCTCAATAAATAAATGACCAAGTATAATATTTTTGTCTCATTTGTTTAACTGGGTTCTCTTTATCTACTTTTAGGACGTGTGTGAAAATCTGATGATGTTTTAGGTCATATTTATGCAGAAATATAGAAAATTCTGAAGGGTTCACAAACTTTCAAGCACCACTGTAACTGTAATTATAACTATTTTACCCAAGTTATCTTTAAAATCAAACATCCCAAGACATGAATGGAAAGAATTGTTCTTGCAACTGCATTTATAACCTCTCCCCTCCCCAAACGTAGCTTAACCATGTCATGCAATATCTTACTTCAGTATACTTTAATAAATATTACTGGGACTGCCACAGAAAACAGAAGATGAACATTCAATACCTGGGAATTCCCATTATACACACTACCAATGACTATCCTTGTAACAGATTGGCCATAATTTTGAACATTGACTATACACAGTCCAGCCATATACAAGGTTTTGGCTTAGTGTTGTTTTAAATTTTCTAATTTTTAATTGTCATTCTTTTCACTGCGTCGCCATTTTTTGATGTCTTGTTTGGATTGTGAAGCACATTTTTATTTCAGAGAACTGTTATAGGCCTAAAGACAAAGTTATCATGATTACCTGGTTACACATATTCTGATCTCCTCGTTAGTCTTTGTGTTAAGGGATGAGTGTTCCTAATTATAGCTCCCTGGGATGATTGATTCTAGGGGTTGCCCACTCATTAGCTGATAAAAAAGAAAGTAAAGTAAACCATGTAAATGTTCAAGCAACGTACCTCAAAGTACTACTTACTTCTGTGGAATGGGCATCCTTTGAAATGCAGTGGTTTCCCTGTGCATTTGCCAATTTGTTTCTCTCCAGTGCAGAGCGCCCGGAAGTTTTCAGCAGTTTTGGGGGTAATATCAGCAAACAGTTCCAGAACTATTCTGCCCACTGGGAACAGAAAACAGGGGACATTTAAGTTTAAATTCCAAATGACGCATCAGCCAGTGACCCAAGTTTGCAATCCCCACAATAAGTCTTATAAGAAAGTAGCATAAACAAACTGAACCGAAGAAGCAAGCAGAAGAAAAGCACGCTGAGTGGTTGTCTTCATCAGCAGCCAGACTGCACGCCGCTCGCACACAAGACTGGCCAGACTGGCCAAGCGAAACGTCGATCAGCTGACAGCAAACGATTAACTGCAGTCAATAGCGAGATTCACGTGAAACCATATCGTTTGCCTTGCATTCATTAACAAGCAGCTGAAACGATGCCATGTCAACCTAGCATGACCTGCGTTACAAGCTGCCCATCATCATGCACGCTACAGCGAGGAGCGACTTATTTTTAGGTAGCTGACCCACGTGGTTCCTTCCCTTCTCGGTGAAGGAACCGCGTTTCTCTGGACCCAGGTCTCGTAGCGCTACACGTGCTGCTGGGACTCCTCGTTTCACAAACCACTCGTAAACTGTTCCGCACTTGCAGGTCCACTTTGTTTTGTGATAGTCAACATAACGTAACGAGAACTGGATGAGTCCGTGTTTTCTACACAGTATCACGATCAATGACCTGCCGATGTGATGCTAAGCTAGCCAGGCTAACGGCTGTACCATTCAGCATTAAAACTTGTTAGATTCTCCTGACCTCTTTCTCCTCCGATGTCAACGTCAAGGAAGACACGGGGGTTCTCGGGGTTTGAAGGCTTGTCTGCCGGGGTTGCGTGAGACATGTTTTTATTTTCAAAATAGATGAATTATAAACAAATGACTAGCTAACTCACTACGAGCACTACCAGCACCGTGCCTGCTCTTGTGTGCTTGTTACCAGCTCACCAACTCCGAACGGAGAAGCTCCGCCCCATCCCGTCTCTGAACCAATGAGGTCTGACGCAGGTTCTCCTCTCGACCAATGAGGTCTATAGTAGGTTCTCTGAACCAGTGAGGTCTGTAGCAGGTTCTCTGAACCAATGAGGTCTGTAGCAGGTTCTCTGAACCAATGAGGTCTGTAGCAGGTTCTCTGAACCAGTGAGGTCTGAACCAATGAGGTCTGTAGCAGGTTCTCTGAACCAATGAGGTCTGTAGCAGGTTCTCTGAACCAGTGAGGTCTGTAGCAGGTTCTCTGATATATATAAACTTAACACAAAAAGTAAGGAAATGCGTGTTTGGTAGGTTATGTCTTTGTTGTAACGATGCTTCTTGGCAGGACATCTTCTATCAGGCAGCTGATGATCAGCACCTGGGGTACCAGAAGCTCAACACAAGAGTCAACAGCAGCAGCAAAATAAGCTGTTTGCATTGGCAGAGAAGATTTGGTAAATGTTTCATGGGCGCAACCCACATACTGAGCTCTGCTGCTCACCCCACAAATGCATGTTCCTTACACATGTGGCCCCATTTAAAAGGCAAATAAACAGGCTTTCCAACGGTATAAGATTTATTGCCAAGAAGCATTGTTACAACAAAGAAATAATCTACCAAACACACATTTACTTACTTTTTGTGCAGATACATAGCAGGTACATAACTGCTATGTAATAATCTATTTCTTCCTGTATCCGTGTTGACAGCCCGCTCCTCATTAATTGAGCACTCGCAACAGCATTGACGGTTTCAGAAGAAAACGCTATACACACACACACACACACACACACACACACACACACACACACACACTACTCTTTCGGCTGCTGCCGTTAGGGGGCGCCACAGCGGATCATCAGTTTCAATTTCTTCCTGTCTTCTGCATCTTCCTCTGTCACACCAGCCACCTGCATGTCCTCCCTCACCACATCCATAAACCTCCTCTTTGGCCTTCCTCTTCTCCTCTTCCCTGGCAGCTCCATATTCAGCATCCTTCTCCCAGTATACCCAGCATCTCTCCTCCACACATGTCCAAGCCATCTCCATCTTGCCTCTCTTGCTTTGTCTCCAAACCGTCCAACCTGAGCTGTCCCTCTAATATACTCCTACCTAATCCTGTCCTTCTTCATCACTCCCAATGAAAATCTTATCATCTTCATCTCTGCCACCTCCAGCTCCTCCTCCTGTCTTTTCATCAGTGCCACTGTCTCCAAACCATACAACATAGCTGGTCTCACAACCATCTTGTAAACCTTCCCTTTAACTCTTGCTGGTACCCTTCTGTCACACATCACTCCTGACACTCTTCTCCACCCACTCCACCCTGCCTGCACTCTCTTCTTCACCTCTCTCCTGCACTCCCCGTTACTTTGGACAGTTGACCCCAAGTATTTAAACTCATATGCCTTCGTCACCTCCACTCCTCGCATCCTCACCATTCCACTGTCCTCCCTCTCATTCACGCATAGGTATTCCGTCTTGCTCCTACTGACTTTCATTCCTCTTCTCTCCAGTGCATACCTCCACCTCTCCAGGCTCTCCTCCACCTGCATCCTACTTTCGCTACAGATCACAATGTCATCCGATAACATCATCGCCCATGGAGACTCCTGCCTGATCTTGTCCGTCAACCTACTTGGGATCAACTGTCCAAAGTGCGCCAGAAGGGTACCAGCAAGAGTTAAAGGGAAGGTTTACAAGATGGTGGTGAGACCAGCTATGTTATATGGTTTGGAGACAGTGGCACTGATGAAAAAACAGGGGGATGAGCTGGATGTGGCAGAGATGAAGATGATAAGATTTTCACTGGGAGTGATGAAGAAGGACAGGATTAGGAAGGAGTATATTAGAGGGACAGCTCAGGTTGGACGGTTTGGAGACAAAGCAAGTGTAACCAGGTTAAAATTAATGTTTTTACTTTATTTTGTTTGAGTATGAAATATCACCAAATCCTGTCTGTGTGCTGTTATTTGTGTTTACTACATTTTATTTCATGTCATTATTTACTTTTATGTATGTTTTACAACGACCGTCATATACGTGTACTGTCGCTTTAAGAGAGAGGTCTTGTGGGTACACGGAAGAGGGAACGCGGGAGAGGCCATTTTGTTTTGTAGGAGGAGTCTCAAGCAGCAATGAGCCGAGCCACACGTGTTTCTTACCGTAGGACAGTTTTTTTTGCTGGTTGAGGAGAACGTAACTTTGAGTATCCCTGTAAGAAGATACTGCAAGCTGTGGGATAAAATACTTGTTTATCCTTTCTTACATCGGAGTCCCGTGGACGGTTTCTCCTTCTAACGCACACGAGTGAAGTCCGGGTAGTGGTTGAACTTCGACCCCCACGTCCGTAAGAAACACCGCTCCCGCTGGAGGACTGGACGTTTGTCGAAGAGTTTGAAACCAAAATAAATGGCAAGGTGGGCCAAATAGAGTCCTGTGTGTCCCCCCCTCCTTCTTTGATCATGATGATGATGATGATGAGAAACTGAGGGCCCCCACAACACCTGGGACCCCACCGAAAATAGAACACAACGCAGAGCTAACGATGAGAGTGACGGGCGTGCAGCAGGCTGACCAGTATAGAATAGCATAGGACTGCCCCCGTTACATTGGTGCCGTGACCCGGATAATCCCTTTCTCCTCCATATCAGTGAGAACCTGTCTCAACTTCTGATAGTGGGCTGGGGGAACCCTCCTGTAGGGCAAGCGAAAGGGGCGCTCATCCACCAGATGGATGCGATGTGTGTATCCTGTGACCTCGCCACAGTCCAGAGAGTCCCTGGAGAAGATGTCATGGTACTCGGTGAGCAGCTGAGTGAGCTGGGACTTGCATGCCTCACTAACCTGACAGGAGCTGAGGTCAATGTCACTGAGTCCGAGCTCTGACAAACTCCTAGCCGGCTGGACAGGGGGACAGGCACTATCTGTGGCGTTGGACTCATGCCTCCCTGCAACTGATTGCAGTCCCTGGAAAACATTAAAGTCCTCAATCGCCAAGCATGGAAACACATCAGCCAACTTGCAGTTCCTTTTCAGTGTGATGGCTTTGTCAGATGGATTGACAACAGTCATGGGTACCCACCTATCACCCCAGAGCGGTGTGACAAGTCGACCTACGAGGACACTGCGTGGCATGGCCTTGGAGTCTGTCGGCTCCACAACAACAGTGCTTCCAGCTGACATAGGCACCTTAGCAGGAAGTCTGCCCCAGACTAAGTGCTCGTGCCTCGGTAAGAGTGTCACGGCCTGGGTGAGCTTAACAGTACCTATCTTCTCAGGAACTGCACCACCCCTCCAGCGCTCTACATTCGTGAACATGGACAAGAACTGTTCAACGTCAGGACTAGACGGATGTTCCTGTCTGGACGCGATGTCCCAGTACTCAGTAACACTCTTGAGTACATGGGCCACATGTTTAATGACGTTTGTGCCGACTATCAGATCATCATGCTGACCGGGCACGACCAGAGTGGGTATGACAAAGGAAACACCATAAAGCTGCATGTTGAGGTCATAAAAACCATCAGGCCTAGTCTCCAGTCCACCGCAGCCAATCAAGACAATGTTCTCTTCAGGCTGCTGCTTCTCAGGTAAAACACCCCCAGAGCGGAGCTTCTCTACTGCATTTTCACTGATACTGCATGCCATACAGCCAGTATCCAACATGCCATTAAGCTGCACACTCTGGTTGACAAGAACAGGAGCATAGAACAAGTCACTGAAAGCCTGAATCCTCTGTGTCGCCTGAATGACCATACGCGAACCCTGAGGTGCTTTGGCACACTTGTCTTCATACAAGTGAGCCAGGTCGGAGACATCAGTGAGGGATACATCTACATTACCCACACCATCCCTCTCTAGGTGTGGGTTTAGTAGTTTAACGGACGAGACTGATGACCAGCTCTTCCACCAGGCTGAGAACGGAGCTGGTTGGGCGGCTGAGGGTGAGGACAGTCCCTCTTCCAATGACCAGGAGACAAACAGTTTATACATCGGTTCTCCCGGCTGCAGTGGGAAAATGTGGAGTGATCCGGAGACTTACAAACCCTGCACAACCTCTGTGGTGTGTCTGGCACCCGCCCTGCGGCGTTAGCTGGCGGTTGAGTCAGCGTCGGTGTCCGGACTGCAGCGCTAACTGGAACCTGAGTCTGCATTGTGACCAAACGGTCTAGCAAGCTCACCAAACTCCTCATATAGTCATCACCGCCAGAGACAGGTGCGGGAGACGGTGCGGGAGACGGTGTAGGAGACCCTGCACAAAATGGTATAGGAGATGACGCATGAGCCGGGACGGGAGATGGCACCACCGCCACGGTCGTTTTCAAGTCGGGAGCCATGTCGACTACAGGGACATGAACCTGTGAATGGAACCTACGCTCTACCGCGCCTGCTTCACGTTGTCCACCTGCAGCAACACGGGACTTCCTCTCCAGCATGTGCTCATCAAGCCTCTCCTGGATCTCGCTAGCAGACCATTTCCCTGCGGACTTGAACTTAAAAACATTGGCAAGAGACTGATCTGGACAGTGTTTGATAAACATCATGCTTACCTCGTGGCTTGGCTCTTCAATACTACGGCCCTGCCACTTCAAGCATTCGTCAGCCACCTCCACTGTTTTATTAAGCCTAATCCAATACTCCATAGCGTCCTCACCTGGCTTGGGCAGCGTACTGTAAAAGTCCGCCAGGGGCATGCTCGAGTATGTGAGGTCACTAAAGTGTTGCTTCAGTACATCAAAAATAATGTGGGGGTTCGCTATGTGGTCGACAGATGTGTTGCGCAGCTTTATCCTCACCACGTCCCCTGCTTTCCCCATAAGCTTAGCTAGAATCTCATGTGACTGCTCACTAACTGGAATGGCTCGCTTCCTCAAATACAAAGTCATAAGGCTCTCCCACTCATGAACTGTAAAGATATCAGAGCATATGTCAGATGCTGTCGGAGATGTGTGTTTGGGAAGACCCCAGAGCCAGCTGCTTGCGCGCCCCTGGAGAGCATTAAAACTTCCGCACCGATGCAGCTTGTGTGTATGGATTTCTGGTCCACTGAGGACAGTAAGCAGCGGTCGGTCGATGTCCTAGTGGTTACTGACCACTTCACTAAGCTTGCTCACGCGTTCCCCTGCGCCAATCAGACAGCGAAGCAGGTCGCCAAGAAACTCTGGGATCATGTATTCTGTGTTTACGGGTTTCCGGAGAGAATACATTCTGACCAGGGCACAAACTTTGAGAGCAACCTGATTGCAGAGCTTCTCAGGTTGGCGGGTGTAGCGAAGTCCCACACGACGGCCTACCATCCTATGGGTAATGGCGGGACAGAGCGGTTTAATCGCACGATGGGGAATATGCTCCGTTCCCTTCCGCTTCAGCAGAAGCAACAGTGGCCTCAGCAGATCCATTCTCTCACGCTCGCGTACAATGCCACTGTTCACGAGACCACGGGTTACGCGCCTTTCTTCCTGATGTATGGGCGTGTCCCAAGACTGCCGGTGGATGTTATGTTCAGGCAGGTTTTGCATGACCCTCACGTTGTTGACTATGACTCTTATGCTCAGTCTCTGCTTTCCTGTCTAAGAAGTGCAATGGAGATCGCTCAGAAGCACTCCACGGCTGAGCAGCAGCATCAGGCGCGACAGTACAACAGACATGCCAAGGGCACTGTCCTGTCTGTCGGGGATCGTGTTTTGGTTGCGAACCAGAGTGAGCGAGGGAAGAGAAAGTTGGCTGACAAATGGGAGAACGGAGTGTACACGGTTGTCGGTGTCAACCCCAATATCCACGTCTACAAGATTCAGGATGCAGAGGGGCACACCAGGGTGGTGCACAGGAACCGTTTGTTGGAGGTCAACTTCTTGCCCCTTCCTGAGTTAGATCAGGGTGAGGAGTCCAGTACAACCAGTCAGTTGTTTGACTGCGCAGAGTCCGATGAGGAGGACAGTGCAGATGTCCTGACGGTCTCAGGGGATGCAGTGGGGCTAGCAGTCTCATCACTCGGAGACTCGCCTAGATCTGAGTGGGCAGAAGCGGAAGAGTTCATTCCGTCTAGTCTGGTAGTCAGTCTTGTGGGGGCCACTGCTCAGTCTCCACCCAACACACACGCACCACACAACACACATGCACCACACATAGAGGCATCACACTCACTCGATGTAGGTGTTATATCTCACACTGATTCGCACACAGAAGCACCACACTCACTCGATACAGATGTTGCAGCTCGCACTGTCTCACGCACACAAGTAGAGAGCGATGGTCGGGTTAGGACACGCACAGGGAGGGTGGTGAGGTCAGTGAACAGGTTAATAGAATCTATGGCTCAGATGCCATTTCTACGGAGTGTGAGGGTTTGAACTTTGATTGAGGTTGGAGTCATTCAAACTAGTTTAATGTGAGTTATTAGGTGTCTATCAGACAGGGTTGTTTTGGGCCAAGTGCATGGTGTGGCGTATCAGGCGTCACATTGATCTAGGGGAATACTGAGACTTGATCAACCTCATTATTTTCTGAACCTCGTAACCGAGGTAGCTCCTAAGTTGACTGGAGGACTAGGTCCTTCTTTTCACTTGTGCCGGTAGTCAGTGATGGGCTTTTCCTTTCCTCTTTCTCTTTTTATCCTGCTGTCAGGATGTTGGTGAATTTCAGGAGGGGTGAATGTAACCAGGTTAAAATTAATGTTTTTATTTTATTTGAGTATGAAATATCACCAAATCCTGTCTGTGTGCTGTTATTTGTGTTTACTACATTTTATTTTATGTCATTATTTACTTTTATGTATGTTTTACAACGACCGTCATATACGTGTACTGTCGCTTTAAGAGAGAGGTCTTGTGGGTACACGGAAGAGGGAAAGCGGGAGAGGCCATTTTGTTTTGTAGGAGGAGTCTCAAGCAGCAATGAGCCGAGCCACACGTGTTTCTTACCGTAGGACAGTTTTTTTTGCTGGTTGAGGAGAACGTAACTTTGAGTATCCCTGTAAGAAGATACTGCAAGCTGTGGGATAAAATACTTGTTTATCCTTTCTTACATCGGAGTCCCGTGGACGGTTTCTCCTAACGCACACGAGTGAAGTCCGGGTAGTGGTTGAACTTCGACCCCCACGTCCGTAATTAACACCGCTCCCGCTGGGGGACTGGACGTTTGTCGAATAGTTTGAAACCAAAATAAATGGCAAGGTGGGCCAAATAGAGTCCTGTGTGTCCCCCCCCCTCCTTCTTTGATCATGATGATGATGATGATGAGAAACTGAGGGCCCCCACAACACCTGGGACCCCACCGAAAATAGAACACAACGCAGAGCTACTGATGAGAGTGACGGGCGTGCAGCAGGCTGACCAGCATAGAACAGCATAGGACTGCCCCCGTTACACAAGAGAGACAAGATGGAGATGGTGTGGACGTGTGGAGGAGAGATGCTGGGTATATTGGGAGAAGGATGCTGAATATGGAGCTGCCAGGGAAGAGGAGAAGAGGAAGGCCAAAGAGGAGGTTTATGGATGTGGTGAGGGAGGACATGCAGGTGGCTGGTGTGACAGAAGGAGATGCAGAAGACAGGAAGAAATGGAAACGGATGATCCGCTGTGGCGACCCCTAACGGGAGCAGCTGAAAGTAGTAGTAGTAGTAGTAGATTGATTTACTGCCTCTCCCAGCCAGTAGGGGGCGCTGACTTTGGGACGTACGCAGCATTGGAGTGACTGGTTGTTGCTCGGCGATCGCTGGGGTTCGTCGTTCTATTGAGAGCAACGTGTGGAAAGCAGCGTACGTTTCTCTGTCAACTTCCTTCTCCCGTATTACAGGTTAGTGGTGTGCACAAACATACCAGATATATTGGATGTGAAGTGTGAAGCTGTAAACAGGATAATGTGGTAGTCACATAAGTGGTGTGCACGTATTAAGCGTCTATTGGAAGTTAAACTGCCGTAGTGTGTGCAGTCAGCTGGGCAGCGCGTTGCATGTGTCTAATGGCGGAACCGTTTTGTCCCGAGACAAATCTCCCGGCCATTTCTGAGAACCCAGTTATTGGTAAGTGTTGTACTGTAGTAATATGCATGTTCACGGTCTTTTCATACATATCCGGTTTTAAAATGAAAGCCGAGTTAATGTCTGGTTTGCTCTCTGAAATGTGTCATTTAGTGACGATGCAACAATGCGTCCTGGCGATCCCAACACACTCTGGCGAGTGATTGCGTCATCGCGATGGTCTACCCGAGCACCTTAGCAAGCCGCTACATTCAGAGCCAATGGCATGCGGCGGTTATACTAGCAGTATAAAAGGTTCACCGTTTTGAAGAAGAGGAAAACTATGCAGCACACTGGTAACTGGTCATATTACATGACATGGAGTTATGCCACATCATATGGTTAATACATTATTATGAGTCACTAGGTCTGGGGTTTTCAAAGTTGGAAAGTGAGAACATAAAAACAGATGCGCCCCCTCCCAATTATTATTGTTGTTGCTGTAATGTATGTTCCACTCAGGTATAAAAACGGGTTTCAACAATAAATGGTAAATCTTTGAAGATGATCTTTTATGTTTTTAAACATCTTTTAAACATTTTCAAACGTTTTAAACATCAGATGCCAGGTGTGAGATGTGGCGCTGGATGGTATTGTCAGGCATTGGGATCACATTGAGCTTGGCGGCGGCAGCAGCAGCTTCTCCCCCATCATTACTGAACACAGCAGCAGCAGCTTCTCCCCCATCATTACTGAACACAGCAGCAGCAGCTTCTCCCCCATCATTACTGAACACAGCAGCAGCAGCTTCTCCCCCATCATTACTGAACACAGCAGCAGCAGCTTCTCCCCCATCATTACTGAACACAGCAGCAGCAGCTTCTCCCCCATCATTACTGAACACAGCAGCAGCAGCTTCTCCCCCATCATTACTGAACACAGCAGCAGCAGCTTCTCCCCCATCATTACCGAACACAGCAGCAGCAGCTTCTCCCCCATCATTACCGAACACAGCAGCAGCAGCTTCTCCCCCATCATTACCGAACACAGCAGCAGCAGCTTCTCCATCATTACTGAACACAGCAGCAGCAGCTTCTCCCCCATCATTACCGAACACAGCAGCAACAGCTTCTCCCCCATCATTACTGAACACAGCAGCAGCAGCTTCTCCCCCATCATTACTGAACACAGCAGCAGCAGCTTCTCCCCCATCATTACTGAACACAGCAGCAGCAGCTTCTCCCCCATCATTACTGAACACAGCAGCAGCAGCTTCTCCCCCATCATTACCGAACACAGCAGCAGCAGCTTCTCCCCCATCATTACCGAACACAGCAGCAGCAGCTTCTCCCCCATCATTACCGAACACAGCAGCAGCAGCTTCTCCATCATTACTGAACACAGCAGCAGCAGCTTCTCCCCCATCATTACCGAACACAGCAGCAGCAGCTTCCCCCATTATTTCTCCGTATTACAGGGAATATAATCTGCTGCCTGTCTGCATGCTGCAACCTACACACACGTCAACACAGATACAGGAAAAAAGAATTACATTGCAGTACAGGCCTGTTTTGTGTGTCTCGCAGTCATCATGAGTGAGTGTGTATGTGTGTGTGTGTCTCTCCGAAAAATCCTCAAGATCACCTGGGAAGATAGACGCACCAACACCAGCATCCTGGAGGAGGCTAACATCCCCGCCATCACTGCCACCATGACCCAACACCAGCGTCCTGGAGGAGGCTAACATCCCCGCCATCACTGCCACCATGACCCAACACCAGCATCCTGGAGGAGGCTAACATCCCCGCCATCACTGCCACCATGGCCCAACACCAGCGTCCTGGAGGAGGCTAACATCCCCGCCATCACTGCCACCATGGCCCAACACCAGCGTCCTGGAGGAGGCTAACATCCCCGCCATCACTGCCACCATGGCCCAGCACCAGCGTCCTGGAGGAGGCTAACATCCCCGCCATCACTGCCACCATGGCCCAACACCAGCGTCCTGGAGGAGGCTAACATCCCCGCCATCACTGCCACCATGGCCCAACACCAGCGTCCTGGAGGAGGCTAACATCCCCACCATCACTGCCACCATGGCCCAACACCAGCGTCCTGGAGGAGGCTAACATCCCCGCCATCACTGCCACCATGGCCCAACACCAGCGTCCTGGAGGAGGCTAACATCCCCGCCATCACGGCCCAACACCAGTGTCCTGGAGGAGGCTAACATCCCGCCATCACTGCCACCATGGCCCAGCACCAGCTCAGATGGCCTGGCCATGTCATCTATATGCCTGACTCTCGCCTTCCAAAACAAGTCCTATACTCCCAGCTCCTCACAGGACAACGTGCCCCGGGTGTTAAGCTCGCTCACCAGAACCTGACCCGTGTGGCGAAACCCAAGACAGACAGACACGAGATGACTTCAAAAGCTACAAAGGGAGGTTTTATTGTGGGAGGGAAATGTATGGTGAAAAAAGGCGTTCTGTTAGTGGGATGTGTGAATAAATTATGTGTGGTGTCCCGTGGTTTGCGTGAATAACTATGTGTGAGTGTTTTTAGCCAATGTGTGGTGCGGTATGTAAATGACCAGGAGGTGGTGAAAAATGTGCGTGCACCTGGCGAGAAAGTCCAGTCCGTGATCCAAGAGGGGTTGTCCGAGAAAGTCCAGTTCCGAGAAGTCGAGTCCGAAAGGAGGGGTCCAGATAGAGGGACAAGGGGGGAGATCGCAGGAGAGGTCCGGGGAGAAACGTGAAGGTCGCTGGGGACGAGGGAGACGCGGGGAGCCGTGGAAATCGCGGAGGGAGAGTCGCAGGATTCAGTACGTCGAAGCACTGAGAGACGTTCTGGGAGGCTTCTTGTAGAAGGCTGCCTGATTGCCACAGGTGTGCCTGATGGATGATGGCAAACACCTGGTGCAGTGCTGCGCTCGTCTCCTCAGGGCGCGAGCCGAGCGCTCGGATGTTTCCGGCACGTCCGAGCTGGGGGAGTGGCTTGAACGTGCCGGGGAGGCAGCTCGGGGCGGTGTAAGCACAACAGGACCCCCCCCTCCTACGGGAGACACCGGGCGACCGTCCGATGGCGTTGGCCCGATAGAACTCCTCCAGGAGTGCAGGGTCGGCCAGGTAGGACCGGGGAACCCAGCTGCGGTCCTCGGGCCCATAGCCAACCCAGTCCACCAGGTATTGGTACCCACGCCCCCGGCGGCGTACGGCGAGCAGCTGGTCGACATCCCAGACCATGTCACCACCGTCGAGGACCCTGGGGGGTGGCTACCGGTTTGAGGCGCGAGACATGGAAGACGGGATGGATCTTGAGTGAGGTAGGGAGATGGAGACGCACCGCCGAAGGGTTGACGATGCGGTCGATGGTGTAGGGACCGACGTAGCGGGGAGCCAGCTTCCGGTTGAGGGTAGGGAGGGGCAGGTCCCGGGCCAGGAGCCATACCCTCTGGCCAGGTCGATAAGCTGGGGCCGGCACTCTCCGCCGGTTGGCGCTGCGCCGGGCCCGCTCTGTAGCTCGCAACATAGCGGCCCGGGCGGTCTTCCAAACGCGCCGACATCGGCGGAGATGGGCCCTCGTGGACGGGACCGCCACCTCCAACTCCTGATGGGGGAACAGAGGGGGTTGATAGCCCAGGGAACACTCGAAGGGGGACAAACCGGTAGCCGAACTCTCCATGGAGTTGAGCGAGTACTCCACCCAGGGCAGGTACTTGCTCCAGGAGGCGGGGTTGCTGGTGGTAACGCAACGCAAAGCCGCCTCCAGGGCTTGATTGGCCCGCTCTGCCTGGCCATTGGTCTGGGGGTGATACCCGGAGGAGAGGCTGACCGTGGCCCCAATCCCCTTACAGAAGGCCTGCCATACCTTCGAAGTGAACTGGGGACCACGGTCAGAGAATGTCCAGGGGAATCCCATGAGGTCGGACGACGTGGGAGACGAGAAGGTCCGCCGTCTCGGCTGCAGAGGGGAGTTTGGTGAGGGCAACAAAATGGACGGCCTTGGAAAACCGGTCGACAATGGTCAGGATGGTGTCATTGCCTTGGGACACGGGGAGGCCAGTTACAAAGTCCAAGGCAATGTGGGACCAAGGTCGGCCGGGGACAGGAAGGGGGCGCAGGAGACCTGCTGGAGGGCGATAGAGAGCCTTGCTGCGGGCGCAGGTGGTGCAGGCTGCCACGAACTCTCTGGTGTCTGCCTCCATGGTGGGCCACCAGAAACCCCTGCGGATGAAGGCCGCCGTTCGGTAGACACCGGGGTGGCAGGCAAGATGGCTGGAGTGGCCCACTCCAGCACCTGGGGCCGGACAGAGGGAGGCACAAATAGCCGGTTCCGGGGTCCATTGCCTGGGTCGGGATGGGCGCGCTGGGCCCTTCTCACCACTGATTCGATGGCCCAGGTGACGGCGCCCACCACCCGGGCCGGGGGAAGGATGGTGTCTGGGGCGTCAGGGGACCCCTCGGGAAACAGACGGGAGAGGGCGTCTGCCCTGACGTTCTTGGTGCCCGGGCGGTAGGTGAGGGTGAAGTCGAACCGGCTGAAGAAGAGAGCCCAGCGCGCCTGCCTGGGGTTGAGCCTCTTAGCCGTCCGTACGTAGGTCAGGTTTTTGTGATCGGACCATACGATGAACGGCTGCCCTGCTCCCTCCAGCCAGTGTCTCCACTCCTCTAGGGCGGCGCGGACGGCCAGCAACTCCCTGTTGCCAATGTCATAATTCTTCTCCGCAGGACTGAAACGCTGGGAGAAGAAGGCGCACGGGTGGATCTTCCGGTCCTCCTCCGACCGCTGGGAGAGGACGGCTCCGATGCCCGTGTCCGATGCGTCGACCTCCACGATGAACTGTCTGCACGGGTCCGGGTGGGCGAGCACCGGAGCCGTTGTGAACAGCCTCTTCAGGGCCAAGAAGGCGGCTTCCGCCTCCGAGGTCCAGGAGAAGGGGCGGAGGTTGGAGGTGAGTGCAGTGAGGGGGGCGGCCACACGGCTGAACCCCCTGATGAAGCGCCGGTAGAAGTTTGCAAACCCCAGGAAGCGCTGGAGTTGCGTCCTGTTGGTGGGCCGTGCCCACTCCTCCACCGCTCGGGTCTTCCTGGGGTCAGTGCGGACGAGCCCCTTCTCCACGATGTGGCCAAGGAACTCCACGGAGGCGGAGTGGAACACGCACTTCTCGGCTTTCACGAAGAGCCTGTTCTCCAGCAGCCGTTGGAGGACCAGGCGGACATGCTGGTGGTGTTCCTCCTCAGTCCTGGAGAACACGAGTATGTCATCCAGGTATACCACCGCGAACGTGTTCAGCATGTCCCGGAGCACGTCGTTGACCAATGCCTGGAAGACGGCCGGGGCGTTGGTGAGGCCGAAGGGCATAACGAGGTACTCGAAATGCCCTAGGTGGGTGTTGAAGGCCGTCTTCCATTCATCCCCTTCCCGGATGCGCACCAGGTGGTACGCGCTGCGCGGGTCCAGCTTCGTGAACACCGTGGCGTGAGTGAGTGGCTCGAACGTGGAACTCATAAGGGGGAGTGGGTATTTATTTTTCCCCGTGATATTATTTAACATTCGATAATCTATGCAAGGCCTCAGGCTGCCCTCCTTTGCCACAAAAAAGAAGCCCGCCGCCACCGGGGAAGACGAGGGCCTTATGATTCCTGAGGCCAGGGACTCTGTGATATAATTGCGCATAGCCTCCTTCTGTGGGACGGAGAGGTTATACAACCGACCGGTGGGAAGGGCGGCCCCGGGAAAGAGATCTATGGCACAATCATAGGGACGGTGAGGGGGGAGGGAAAGTGCACTCTACTAAATACAGGGGCTAAATCGTGATAAATGGAAGGAACACCAGTGAGATCCGTGGGAGGAGGCACGGGTCTGAGGCCGCTGGACGGGGAGTGGGCGGAGCGAAGGCAGTTGGCATGACACGCAACGCTCCAACCCAAAATCCGCCCAGTAGACCAAGAGATGTAGGGATCGTGCCGTTCCAACCACTGTCTTCCTAACACCAGGGGCGCGCAAAACCAAGAAACGGATAGCTTCCACGTGATTACCCGAAAGAGTGAGGGTGAGGGAAGCAGTGCTGTGTGTGATTTTACCAAGGACGTCCATCTAGGGCTTGGGCTGTGAGGGGTGTGTCTAGGGGGGACGAGTGGAATGCCGGCCTGCCGGGCCAGCGAGGTGTCCATCAAACACTCGTCCGCCCCCGAATCCAGGAGTGCACCGACAGACAGTGAGCGGTTACCCCAGGTGAGAGTGACCGGAAAAAGGTGGTTGTGCTCCTTCTTGGGCTGGGGCTGAGGAAGGGTCGTCAGGCTCACTAGGACACCCCTCACTAGTGAGCCGGGTCTTTTTTGGCGAGTCGGGCAGGCCTTGATATAGTGGCCCGACCTCCCGCAGTAGAGGCAGAGGTGGCCATGCATCCTCTGCTCCCTAACTTCCAGCGGGAGCCGTGACCGACCCAACTGCATGGGCTCCTCCTCCGGCCTGGATCCAGAAGCCACCCAGGGTTGCGAGGGGGAGTGTGAGGGTGGAGAGAGCCCACGGGACGCTGACCCAGGGAAGGCACCGGTAGGACGGACGGGGGTTGGTCTATGGGAGGGGCCAGCGCGCGGGGCGCGTTCCTGGCGCCGCTCCCGCAGCCGTTCGTCCATCTGGAGGGCGAGGGTGACGAGCTCGTTGAAGGAAGCAGGGCGGTCCCGAACGATAAGATCTTTGATGGGCTCGCTCAGCCCCCTCCTGTACGCGCTCTTGAGCGCAGTGTCATCCCACCCACTGTCTGCCGCGAGTATCCTTACCTCCAGGGAATACTCGGCCACCGACCGGGCTCCCTGTTGGATGGAATGGAGGCGGCCGGCAGCGTCCTGCCCGTCAGCTGGGTGGTCGAACACCAGATTGAACTCGCGGCGGAAGGCACCATAGTCCGAGGCGAGCTGCTCGGTATGGCCTACCGCCGCTATGGCCCAGCCGAGGGCTTTGCCGGTGAGGAGGGACATGACAAGGGCTACCTTGGTCTCTCCTGTCCTATACCTAGCTGGCTGGTGTTTGAACAGGAGCTCACACTGACCAAGGAAACCCCTGCACAGCTCGAACTCCCCACCGAAGGCCTTGGGGCAGGGGAGGTTAGGCTCGCACCGGGGGTCCAGTGGGGGTTGACTCGGAGGGGGAACGTCGGGACCAGGAACGGGGAAACCGGAGGCCGAGCTGGGGGCAGAGACCGAGGCCAGGGCATCCTGGTGACCGCTGTGGAGAGTGCAGCGATCTGCGCGGTGAGGGCATCTAACGCGCTCGTCGCGGCCTGGGAGCCGGACTGAAGATCGCTGATCTCTCCGGTGACACGGGTGAAGGCAGTAGTAAGCTCTGAGCGGAGAGAGGCAAGTTGGCAGCTGTGACTTCTTACTACTGCCTCTAGGGGGACGGGGCTCTGGGGCGTCACAGGGACCGTCTGCTCCTTGGGTTTGCCTGGGTCCATAATGGCTTCGACGTTCTGTTAAGCTCGCGCACCAGAACCTGACCCGTGTGGCGAAACCCAAGACAGACAGACACGAGATGACTTCAAAAGCTACAAAGGGAAGTTTTATTGTGGGAGGGAAATGTATGGTGAAAAAAGGCGTTCTGTTAGTGGGATGTGTGAATAAACTATGTGTGGTGTCCCGTGGTTTGCGTGAATAACTATGTGTGAGTGTTTTTAGCCAATGTGTGGTGCGGTATGTAAATGACCAGGAGGTGTTGAAATAATGTGCGTGCACCTGGCGAGAAAGTCCAGTCCGTGATCCAAGAGGGGTTGTCCGAGAAAGTCCAGGTCCGAGATCCGGGAAGTCGAGTCCGAAAGGAGGGGTCCAGATAGAGGGACAAGGGGGGAGATCGCAGGAGAGGTCCGGGGAGAAACGTGAAGGTCGCTGGGGACGAGGGAGACGCGGGGAGCCGTGGAAATCGCGGAGGGAGAGTCGCAGGGTTCAGTACGTCGAAGCACTGAGAGACGTTCTGGGAGGCTTCTTGTAGAAGGCTGCCTGATTGCCACAGGTGCGCCTGATGGATGATGGCAAACACCTGGTGCAGTGCTGCGCTCGTCTCCTCAGGGCGCGAGCCGAGCGCTCGGATGTTTCCGGCACGTCCGAGCTGGGGGAGTGGCTTGAACGTGCCGGGGAGGCAGCTCGGGGCGGTGTAAGCACAACACCGGGAGGTCAAAAGAAAAGGTATAAGGATAACATCCAAGTGAACATCAAAAACTGTTGCATAGACCCTAAGACCTGGGAGGACACGGCAACCAACAGCGCCACCTGGAGAAATCTTGTCCGGGGAGGAGCTGCACTTTATAATAATGATCTCCACTGTGCTGCAGAAGACAAGCGCAGACTCAGACAGGAGGGAGTTTCCACCGAAAAGACCCAAACCAATCCCACGACTACCACCACCCACCCCTGCCACACTGCACCAACATATGCGGCTCCAGGATCGGCCTCTTCGCCCACCTGAGGACCAACAAGGACCAAGAAGGAGGACAGTCATACTCCACCCTGAGTGACCGCCGACGACGATGATGATGATGATGATGATGTCAGGGTTCGACATTAACCATGGCCCGATGGCCCGTGGCCATAAAAAAGTTACTCCGTGGCCACCATATATCCCCAGTAGGTGGCCCCATGTGGCCACCAACTCAAGGTTAAATAAAGAAAAAATACCCCCTGCCCTTCACAAACGCAACGTCACAGTTCCACAAACATCCCGATTAATTCGCGCCTTATAATTCAACATTCTACGAAAACAGCTAACAAGAACTTAACTTACTCACCGCCGGCTAGCTGGCTAGCTGCCGACATGTCGGGGCTGCTGAGGTCTGGGTTCGCTAAGCCTGACGTCACTCGAGCTGCGAACACGCCCCCTACAGGAGAACCACAAACACAAGAGGCGGGTTGTGAACAAACGGAACGGCAGCGGGAGTTTCAGTGGCTGGGACACGACACATGTAAGGACGGGACACGACACATCTAAGGACGGGACACGACACATGTAAGGACGGGACACGACACATCTAAGGACGGGACACGACACATGTAAGGAGGGGACACGACACATCTAAGGACGGGACACGACACATCTAAGGACGGGACACGACACATCTAAGGAGGGGACACGACACATCTACGGACGGGACACGACACATGTAAGGACGGGACACGACATATGTAAGGACGGGACACGACACATGTAAGGACGGGACACGACACATCTAAGGACGGGACACGACACATGTAAGGACGGGACACGACACATCTAAGGACGGGATACGACACATGTAAGGACGGGATACGACACATGTAAGGATGGGACACGACACATGTAAGGACGGGACACGACACATCTAAGGACGGGACACGACACATCTAAGGACGGGACACGACACATGTAAGGACGGGACACGACACATCTAAGGACGGGACACGACACATGTAAGGACGGGACACGACACATCTAAGGACGGGACACGACACATCTAAGGACGGGACACGACACATGTAAGGACGGGACACGACACATGTAAGGACGGGACACGACACATGTAAGGACGGGACACGACACATCTAAGGACGGGACACGACACATGTAAGGACGGGACACGACACATCTAAGGACGGGACACGACACATGTAAGGACGGGACACGACACATCTAAGGAGGGGACACGACACATCTAAGGACGGGACACGACACATGTAAGGACGGGACACGACACATGTAAGGACGGGACACGACACATCTAAGGACGGGACACGACACATGTAAGGACGGGACACGACACATGTAAGGACGGGACACGACACATGTAAGGACGGGACACGACACATGTAAGGACGGGATACGACACATGTAAGGACGGGACACGACACATGTAAGGACGGGATACGACACATGTAAGGACGGGATACGACACATGTAAGGACGGGACACGACACATCTAAGGACGGGACACGACACATGTAAGGACGGGACACGACACATCTAAGGACGGGACACGACATCTGTAAGGACGGGACACGACACATCTAAGGACGGGACACGACACATGTAAGGACGGGATACGACACATGTAAGGATGGGATACGACACATGTAAGGACGGGACACGACACATGTAAGGACGGGACACGACACATGCAAGGACGGGACACGACACATCTAAGGACGGGACACGACACATCTAAGGACGGGACACGACCCATGTAAGGACGGGACACGACACATCTAAGGACGGGACACGACCCATGTAAGGACGGGACACGACACATCTAAGGACGGGATACGACACATCTAAGGACGGGACACGACACATGTAAGGACGGGACACGACACATCTAAGGACGGGACACGACACATGTAAGGACGGGATACGACACATGTAAGGACGGGACACGACACATGTAAGGACGGGACACGACACATCTAAGGACGGGACACGACATATGTAAGGATGGGACACGACATATGTAAGGACGGGACACGACACATCTAAGGACGGGACACGACACATCTAAGGACGGGATACGACACATGTAAGGATGGGACACGACACATGTAAGGACGTGACACGACACATGTAAGGACGGGACACGACACATGTAAGGACGGGATACGACACATCTAAGGACGGGACACGACACATCTAAGGACGGGACACGACACATGTAAGGACGGGACACGACACATCTAAGGACGGGACACGACACATCTAAGGACGGGACACGACACATCTAAGGACGGGACACGACACATGTAAGGACGGGACACGACACATGTAAGGACGGGACACGACACATCTAAGGACGGGACACGACATATGTAAGGACGGGACACGACACATCTAAGGACGGGACACGACACATCTAAGGACGGGACACGACACATGTAAGGACGGGACACGACACATGTAAGGACGGGACACGACACATGTAAGGATGGGACACGACACATGTAAGGACGGGACACGACACATCTAAGGACGGGACACGACACATGTAAGGACGTGACACGACACATGTAAGGACGTGACACGACACATGTAAGGATGGGACACGACACATCTAAGGACGGGACACGACACATCTAAGGACGGGACACGACACATCTAAGGACGGGATACGACACATGTAAGGATGGGACACGACACATGTAAGGACGTGACACGACACATGTAAGGATGGGACACGACACATGTAAGGACGGGATACGACAAATCTAAGGACGGGACACGACACATCTAAGGACGGGACACGACACATGTAAGGATGGGACACGACACATGTAAGGACGTGACACGACACATGTAAGGACGGGACACGACACATGTAAGGACGGGATACGACACATCTAAGGACGGGACACGACACATCTAAGGACGGGACACGACACATGTAAGGACGGGATACGACACATCTAAGGACGGGACACGACACATCTAAGGACGGGACACGACACATGTAAGGACGGGACACGACACATCTAAGGACGGGACACGACACATCTAAGGACGGGACACGACACATCTGTAAGGACGGGACACGACACATCTAAGGACGGGACACGACACATGTAAGGACGGGACACGACACATCTAAGGACGGGACACGACACATGTAAGGACGTGACACGACACATGTAAGGATGGGACACGACACATCTAAGGACGGGACACGACACATCTAAGGACGGGACACGACACATGTAAGGACGGGACACGACACATCTAAGGACGGGACACGACACATCTAAGGACGGGACACGACACATGTAAGGACGGGACACGACACATGTAAGGACGGGACACGACACATCTACGGACGGGACACGACACATGTAAGGACGGGATACAACACATGTAAGGACGGGACACGACACATCTACGGACGGGACACGACACATCTAAGGACGGGACACGACACATCTAAGGACGGGACACGACACATCTAAGGACGGGACACGACACATGTAAGGACGGGACACGACACATCTAAGGACGGGACACGACACATGTAAGGACGGGACACGACACATCTAAGGACGGGACACGACACATCTAGGGACGGGACACGAGACATGTAAGGACGGGACGTAGTGCGGCGTGCCGCCGGGTCCCTCCACAAGCCCAGAAGAAGTCCAGCTCCTGTTTCACCGGAGCCAAGGCCTGCAGAAACGCCACACCACGAGTCACGGAAGAAGTGGACAACACTTCAGGCGCACAGCTTGCGCTTACATCGGCTGACAGTACGCCATGCGGAGACAATACGTCACATGGCGCGTGGATAAAGGGAGAAAATGATTAGAAATGTCAACATGGCGTCCTGTTCTGTACGCAAGGCTCGGCGTTTTCGGTTTTATCGATTTTCACCGAAAAATACCCGGATTCTTTTAAGAGAAGGGGATCGGTTTAAACTGATTTTCACCCGGGTTTTATGTTTCCACGGATCCAAACGTTGTTCCTGTTCGTGTGAGGTTACGTAACAGTGTCCCCTTGTGGCGAAATTCGGCAATGCTGGATGGCTTTGAAAAATAAAAACCAAAAACGTTGAGCCTTGTCTGTACGTAAGGAAACCGCATCCAGTGCTTTCCCGGGCTTATCGAGCTCCACATCCAGAACGGCGTGGACACGGTGCGTGGACACGGTGCGTGGACACGGTGCGTGGACACGGTGCGTGGACACGGTGCGTGGACACGGTGCGTGGACACGGTGCGTGGACACGGTGCGTGGACACGGTGCGTGGACATGCAAACGACAAAGCCACAGCACGGTGGGTTGGTTTAATTCTAGTCTAGCTAGCTAGCTAGCTGCTTAGGTTTATATGCTGCAAAGTAACGTAGTGCTAATGCTACTAAGTAGAGCAGCTACCTAAACTTATTGGACAAATAATGGAAGGTTAGCTACTCTTCATCAGCAGTAGGCTACTGTTGGCTAGCTGGCGTAGCATATTTCCTGTTGGTTTTGCAGCTAGTTGCTCATACTTAATGGTGTTAACGTTGTTGTCGGCAACTTTACGGCTGTGGATTCATTCCCCACATCTACAACGACATCTGGGAACCAACACTGGAGAAGCTGTGCCAAGCCCGCTATATTTCGGTTCTTGCGGATTAGAATTCTACTGCTTTTTGTAATGTTTTTATTGCACACGTGACTGACGCCGGGACAATGCTGGCAGGGAGGGAGCAAGCAAGCGAGAGCGTGTATGAGGCAGAGGGATGCGGAAAAGACTGAACTGAGAGAGAGAATATGTTGTAGCGAATTCGGGGGGCAGCCCGGGAACCGTCGCCACAGCCGGGACGCGACCCCGTGTTTCCCGCTCCGCAAGCGACAACATTAACCAGTCGACTAAACGGTCCGACCCGTTAGTCAGGGACCAACGTGTCTACTTATCCATGCACGTTACACTATGTACCATATGTTGTCCAAAGGAGTTGAATCAAGTGCAACTGGACTTGGTATATATCCGTGAAGACGTGTCGCCTCTCATCCAAGAGGCTTCCTCAGTTTGTGCCTTTCTGACTAGACCAAGCTGGTCTGACTGGCTGCTGATGAGACTCAGAATTTATCCTCTAGGAGTCGTTGTCAGAGCCATAGATATGCGTGGCTCTTTGTGTCCCGTTGTTTACCAACGCCCGTCGCTAACAGCCATAGATATGAGTGGCTCTTTTGTGTACCGATGTTTCTGTTTCTTTTCTGTGTTTTTACATTTGGGCCACCAAAAATGTACTTTGGCCACCAAATTTAGGGGCTTGGTGGCCCATGGGGCCAGTGCTTAAAAATATTAGCGTCTATCCCTGATGATGATGATGATGATGATGATGTGTGTGTTTGCGTGTGTGGGTTGAATCAGTTCATCTGGACACAACGTTTATTGACAGAAACGTTTCATAATCATCTAAGTCAGTGGTTCTCAACCTTTTTGGGGTCCTGGACCCCCTGCGTATTTTTGATCTACCCTGAGGACCCCTCCACCTGATCTTGGGGGAGGGGGGTTGCAATTTGTAGAAACAGTAGAAACTGCATTTTAAATTGCATTATAGCATTTATTCACTCTTTGGGGCAAAAATAAGAGCTTTCAGTTGTAACTTAGATATAGTTAACAAAACAGAATTCTTACGCAGTAACTTTCAGATATATGTAACAAAACAGAATATGTATTCAGTAACTTTCAGATATATGTAACAAAACAGAATATGTATTCAGTAACTTTCAGATATATGTAACAAAACAGAATTCTTATGCAGTAACTTTCAGATATTTGTAACAAAGCAGAATATGTATTCAGTAACTTTCAGATATATGTAACAAAGCAGAATTCTTATGCAGTAACTTTCAGATATATGTAACAACAGAATTTTTATGCAGTAACTTTTAACAATGCAAACGGGAGCGAGATCTCTTATTAAAATACAATAAATTACACTTGTGAAACAGATGTAATTAGAGAAAAAAGTCCTGTTACCCTTTATAGTTTAGGTAGATAAAGGTCTCAGTCACACTTGAGTAAAATAATCCTATTTCTATAAATGTCATAGGATCTTTTTTTAAAGATATTTTATTGTCACGGACCCCTTGCAATTACACCACGGACCACTAGGGGTCCGCGGACCCCCGGTTGAGAAACACTGATCTAAGTGACCTCTTCAGTCTCACCTAACTGCCGTGGTCCCCACCCTTATAAACAATACAGTGACATTACAATACGTGTTAAAAATACAATGTCATAACAATACTGTAACGTGCATGGATAAGTAGACACGCTGGTCCTTGACCAATGGGTCGGACCCTTTAGTCGAGCGGTTAGCGATGTCTCCCGCGACGCGGGAGATACGGGTTGGCGTCCCGGCCGCGGCAGTTCCTGTGGTTCCTCCCCTCTCACATTTGCTACATTGGTGTCAGAAATGGGATGGTGAGACCGTGAGGCCATCGGAAGCGTAGGCGCCCAGAGGCGTGAGGGAGCTGATATGCTGAAGCGCGGCCAGGAGTATCGGAGGTGGGTTCAAACTCTTCTACCATGGTGCGAATGGGAGGAGTAATGGGGTAGGGGTAATTCTGAAGGAAGAGTATGTCAAGAGCGTGCTGGAGGTGAAGAGTGTCAGACAGAGTGATGAGTATGAAGCTGGAAATTGAAGGTTTATTGCTGAATGTTATCAGCGCATATGCCCCGCAAGTTGGGTGTGAGATGGATGAAAAAGAGTGGGCAGCTCCAATAGTTTGTGTGCCTAAAAAGGATGATAGTGTGAGAAAATGTGGAGACTACAAGGTCACCATCAATCCATGGTTGAATGTGGAACAGTATCCACTACCCAAAACCCAAGATTTATTTGCTAAACTAGCAGGAGGTCAGCAGTTTACCAAATTAGACTTGTCGCAGGCTTATCAGCAAGTTCTGTTAGAGGACAATTCAAGACATTACCTAACTATCAACACGCACAGAGGGTTGTATCACTACAATAGGTTACCCTACGGTGTTGCTAGCGCCCCTGCTATTTTTCAAAAGATTATGGATCAGGTTCTCCAGGGCATGGAAGGGGTCATCTGTTATTTAGATGACATCTTAATTACTAGAAAAGATACAGAAAGGCACCTGACTAACTTGGAAGAGGTGCTTAGTAGACTTGAAACTTACAATCTCAGGGTTAAAAGAGAGAAGTGTGCATTCATGCAGAACAGCGTTTCATACTTAGGGCATGTCATTGATGCCAGGGGCATACATCCAATGAAGGAAAAGACAGATGCTATTCAGAGGGCTCCAGTTCTGAAAAATGTAACTGAACTCAGGTCATTCTTAGCTCTGTTAAACTACTATGGGAAGTTTATCCCTAATCTATCTACTCTGATTCATCCAATGACAGCATTGCTGCATAAAGATGCAACCTGGGAATGGTCAGAGAAATGTCAAAGTGCATTTGATAGTGCAAAGAAGTCTCTTCAGTCAGATAAATTGTTAGTACATTTTGATGCAGAGTTACATATCATACTAGCATGTGATGCTTCTCCTTATGGAGTTGGTGCTGTAATCAGCCACAAAATGAAAGATGGAAGTGAGAGACCTATTGCATTTGCATCCAGAATGTTAACTAAAACAGAACAGAATTACTCTCAACTGGAAAAAGAGGCACTGGGTCTTGTTTTTGGAGTTATGAAATTCCATGAGTATCTTTATGGAAGGAAATTCTTGTTATTGACAGACCACAAGCCACTGTTGAAAACTCTGGGGCCTAAAACAGGTGTGCCAACACTGGCCGCCGCTAGATTACTAAGGTGGGCTCTAATTTTGGCAGCGTATACATACGAAATCCAGTACAAGAAGTCAGAGCAGCATAGCAATGCTGATGCTTTATCAAGATTACCTGTGAAGCCTGATGTAGATGTGGTGTCAAACCCAATTTACAGAGTGTCTTACCTGGAAGACTTACCTCTTACTGCTAGAGAAATAGCCAAAGAAACAGACAGAGATCCTGTGTTAAGAGTGGTTAAACAGTTGGTGTTAACTGGATGGCCTAAACATGTACAGGATGAGTCACTGAAGCCTTATTTTCAGAGAAAATTAGAGCTTAGCACTGAGGATGATTGTTTATTATGGGGTTACCGTGTGGTAGTGCCTGATAAACTAAGAGACAGGCTATTGTCGGAATTACATGAGCACCACTGGGGAATAGTTAAAATGAAGCCCCTCACCAGAAGTTTATTCTGGTGGCCTACATTAGATGACAGTATTGAACGTGAAGTGAATCAGTGTACTGTTTGTCAGCAGCAGCGTAGTATGCCTGCTACCGCACCGATACATACATGGAAATGGTCTTCGAGTCCATGGGAAAGAGTACATCTTGATTTTGCTGAGGACCACAAGCAGATGTTTTTATTAGTGATGGATGCCTATGCTAGATGGCCAGAGATAGTCCCCATGACCACTACTACTTCATCTAAGACAATTGAAGCAATGAGAAATTTATTTGCAGCTTATGGGTTGCCTAAAGAGGTTGTAACTGATAACGGACCTCAGTTCGTATCGCAAGAGTTTGAGTCATTTTTGACTAAAAATGGAGTAAAACACATCAAGTCACCTGCATACCATTCTGCAAGTAATGGTTTAGCTGAAAGATTGGTCCAAAATCTTAAGAAATCCCTTGCAAAGAATAGAGCCATTGGTGGTATGACGCTTGAGCACTGTGTAGCAAATTTTCTGATTGGGTACAGAAACACACCCCATACTAAGACAGGAAAGACCCCAGCTGAGCTATTTCTGAGAAGACAGGTGCGAACCAGGTTGTGTCTTATCAAACCAGAGTTCTCTCAGAGAATGCAGACTGAGTCTGAACCAAATCTTCCCCGTGTTAGGTCTTTTAAGGTTGGTCAACACGTGTTGGTAAAAAATTACAGGGGAGGGGAGAAATGATTGAATGGAGTTATAAGTGAAGTGTTGGGTCCTGTCACATACAGTGTTGAAGTAAATGGAAATTGTGTGAAAAGACATGTGAACCAGATGTTGGGTGTCAAGGGAAATCCAAATCAGACTCAAATGGACTCTTGTGATAGAGCTTCTTGGGAGATTGATGATTTCAATGCAGACACTGATGTGTCAGAACATCCTGAACCACAGGTTGTGGAAGAACGACCTGTAGAACCACCACCGCCAGTTGTGGAAAGGAACACTCGTCCTGTGAGAGACAGACGTCCTCCTGATAGACTGAACTTGTGACTGACATGCAGATTGGTTATTGAAAAAAAAAAGAGAAAAGAAATCTGTAATGTAATGTATGGTTACTGTTGAAGAAATACTGTACATGGTTATGAGCTTAAGAGCAAAAAGGATATGTTAGAATCCTAGAAAAAAAATGAAGTTTGAATTTACAGGGGAGGAGCTGTAGTGTTCCCAACACAGAATATTAACCAGTGTGGGTTGGTTGGTTTTGAATGTGCACATTCAAATGTGATTGGTGCTGAATGAGGTGGAGGTCAGCTATTGGTTGTTCCTGAAGAGTATATAAGGCAGAATCGCCACCAGGGCGTTCTCTTGGTACTCCGCTCTATTCGGGATAGCTAGGTTGTTACAGTGTAAGAATACATATACTACGTTACTGCTTAAACATTTTTAGAACAGTATTAGTGTTTCATACACCACAATTAGCTATCAATAATAGCTAGTAGCAAGCTTAGCTTGGAGCAGACAGGTATTTGTGTTGATTCTGGATGGATTAAGCTGGCCAGGGGGTCTGCTATACTGCCAAATCCATTGCTCACATTGCGCTTCTTGCGTTCTGGGTTTCGGGAAGGGAAAGAAAATTACACCCCTCCAAACTTTTCACATATCTAGTGTCCGATTTGCAGATCCCATAGGCACACGTTTCAGCATTTTGCTGTGTGTTTGAAAGCTTGACGGACCTCCCTCACATGGAAACCGTTGCTAAGGTAGGATTGGACAAGCACCGTTCTGGGGCGGTACTTTGCGAAAGGCCAGTTGGCAGCGCTGTCTTCGGGAGGGGGCGGAGTCGGCTTGTGTTCGTCACATGAATGCGTCTCGGGGTGTGTGGGCAAAAGCAGTGGTTCGGTCTAGAGTCGCCTTGTCACGGAAGTGGCGAGGCGACTCCTTTGAGACTGCCGGCCGGAAGTGATGTAGTTGGCGAACGCATGCAGTACGAGGGTGGGGGTTTGAACTAAAATAGAGATCGATTGGCCACTAAATTGGGAGAAAAAGGGAACAATCAGAAATACATTTAAAGAAAAATATTGCCCACCTTATACAGATCCCTATGGACACAGTTGAATAAGGTACTATAATGCTGTCACCATAACTCAGCAATATTGTGTGTACTGGCGATACCATCAACAGTGCATGGCAGAGATATTTTACAGTTGTTGAGAGCTCTCACTTCTTTCCAAAAATTAGCAGGATCATTTCTTAGCAGCTTCTTAGCCATGGAATCTGCCCTCATGGCTTGCTCATTTTTAAAGCTGAAGGAATGGCGTACTTATATCTTGCATTAGTGAGCTTCTTGTGTTCAAGCTCAGGCCCTCGTCTGGGTCTGCCTGCCATAGCCCATGATTTAAAGGCTTAACGTGCTTCATGATGCCCAGCTACATAATTGTTCCAGCCAGGCCTGACGTTGTGTGTCTTGTTTTCATACTTATAGTAGGGCTTACTACCTTCATACAGACCTCTAACAATATCATCATACATGCAGCAGAGATCTCTCCTACGCCTCATATCCTTACAATTCATGTCTCTGCACATAATTGCATCTCTAAACAGATGTATATTACCCAAGGTTTCATCTGTACGGGCATGATAGGCTAAGATGTCCTCCTTTGTAAGAGCTGACCAGTCCAACCTTTCTGCATTATCACTATCTCCATTACTAGACAGCACAGGCAGATGTTCAACATTTATAGCCATAGCAAGAGGTATGTGATCAGTCGGTGCTGCCCCATACATAATACCCATACTCCCCAACGAGGCATATGCATCAGCAGTGCAAATACAGTGGTCCAGCCATGACGCAGTGTGCCAGGCCTCACTTATATATAGTATGTAAAAGTATTTGTAGGCAACAAGACTTTGCTTGACAATATAAGATTATTATCTTGACAGAACTGAACTATGTGATTGGCAAATAACGAATTCCTGTCTGAGATATCAGCATTCAGATCCCCAATGACATACACACTGGAATAAGTATTATCTTGAATAAAGGAATTGATGAGTGCAAGCCTATTTAAATATTCCTCCTCATTCTGCTGGCATTCATAGGGTCTATACACATTTAGGATAAAGAATCCCCTGTCATTGTGAGTAAACTGTATTGCAATGCACCAGTCAACACCAAGCCTAACCACATTTATCAATGAGTCGAGCTTCTTATTCCATAGAATAGCCACACCCCCTGGTATCCTGCCTCTGACTATTCCCACGCCAAGGTCAGTTGTAGACTCCCCAGCCCCATGAAAGTTCCCATTGAAGGAGTTTAGTTTTTCCAGCTCTTGCTTTGCCAAAAATGTCTCTTGCATACATAGTATGTCACAGTTCTCCAAAAGGTTTTCAACAACTATGCGGCGAGCTTTATCCCCTGCACTCTGGCCCAGATGCAGGCCACGGCAGTTGTATGACAAAACCCGCATGTTCATTTAGCAAGACTAGTGAGTGACCATATCACCAGCAGGCATACTCATCGATCCCGCAACAAAAGCAGTGTTTGACCCGATAACTCCACCCCTGCACGGCTCATAATAGCGCCGGACAAGTGCCCCTTCAGGTGACAATCGCCGCAGGCTTCCTCCACTGTGAGAGGCCGTATAGGCCATATTCCATACTTTACCTCTCACATACACTACTGAAAATGCTCTTACATACACATGTGAAATGCTCTCACATACACATGTGACATACCCTCACATACTGCTGAAAATACTCTCACATACTACTGACATGCAATAGTTGTTAGTAAGAGGAATTTCAGTAGTATGTGCGAACATTTCACATGTGTATGTGCGAGCATTTCACATGTGTATGTGAGAGCATTTCACATGTGTACATAAGAGCATTTTCAGTGGTGTGTGTGAGAGGTAAAGTATGGAATATGGCCTATACGGCCTCTCATACTCCACTGCCAACAGTCCTGCTATCCAATGTGCAGTCTATCAGGCATAAGGTAGAGGAGCTGGAAGCGTGGGCCAAATACAGACGTGAAATAAAAGAAACCTGCCTTCTTGCCTTTACTGACACATGGCTCAGCGAAATGGACCGGACCGGGACGAGAACCTTACGATAAGTGAATTTGGTAGCCAATTTCGGCTGGACCAGTCGCAGGATATTACCGGGAAGAGTCGAGGAGGGGGAGTGTGTTTTTTCGTCAATCAGAGGTACTGTAACACCGTTGTGGTTTGGGAGAAGATATGCACTCCTGACATTGAACCATTGTCAGTCTCACTCCGCCCTTCCTACTTGGCGTGTGAATTCCAACAGCTGTTCTTCACGATAGAGTACATTCATCCGCGAGCTAATGCATCCGCCGCTGCACAATTGATTGCCGACATAACATGCAGGCTCGATTCAATCTGCCCGGATACCCCCAGATTTATCCTTGGAGATTTTAACCACTGTATTTTAAACAACACTCTGAGGAGATACGAACAGTATGTGACTTGTGCCACCACACAAAAGAACACCACCATAGACCTGTGTTATGATTCGGTGTGCGGCCCTTACAAGTCCTTGCCTATGCTTCCTTTGGTGCGTCGTACCATAACAGCGTGTCTCTTATGCCCACGTACAAACCCTCCTTCAGGCGCCTTGACCGTGGGGAGAGACAAGTAAAGACTTGGTCAGAGGACAGGGTCTCCTCTCTTCAGGCATGTTTTTATTGCGCTGACTGGCAACGTTTTTATGATGCTTGCGATGATGTTGATGAACTTTCTGACACTATCTCGTCTTACATCACATTCTGTGTTGACTCAGTTATCCCAACTAAAAAGGTTGTTACTTACCCAAACAACAAATCTTGGATGGCTAAAGAGCTCAATTCGGTTATTAATAAAAAGAAAATGATATTTTACACCGGCGATCCTCTCGAGAAAAAGGCTGTGTCCATAGAAGTGAGGAATGAAATAGCTGAGGCCAAAATGAAGTATAGAAAAAAAAAATAGAAAAGCAATATAGCAGTGGTGACGTTAGAGCAGCCTGGCAAGGGATCAAATCAACGGCCTCCTTTAACCAATATGCAAGTGAGACCAAGCAATTTATCAGTGTTAATGGAGTGGAGGATGCTGATCTGTCAAACACTTTTAATTCCTTTTTCTCTCGCTTTGAAAGGTCTGATTTTACTCAGAATATTTCCAGGTTAAGGGAGTCCCTTATACTTCAGAATAACATTGTGATATCTCAAAACATGTCACAGCCTTATTTAAGAAAATTAACATAAGGAAGGCTGCTGGCCCCAATGCCATCTGCGGGCGCACTCTGCGCTACTGTGTTGACCAGCTCAGTGAGGTCTTCACTAAACTCTTTCAGGTGTGTGCCGACTGCTGCCAGTTACCTTCAATCTGGAAAACTTCCACTATAATCCCTATTCCGAAATCAAAAAATTCCAGAGACCTAAATGAGTTTAGACCTGTTGCACTTAGATCACTTGCAATGAAAAACTTTGAGAAAATGTTAAGATGAAGTTGTCTCCCTAGTTGATGGTAATCTAGACCCCTTGCAGTTTGCTTATCAAGCTGGCAAGGGTGTGGAGGATTCAAAACTCTTATACTTGACAAAGTATATAAGCACCTGGTGAAACCCAGTTCTCATGTGAGACTTTTTTTTTGCTGACTTCTCTTCGGCTTTTAACAAGATGCAACCTCAAATTTTGATCGAGTGGCTTGCTTCTTATTTTAATTTACCTGATCAGCTTTTAATGTTGCTTTTAAACTTTTTAACAGACAGAACTCAGCAGATTTTAGTTAATGGAGTCATGTCAAATGTCCAGGTCTCAAACAAGGGCTCACTGCAGGGTTGCGTTCTTTCCCCCCCTGCTTTTTATTTTGTATACAGACACCTGTAGGTCTTCTAAAGAAGGTAGCTACCTGGTGAAATTCTCTGACGATACCACACTTTTGTCTCTTCTTCAGGGCTCGGAGTCAGATCACGGTTGTGTCCTATCTGCCTTTGTTGATTGGTGCGATGATAACTTCCTTGACCTTAATGTGTCAAAAACTAAGGAACTTATCATTGATTTTAGGAAGAGCAGTGATATATCCAAAGCTAGCACTATACATGGTGAGGATGTTCTAATTGTTGACACTTATAAGTACTTGGGAACCGTGTTCGACTCCCAACTCAAGTTCGAGGTGAACACAAATTTAATTGTCAAGCGTGGACAACAAAGAATTCACTTAATGCGGAAACTGAACTCCTTTAATGTCCGTAACCCCATTTTATGTATTTTTTACCAGTCATTTGTTGAAAGTCTTTTAACTGTTTCCTCTATTTGTTGGTTTAATGGTTTGACTGTGAAGGACAGAAATAGACTAAACAGTATCATTAAGGTCTGCTCCAAAATAATCGGGAGTTCCAGCAGAGAGACTTGTGCTCCCTCTGGGAGAAATGTGTGGCCCAGAAAGCAAAAGGAATTGTTAGCCAATCTGACCACGTAAAGCCCTCAGGCCGGCGCTATAAAGTGCCCCCAAGGAAAACGAATCACTATTCTTAGTCCTTCATTTCTTCTGCTATCAGGCTGTTAAATGCTGGGATTAGTCATTTTAAATAAATGCTTTATATTGTTTTAAACCACAATAGTTGGTTTATACCTTGTCTGTTTTTCGCATGGCTTGTGGGCCTGTGTGTTCACTGACTGTAGTGGGGGAATTTGGTGTGCAATGCATCTTGGAATGCTTAATTTGTTTATTTATTGTTCTATTCTTTGACTTATATGGATGTTTGCCCTTCGCCTGGTCCTTGTGTGAGTCTGCATGCAGGGCCACATGAGGGTGGCAGTGTGCATGTCTTGCCCATGTACTGATCTGTCTGTTGTCTCTGACATGGTGACGATTGCCGCTTGTCTGTGTGTTTGTGTATGTCAGGGTGGACTGTGGGAACTGAATTGCTCTTCTGGGATAAATAAAGTTGTCTGAATCTGAATCTGAATATTGCTGATCCAATCCGTGGGCTCACTGACTGATGTGATATGACCCTCTCTTTTGCCAAGCTGAGCCTTCACAGCTTCCTTCATAGCCACTGGAACATTGCATGGTGCACTCTGCACCGGCTGAACCGCTGGATCCAAGTCGAAATGAACCTTTCCGGGGAGTGCCTCCACAGGACCAATGAAGACATCCTGATATGCTCTGATGACTGTACTTCTGGTGAGAGGCATGGTGACGCTGTCATCCACTGCGTTGAGCCCTTCTACTCTGAACTTCTCTGGGATGGTCAAGTGTATGAGCCCCATCTCCTCTGACGTGGACTCTGACAGCAGTGGCAACTGTCGTGTATTTACGACCTCAAAATCTAGCCAATTATACAGAGGAAGAGGTTGGCAAAGAAGAATTGGGATTGTCAGAGAGTAGACAGGAGTACAAGGAGACGCAGCGTAAAGGAAAGAGAGAGGTGGCAAAGGAAAATGCGTATGGTGAGTTGTATGACAGGTTAGACACTAAGGAAGGAGAAAAGGACTTGTACCGATTGGCTAGACAGAGGGACTGAGCTGCGAAGGATGTGCAGCAAGTTAGGGTGATCAAGGATAGAGATGGAAATGTGCTGACAAGCGAGGAGAGTGTGCTTAGAAGGTGGAAGGAGTACTTTGAGGGGCTGATGAATGAAGAAAATGAGAGAGAGAGAGAAGGTTGGATGATGTAGGGATAGTGAATCCGGAAGTTCAGTGGATTAACAAGGGGGAAGTGAGGGCAGCTATGAAGAGGATGAAGAGTGCAAAGGCAGTTGGTCCTGATGACATACCTGTGGAGGCATGGAGATGTTTAGGAGAGATGGCAGTGGGGTTTTTAACTAGATTGTTTAACACAATCTTGGAAAGTGAGAGGATGCCTGAGGAGTGGAGAATAAGCATACTGGTACCGATGTTCAAGAACAAGGGTGATGTGCAGAACTGTAGCAACTACAGAGGTATAAAGTTGATCAGCCACAGCATGAAGATATGGGAAAGAGTAACAGAAGCTAGGTTAAGAGGAGAGGAGATGATTAGCGAGCAGCAGTATGGTTTCATGCCATGAAAGAGCACCACAGATGTGATGTTTGCTTTGAGAGTGTTGATGGAGAAGTATAGAGAAGGCCAGAAAGAGTTGCACTGCGTCTTTGTAGATTTAGAGAAAGCATATGACAGGGTGCCGAGAGAGGAGGTGTGGTATTGTATGAGGAAGTCGGGAGTTGCAGAGAAGTATGTAGGAGTGGTGCAGGATATGTATGAGGGAAGTGTGATAACGGTGAGGTGTGTGGTTGAATGACAGATGGGTTCAAGGTGGAGGTGGGATTACATCAAGGATCGGCTCTGAGCCTTTTCTTGTTTGCAATGGTGATGGACAGGTTGACGGACAAGATCAGGCAGGAGTCTCCATGGACGATGATGCTTGCGGATGACATTGTGATCTGTAGCGAGAGTAGGGTGCAGGTTGAGGAGCGCCTGGAGAGGTGGAGGTATGCGCTGGAGAGAAGAGGAATGAAAATCAGTAGGAGCAAGACGGAATACCTATACGTGAATGAGAGGGAGGACAGTGGAATGATGAGGATGCAAGGAGTAGAGGTGACGAAGGCATATGAGTTTAAATACTTGGGGTCAACTGTCCAAAGTAACGGGGAGTCTAGGAGAGAGGTGAAGAAGAGAGTGCAGGCAGGGTGGAGTGGGTGGAGAAGAGTGTCAGGAGTGATTGGTGACAGAAGGGTACCAGCAAGAGTTAAAGGGAAGGTTTACAAGATGGTTGTGAGACCAGATATGTTATATGTTGTGTTAGGTACTTATGGGCACCCATAGGGGAGCTGTGGGATATATAACCGAGACTGGGCGGGGAAATAAAGCATCTTTCTAGTTCCGGACATCGTGCCTGACGCATCTCCTTTATGCTCAGTGAACCTGATATAACATGGTGTCAGAAGTGGTCACTGTAAACCACTTACATGAACTGGGATGAAGATATCTCAGCATTTGTGCTAAAAGGAAAAAAAAGGACCTATTGGGTCAATAACTGGAGTCTCGGTGGTATGTGCATGATAGCTAGCGAGCTTCAAAGCTAACTAGCGTTAGGACACTGGTCACAGCACGGGCTAGCATCCACACGAGGGGAGAAGATGGACCGTTTTCAAGTTCCTCTACCGGCGCAATTCAATTTCAGCAACCATAGGAGTGGCCGACATGGATTCAAGAGGTTCCGTATAGCTTCAGGCTTGGAGCTACAGTCCGAAGAGAACCAGATCAACACCCTTATATACACTATGGGATTAGAGGCAGAGGATGTGCTAACTTCACTCCTTCTCACGCCAGATGAAGCAAACGCGTACGGCACGGTGAAGGCCAGGTTTGATGCGCACTTGGTAGTGCGGGTGAATGTGATATTTGAACGGGCTAAGTTTAATCAGAGACACCAAGAAGTAGGCGAGACAGCTGATAGATTTATTACAGCACTTCATTGCCTAGCAGAGCATTGTGGTTATGGTGAAGTACACAGTGAGATGATTCGTGATAGCTTTTTATCTCTTAGCCCCACTACTAGCCTATCTGAGCAGCTGCAAATGGACCCGGAGTTAACGCTAGATAGAGCGGTCATTAGGGTTTGCCAGAGCGAGCAAGCCAAAAAGCAGCAAGACATGCTTAGAAGCAGCTACAGAGCAGCAGAGGCAAGCACAGAATTGGATGCTGTTAGTGCAAGTTGGAGAAACGGCGGGAGAGAGAAGCAGAGAGGAGCAAGGGCGCCCGTCCAGAGTACGTCATACCGTGCACAATGCAAAAGATGTGGGAAGGATGCGCATAGCATGCAACTATGGCCAGCTCACGATGCAGTCTGTAACTTCTGCAAGAAAAGGGGGCATTATGCAAAAGTCTGCCGATCAAACACTGTAGGAGAAGTGAACATGGCCGACAGTGACAGCAAAGAGGACGTTGCATTATTAGGCTCTGTTAATGCAGAAGATTCTGAAGCTCCGTGGCTGATAAAGCTGAAATTAGCGTGAACCTGATATAACATTATATGGTTTGGAGACAGTGGCACTGACGAAAAGACAGGAGGTGGAGCTGGAGGTGGCAGAGTTGAAGATGCTAAGATTCTCACTGGGAGTGACAAAGAAGGACAGGATTAGGAATGATTATGTTAGAGGGGCTGCTCAAGTTGGACGGTTTGGAGACAAAGCAAGAGAGGCAAGATTGAGATGGTTTGGACATGTGTGGAGGAGAGATGCTGGGTATACTGGGAGAAGGATGCTGAATATAGCGCTGCCACGAAAGCGGAGAAGAGGAAGGCCAAAGAGGAGGTTTATGGATGTGGTGAGGGAAGACATGCAGATGGCTGGTGTGACAGAGGAAGACACAGAAGACAGGAAGAAATGGAAATGGATGATCCGCTGTGGCGACCCCTAACGGGAGCAGACGAAAGTAGTAGTAGTAGTAGTAGGTCACCAAGATTGAACACATCCTCTGAGCCTATGTCGGACTGGACCATGTGGTTGACAAGGGAAACGCTGCATTGATAAGCTGCTGATGTAATGTTGGTGGTTTGTCGAATGCAGCGCTCTGTTGAGCAAATCGCCTTGACAGTGAAATATTGTAATGTAAAATTATTGTTAATAAAATTGCCACTTACTTGCGAAAAGTTATCCCGTGTTACCTGTTTTTAATGTTTCTTCTGTTCGAACAGCCAAACGCAGCACACACCTGAGGCATTTTTGAATCAACTCAACTCTCTGACTCTTGACCGCCCCAGTAAGACGACCACGCAGATGCACGTTAAATTCCAAACGAGGTATCTACGTATACATATCTGCTGTCTGGGCAACTGGCTACACGGGCGCCATATTGCCTACCAATCGGTAGGCAGCCCCATGCGTGCGCTATTTAAAATTGCGCTCACTTCATGATCTCTCAAGCTGCCCTTTCAAAGAAATAAGGGAACACAGAGATGAGGTGCCGGGTGGGGTTCTCAGGCACGGTGGGCGTGGCTATGGTGCGGTAGGCGTGACAAACGCAACGGCGTGCATGAGGGAAAGAACGCGTCAAGCGGGTACATTTCGAGTGTTGTGAGCAGTGTTCGACCTATACCGTGGCCTTCAGGGGAGCCCACTTTTTGCATTTTTTTTCCACCAACGGGGGGGGGGGGGCGCTTGCGCGTGCCTCAAAAAGAGGACTTACAAAGATACAACAGCTGCAAGTGTATGGCCTACTTGCTTTATGCCAGCACATTGTATAGGCTATATAAATATATACTCTTATACTCCCTCTATAAAAAATAGGCTATAAACAAAACACATCAGGCTGCCTACAATTGAGTACATCAACAACTGTTAAAGTTACCCATCACAGGCTACAGAAGAACACCATGATTCCTCTGTTCAATTAAGACATCGAGGGTCACGTAGACCTATAGCAACCCAGCCACAACACATTGGGAATAACATGCCTTACCTTCATACAGAATCGACCACAGAGGCCTGGGGTCAGCTGCCTTTGCTGTTTGTCCAGAAATCCATGAAGTGGACGGGCGATGACCTGCCTTAATCCAAGATGTGATAAAGAGCATTGGGTCGAAACTCTCCAACGGGGGTCCATTAATATCCGCATTAATATTGCGGGTATTTCTGTCAGTATCAACTGACGGCAGAAAATCCCCTCGCACACTCAGCTGAAGTGGGAAGGTATGTTCTACCCAGCTGAAGTGGGAAGGTATGTTCTACTCGCTGTACAAAGCTTTTCCAGCGTTCTGCCTGGAGCTCTGTCTTGTAACTTCCAGTCGTGGAACTCCTTGACCGCCTCTCTGGCTGGTTCTCCAAGCATTTCAGCAAGTGCCCGTACTTCGTTTTCTCCATACAGAATCAAAGCATTGCGATCCTGTGGCCAAAGTTCTTGTCCAGGGGTTTCAGCATCTGTAGGAGGTCTGACTCTGGCATTCGCCTTGTGAGATTGTCGATCAGATTGATAAAACTGATTTCGGTTAATCTTGCCTGTGCCCTTAACTAGTTGGAACAGCTTTAAACAGTTCCAGGGGACATGCGCTGTTTGGCCTTCTGTGTGGATTTACCTCCACTTGCTTTCATTATATCAATAAGCGGCAGAATGTGGCGACTGGCATCCACTAGAGTGACGTCTCTTTGCTGACATTTCAGTGACAGGACCTGTAGCTCACGGAGTTTGTCTTTCATGCAAGCCAGATCAAGTAAAACCCAGAGTTTGTGAGGTGTTTGTATAGCGCCAGGAATTTCTTCCTCTCGGTGTCATTGCGAGATGCATCCTCGCTTGCAGTTTTGAATGTCGCGGTAAAGCAGGGTAGTTATTCCAGACTACCTTTACAGTATTGAAACTACTCGCCACCCATCTGATGACGAATATCTGTCCAATTCTCAAAATCTGCATATTTAGATTTGCAGCTGCTTCCTCAAGCAATCTCACATTCTTTGCAGACTGGTGGTACAAAGAATACAGCTTGGCAATGACAAACTGGAAATGATTACATCCAGCAACCACTTTCAGAGAATCATGGACAGCCAAGTCAAGGCGGTGGGCCAAGCAATGTATGGTCTGGATGTTTGGAAAGTCACGCTTAAGCCTTGCAATGACTCCACTGGTTTTGCCTGTGAGAACTGAAGCCCCATCTGTGGCGATGCTGATGAGGTGTTTTCCCAAAAACTCACCATCTAATCCCGCTGTGTGAAAGCACCGTCTCAAACTGCTGTAAATGGATTCTGCATCTGTGCCCTGTGTCAGCTCTACAATGTTTAAAAAAACATTTTCCAACTCTCCTTTGCCACTCACATCACATCTCACGTATACGATGAGGTAGGCACGACCGTGTACTGTGCTTTCATCAATGGTGATGCTGATTTTTTAATTAAGCTCTAGAATATTCGAAACAAAGTTCTTCCGCATTTGCTGTGGAATATGACCTATAATCTCAGCGCAGGAGTGACCTGATTTATGCGCAGTTCCCACATTTGCGTCATTAAGCTCCTGAAGCTTCATTAAAGGGGTGAGCTTTCTGTAAGACAGCATTTCCTTAGCTACCATATAGGCGGACCTGAATGATGCTGCGGTCTCCTCCATTCACCTGGAATTCACCTCAATGACTTTATTTGGCAGAATCGCCTTTCGCTTAGTCAATGCCCCTTCAATGGCCCTCTTGTGAGCAATGCTGTCCCTGTGTTTATATGTCTTCCTTCACAACTTGTGCTGAGCACTGCTGCTTACTTCCCCGTTAATCCACTCCTCAGACAAGTGCGTGCCAGGCACCTTCTCAGACAGAAGAAGGGTTTTGCGTCCCTGCAAGCGGTGCCCCCCAAGCTTCCATCCTTAACGAACAGCCATGTATACCGGCTCGGTCATGCTAACATCGCTAGAACACGGTTTCTAGTGAAACCAAAGTTCATTAAACTGGCTTGTTGTCTTGTTGACGTGGCCATTGACGCCAACTGCAGAAAGGAAATGCTACGGGCTTCACGCGCAGATCAATGGGCCTCAGCCTCCAACGTTTATATTTGTTCTACGAATATTTGAGTTAACGTGTAAACATGAGTGGAGTTTGATTTGCACCGCAGCGCCGCCATGCCTTGATGGTCATGACAAGAATAGCACATGTAGTTATCTTTACTGAAGTGAAATGGTGTTAAATCGCCGTCATGCATTAATAAATGACACATTCGCAATTTTACACATAATAATCCATGATGACACACAAAACTGAAATTGCATGTCAAAATAACACATTGTCAATAGAGACCCCCCCCCCAAAAATTTCACAAATCACTTTTTCAGGGGAGCCCATGTCTTATTAAAGGGAGCTGAGCCTCCCCTAGCTCCCCCGTAGTTCGCACCATGGTTGTGAGTGAAGTTGAGGTCAGCGTGGGTGAACTGGACGGTACTGGTGGTATATCAGTTATACCTATAACATGCGTGGATCCAGGGGGCCCATCCGGGCCGTGAACTTTTTCCCCCCAAAACGACATAACAATGGAGAACACATTGGCCTACAGGTTCTGATTGGTTCTGACCAGGATGTAGGTTGGTATATGTCACCAGCAGGAGAGCAACATGGCAATACCTTACATTCGCCCACGTGTATTTGCTTTCGCCCAACTACTGTTGATACTGTATAGAGTTCGATACTCCAGACGTTTGGGTTGGGCTTGTTTTGTGGTCTTCTTAAGGTCGTATATTTCTTTATCACAATAAAAGGTCTCTAAATTTAAGGCAAAGTTCATGATTTTTTAAATTTCTTATGGGTAGGGCTAGGGCATGAGTCGTCCACAATTAGAAGTTAGCCAGCAGCAAGTGTACTGATATTTTCTGTGCACAACTTAAGATTTAATGATGCACAATGTATTTTGCATCATTCCATGTTATGAAGAATACTAGAATTTATGTATATTGTATCACAGAGTACCACTTCAAGGTATCGTGATGGTAAGATGCAAAAGACAGGAAGAAACGGAAACGGATGATCCGCTGTGGCGACCCCTAACAGGAGAAGCAGAAAGTAGTAGTAGTAGGATCATTGCGTACCAAAGGGTATCATTAATTTTGAAATTTCCAACATTCAGTTAAGTATTCAGAATATCAAAAATTACGTATTTTGGATCACTCATTATCAGTAGTTAGAGTACCAGACATTGTGTTTTCCATCATGCAGTACCAGTGCACACAAGAAATTACAGTGCCTGTCAAAAGTATTTATGCAGTGGTATGCAAGTCTTAAAAATGCTAATGACTGCCCCAGAAAAGCTCAAAAACCTTTATGAATAGTGTCAAAATGTTGTCTAAATTCTTTAATCTAATAAATTCATGTTCCTGTAAGTTAGGGGTCACGCACGGATCAAGTGCAGTAATAGAAATCAGGAGGACGATTGAAGCGCTCCATATAACAGGGTAAACTATGAGCCTTGTTAAGACATGTGACCAGCTTAATCAGACAACTGACCGAAAGTTGCCTCACTTTTGACTACTGTTAAATAAGAATTTAACATGACTATTGTGTCTGTCACCTTATTAATTGGTCACATGGCAAAATGAGGCTCACAGCTGACCCTGTTGTGTGGGTGTAATGTACCATGAATGGATCACTCTGTTAATTTCTATTACTAGACTTTGACCCCAATTTAGAGGAAACAAGAATTTATTAGATTAAAAATTTAGACAACATATTGAAGCTATTGAGAAAGAGGTTTGGCCTTTTAAGGCGACACCACTGCATACATAATTTTGAGGCACTTTATGTATTTTACATCATTCAGTACCAGTGTTTAGGGTTCCAGACATTATGGATTTTCCATCAATCCAATCCCAGTTTCAGAGAACCAGATTTTTTTTTTATCATTGCGTACCTGTAGTCAGAGTAGGTGGCTTAACACCAGATCAGCAGCAGAGGCTATGGCAATAACGTGTTTCACTTTTTCAGTCCATGGTGAAGGTGATGAGCTCAGGAAGAAACCTACCAGCGGTCATAACACAGTTGCAGGCACTCAGCAGGGGCCTCTGCTGCATACATGTATAGATTTCAACCCAAAGAATTTACTTCAGAGACTTAAGTTTTTATCCACTACACTACTGGTGTGGTAGGTAAACTGGTGGTCAGTACCAGTATTATATATTTTGCAACGTTCAGTGGGCTACTAGTGAATTATGATGAACAATAATATCAGGGACACTTGAGAAATATCAGGCCTACCTGTTTCGAGGTCTAGCCAGTGCAGAATCAGTTCTGTATCGGGGCTCTTGTCTACTTCATCTCAACACCACCCACACACTGCCTCGGCTCAGGCTCAAACCTGTCACTCAATCCATCCCATATGACAATCTGACACTGTTTACATCTGCCTCATTTCTGTCAACGGTTATACGTGGCTTGGATGTGCTATACAACTGATTTCCACATCAATATCTTACAGACTCTCGGATTGCTCTAGGGAAGTTAGTTTATCAAAAAATCGTAAACACTGAAATGAACTCACCGAGCACAAGTAGGAATAAGCTGAGGGGGCCAGCCCAGCCTGCGAATATCCACGGTCCAAACTGCCCTCCTTTGTGCATCCTGTGGAAATCAATGCATCATACAGCCTTGTCCCTGCCGAACGGAACAGCCCCAAGCCGCACAACACACCATTTCTCCTTCAACTGCTATGAATCGGCGAGAAATGGACCGAAAACGCAGGAAAAATCATTGGAACATCATGACAGAGCCAGACGCTGGTAGGCAACATGGCGCCCATCAAGCACGTGACAGTCTCTCAGCCAATCACAGCGCATGTTACGAAGATCAGAGGCTGGCCAGACTCTATAGACCCCTTTTCTGTTAGTAAACCTAGTGACGTTTTTCTGTGGGCGGAGCTTAGCTGGAGGCAAAACATTCCCCTCAGAGACGTTTCAGGGAAGCCGTTACCTAGCTAGCTAGCTAGCTGCCGGCTGGCAAGTTTTGTCAGCTTGTATATTTACGATGGACGAAGAAACACGTATTTCTGAATATGTACCGTTGCTTTCTCTTGAAAAGTTAACATTAACATTAACCCATACACGCTCACTCAGTGGATGGACGATTTGACAGGACTACCTACCGTGGAGTGGCCAGACATTTACACCTTGTATTCTGCCAGAACTTCTAACCCGCAGCCAAGGTCCTGCTGTTCATCCACCAGTATTTTGCATCACGTGAAAAGCCAGAGTTTGGAAAACTGATCCGAGTGTGTGATGAGCAAGCACTTCTTCCATTATGATTGTGCACAAGTGAAGAGGAGGCTCCAGAACTGGCACTGCAGTCAGTGTAGATAAATACACCTGACCCACCTGCGTCAGTCTAAACAGTTGGCCTGTAGTGGTTATAGGGCTACATAATTCCCCTTATTGAGCTGGTAGGAACGTTAGTTTACAGCTGCCGTTTCCTCGGTTCGGGTTTACAGTGACACACTTCCGCTGCGCGGGTTTTTTGGGTTGTTGTTGTAATGGGGGAAGGAATAAATGGTGCACGTTGTGTAGCCGAAAGAGAAAGTTGTCACGACTCCTGCTTGAGCTCCTCTATACTGGTGACCCCGACGTTTGTCTCTTGGTAGTTATCAGAGACAATCTTTCGAACGAACATGGTTGACGAAATCAACGCGGTTTCTCTCAAATGGCCAGAGTTCTGGGAGTCATCGGCAACGACATGGTTCGCCCAGGATGAGGCGCAGTTTGCTATCCGCAAGATAACGGACGATGCTACTAAATACTACCACGTGGTATCGGCGCTCGGGTGTTGGACTGCAACTAGAGTGGTGAGTCTCCTTACAAATCCTCCGGCGGCAGACAAACACAAGGGGCTCAAAGACCACCTCTTGAAGATGTTTGAACTTTCCGACGCCGAGAGGGCCCACCGCCTCTTTTCTCTGCAAGGCTTGGGTGACAGCAGGCCATCCGAGCTCATGGACAAGATGCTGAATCTGCTGGGACCGGCGCACACACCGGATTTCCTCTTTGTCCAACTGTTTCTGCGACACCTGCCTGCTCAGGTGCGGGCCGCTTTGGCTAACACCAGCATTACCGATTGCTGCAAGCTAGCTGAAGAAGCTGACAAGTTCTTCCTGGCCAGCCAACAGCAGCACTGCGCGTCCGCGCTCACCCCTGCCCACCCCCACTCGCCACCACCTGGTGACTCCATGGTGGTCGCCACGGCAACCTCCGGTCGGCGACAGGAGCCCGGCCTGTGCTTTTACCATGCAAAGTTCGGGGCCAAGGCGAAAAAGTGCACCTCCCCGTGCAATCTCAGCTCGTCGGGAAACGCCAAGGCCGGCGCTCACTAGTGGCCATGGGCGTCGGCGTGGAGGACAACAGGCTACTTTTCCTGCGAGACTCCATCTCGGGGCGGCGTTTCCTATGCGACACTGGGGCGCAGAGGAGTGCCGTACCTGCATCGAGGGTGGACGCCCTGTCGGGCGCTCACGGCCCTCCCATGGAAGCTGCTAACGGCAGCTCTATCCGTACGTAAGGCACGAGGCACACTGACATGCGTTTTAACGGACAGCGGTTCAGCTGGGATTTTGTCACCGCCGACGTGGCATTTCCCCTCCTCGGTGCAGATTTCCTTTGTGCTCATGGGCTGCTGGTGGACGTCAGGAATCGACGCCTGATTGACGCCGTCACCTTCGCTTCACACGCGTGTGCACTCAGCGATACAGGCTCCGTCAGGCTGTCCAGCATGCTCTCCAATGAGGACGTGTTTCTCCATCTTCTCTCCGAGTTCCCTGACCTCAGTCAGCCCACATTCTCGTCATCTATAACCAAACATGGGGTTGAGCACCACATCGTCACCACCGGCCCGCCGGTGCACCCCGAGCTCGGCGCCTCGACCCGACCAAGCTCTCTGTCGCCAAGGCGGAGTTTGAGAACATGGAGCGCCTCGGCATCATCCGCCGCTCCAGCAGCCCGTGGGCTTCACCCCTCCACATAGTGCCTAAGCCTGGCGGTGGGTGGCGTCCATGTGGTGACTACCGTCGGCTCAATGACGCAACAACACCGGACCGCTACCCGGTCCCTCACATCCAAGATTTCTCCGCCCACCTGGCTGGGACAGTGATCTTTTCCAAGGTGGACCTCGTCCGTGGATACCACCAGGTGCCCGTCCGTCCCGCTGATGTCCCCAAAACGGCTGTGACAACTCCGTTCGGACTGTTCGAGTTCCTGCGCATGCCGTTTGGGCTTAAGAACGCCGCGCAGTCCTTCCAACGCCTCATGAGCTCCTCTACAGGCCACTGTTATATGAAGATGTACTGTATATACGTTTGAATTACAACAGGCAAGCCATTGGGAACAATCCCTTTTTATTGCTACTTGAGGAGGAAAGGTGCCAAAAAAAGTTACGTGCACGGATAAGGAGACATGTTAGCTCTTGGCTAACGGGTCGGACCCTTTAGTCGACTGGTTAACGTTGTCGCCTGTGGTGCAGGAGACACGGCTTCGCGTCCCGGCTGTGGCGGCAGTTCCCGGGCTGCTGCCCCCCCCCCCCGAATTCGCTGCAGTATGTAACAGCTAAAGCCATTGTCATTCTTAAGCGTATGACTCCCGCATATTCTCTGGAATACATTAACATTTCAAAGTAAGAGGTGGTTATTTGCTATAAATAAAATAACAGACATTTTAATTAGATTTTAGAAGTTTCTTTATTTGATGATTCTTTCTATGTTTTAGTCCAGTTCACTATGTCCAGATAAATACATCCGTAGGATTTTTTTGGGGATTAAGTAAACTATACATTTTTGAAAACTTCAAAGTGTAAAAAATCAGAAAATGCATGATGGCATTTTCTTTAGATCGCAATATGGCGTCCATCTTGGACTTTTAAAAATGGCGACTTTTAATATATTCGCCACTTAGCATATGATAATATATTTGCGACTTATTAGCTGTTTTGAATAGGACATACAATGAAATGGCCTACACTGCTTTGAAATGTTCATAGTAACATTGGAAACTTATAAAGTTTTTGGACCAGTTGCTATGGCAACAAATGGGCAATGCTAGCTTTTCGCAGCTCCACTTCTAGGTTACCCAAATTCAAGATTCCACTGGCTAAATCTACATTTTTGGGCAAATGAAATCTGATGGTACTAATAAGAAATCAGTACATCCAATATGAATCCAGGTATGTTGCTTTATGTGTGTATTAAGATGTATGTCCAAGCTAATGCTAGCATTAGATGTATGTCCAACCTAATGCTAGCCAATTTAGGCTAGGCTACTGTGTTAACCCAGATTTACCATTTTTCTGAAGCAGCAAAAGGATTTCAAAGTCACAATTTTGAATCAATGATTTCTTATTTAGGAAGTAGGTGTCTACAAAGCAGGGTATTTGTAAATTCTAATCACAATCGCATTTCCTTTCTCAAAATGAGCAGAGTAGAAAAACTGAGTTCATTGTTTTACACACACATTGTAGGCTATTTCATACATACTCTTCATTTCCTGGGCACTACAGATCGACAGAGATTGGTAAGAGCACCACACAAAATCACCATGTCATCCAAGAGGTTAACTTGTGAAATAGGAATAACAATGCAACATTTTGAAACTCTTCCATCTGCTTATAACTCTGTCTCTCTCTACATGTATTCTCACACGAGACAGTTGTCTTGACAAATCCACGTCAGAAGCAGGTAACTGACGCTTTCCTGTAGTGAAACTTGATATACACAAGGTGGCACCATATGCAGAAAGCTCATCCCTGATCAAAAATCCCCTGTCTGCTAAGACTTCATCTTTTGGTTCTAATAGGTGCAAAAACCCTGATTCAACTGTTATTTGCTTATCTGACACTCCCACCCCAGCCTAGGGACAGGAATGAAACTGCCCCCGCAGGCGTTATTCCCACCAGGTACTTAACTGTGTTATTATGTTTGTAATTGGACCAGGTTTGAGCTCTAGCAGTCGAGTTAGTATGTCTCACCACGAAAATCTCTGTAGTCAACTATACACCGGCATCTCTTGAAATGTTGCCTGAAACTCTTTGGCATATCTTTAAGGACAGCACCCCTAGTCGGCCACTTGATAAGAGATTTCAATACATTTGCCATGACAGGCAACCAGGATCTTAGAATGTTTGATACTGTGCCATCTGAAACTTTGAACCTACATGCTATATCTCTGTTACTGAGCCCCGATCTCAGTTTCATAAGAACCACTAATAAATGATCTTCCAGCATGAGACCTGCAGTACACTATCTTTTATTTTTGTCATTAACCAAATGAAAATGACTGAAGTTAGCCCAGTGAGAACCCGAAAGTGTGCAGCATTGTTTCTGACCATGGAGAATGAGAAGCGTGATTTCTGAAGCTCTTTCAATCTTGCATTCCTCTTTGAGTTTGTTAAAGTCTTTTCTCAAGTTGCCATATTCAGTACTAAGTTGGTCATACTTTTGACTGAGACTGTTGTATGCTTCTTGTGGGACCATAGCCTCAGCTTCTTCTTCCTTTTCCTTTCCAGCCTTAGAAAATACAGGGCAAATCAGTGACAAAACGTAGACTATTAGTGAAGAAGCCTGCACAGAGGAATTGCACAGCCTACGGTAGTATTCACAGCCGCCACAGTTAGAAACTTCAATTTGACTTAGCCAACGTTACCTCTCCAGCTTCTCCGCAGGCCTGCCACACTGTCGTCCATAGGAAAACACAGAGGGGACGAAGCCTGGGCTGTGTTTATCCAAAGAAGCCTCACCTACAAAATAAGATGGAACTGAAGCTTGCTATCAGAGTGTCAGCCTGATTACAGGACGTTACTGGTAGCTTAAGCTAACGCAGAGAGAGTTCACATTGCGAGAGAAATCACCCAACGTTATTCCTCCTAGTCCCCACTTTCTGATTAATGTGAGGTGGGTATGACAAACCCTTAGACACATATCCATACCTACAACAGACCAAAGTAGAGACACATATCCATACCTACAACAGACCAAAGTAGAGACACATATCCATACCTACAACAGACTAAAGTAGAGACACATATCCATACCTACAACAGACCAAAGTAGAGACACATATCCATACCTACAACAGACCAAAGTAGAGACACATATCCATACCTACAACAGACCAAAGTAGAGACACATATCCATACCTACAACAGACCAAAGTAGAGACACATATCCATACCTACAACAGACCAAAGTAGAGACACATATCCATACCTACAACAGACCGAAGTAGAGACACATATCCGTACCTACAACAGACTAAAGTAGAGACACATATCCATACCTACAACAGACCGAAGTAGAGACACATATCCATACCTACAACAGACTAAAGTAGAGACACATATCCATACCTACAACAGACCGAAGTAGAGACACATATCCATACCTACAACAGACTAAAGTAGAGACACATATCCATACCTACAACAGACCAAAGTAGAGACACATATCCATACCTACAACAGACCAAAGTAGAGACACATATCCATACCTACAACAGACCGAAGTAGACACATATCCATACCTACAACAAACCAAAGTAGAGACACATATCCATACCTACAACAGACCAAAGTAGACACACATATCCATACCTACAACAGACCGAAGTAGAGACACGTATCCATACCTACAACAGACCGAAGTAGAGACACATATCCATACCTACAACAGACCAAAGTAGAGACACATATCCATACCTACAACAGACCAAAGTAGAGACACATATCCATACCTAAAACAGACCAAAGTAGAGACACATATCCATACCTACAACAGACCGAAGTAGAGACACATATCCATACCTACAACAGACTAAAGTAGAGACACATATCCATACCTACAACAGACCGAAGTAGAGACACATATCCATACCTACAACAGACCGAAGTAGAGACACATATCCATACCTACAACAGACCGAAGTAGAGACACATATCCATACCTACAACAAAGTAGAGACACATATCCATACCTACAACAGACCGAAGTAGAGACACATATCCATACCTACAACAGACCAAAGTAGAGACACATATCCATACCTACAACAGACCGAAGTAGAGACACGTATCCGTACCTACAACAGACCAAAGTAGAGACACATATCCATACCTACAACAGACCGAAGTAGAGACACGTATCCATACCTACAACAGACCGAAGTAGAGACACATATCCATACCTACAACAGACCGAAGTAGAGACACGTATCCATACCTACAACAGACCGAAGTAGACACACATATCCATACCTACAACAGACCGAAGTAGAGACACGTATCCATACCTACAACAGACCGAAGTAGAGACACATATCCATACCTACAACAGACCAAAGTAGAGACACATATCCATACCTACAACAGACCAAAGTAGAGACACATATCCATACCTACAACAGACCAAAGTAGAGACACATATCCATACCTACAACAGACCGAAGTAGACACACATATCCATACCTACAACAGACCGAAGTAGAGACACGTATCCATACCTACAACAGACCGAAGTAGAGACACATATCCATACCTACAACAGACCAAAGTAGAGACACATATCCATACCTACAACAGACCAAAGTAGAGACACATATCCATACCTAAAACAGACCAAAGTAGAGACACATATCCATACCTACAACAGACCGAAGTAGAGACACATATCCATACCTACAACAGACTAAAGTAGAGACACATATCCATACCTACAACAGACCGAAGTAGAGACACATATCCATACCTACAACAGACCGAAGTAGAGACACATATCCATACCTACAACAGACCGAAGTAGAGACACATATCCATACCTACAACAAAGTAGAGACACATATCCATACCTACAACAGACCGAAGTAGAGACACATATCCATATCTACAACAGACCAAAGTAGAGACACATATCCATACCTACAACAGACCGAAGTAGAGACACATATCCGTACCTACAACAGACCAAAGTAGAGACACATATCCGTACCTACAACAGACCAAAGTAGAGACACATATCCATACCTACAACAGACCGAAGTAGAGACACATATCCATACCTACAACAGACCGAAGTAGAGACACATATCCATACCTACAACAGACCGAAGTAGAGACACATATCCATACCTACAACAGACCAAAGTAGAGACACATATCCATACCTACAACAGACCGAAGTAGAGACACGTATCCGTACCTACAACAGACCAAAGTAGAGACACATATCCATACCTACAACAGACCGAAGTAGAGACACATATCCATACCTACAACAGACCGAAGTAGAGACACGTATCCGTACCTACAACAGACCAAAGTAGACACACATATCCATACCTACAACAGACCAAAGTAGACACACATATCCATACCTACAACAGACCGAAGTAGAGACACATATCCATACCTACAACAAACCGAAGTAGAGACACATATCCATACCTACAACAGACCAAAGTAGAGACACATATCCATACCTACAACAGACCGAAGTAGAGACACGTATCCGTACCTACAACAGACCAAAGTAGAGACACATATCCATACCTACAACAGACCGAAGTAGAGACACATATCCATACCTACAACAGACCGAAGTAGAGACACATATCCATACCTACAACAGACCAAAGTAGAGACACATATCCATACCTACAACAGACCGAAGTAGAGACACATATCCATACCTACAACAGACCAAAGTAGAGACACATATCCATACCTACAACAGAGCAAAGTAGAGACACATATCCATACCTACAACAGAGCAAAGTAGAGACACATATCCATACCTACAACAGCCCAAATTACAGTGTAACGTTGCCTTACTTAGCTGATATGAAGTGTGCGCTACCAACATGAGCATTTCTGATACTTTCCTCAGTCCAGTCCTTTCGTCTTGTCGCGTTTAACCACAGTTGTCTCCGATCTTGTTGACTGGTATGCGATACAACTTCAGGTTTCGTTTATTACTTCTTCGATTCTGGCCCCAGAGACACAGCATGAAGACATGCTGGCTAACGCTAGCTAGATGATGCACGCTGCCTGCAGGCGTGATCCGTATTAACGTCACCGCTTCCGGCTTTGTTTTGCCGCCAGCTGACGCCCTGACGTCATCAATACGTAGCTCTAAAGGGCCTATACACGGCGCTGCTCACGGTGTGGAGTTCAGCTGTGGATGTCAAACAAGATACCTCCACGAGCTTTCAAAGGAACACACCCGTGCTTCCTTGTTCGAGCATGAGACTGTTTTGTCTTTAAGTGAAGAGTAATCTTGCTTATGTCCTCTCTAGGGATTATATTTGAAGGCTATGCACCTTTAATTAGCCTAGATACCCATTTCTGTCGTCAAGATTGACACATCATGTAATTCTATGGGCAAACACTTAGAAATTGCATAATATTAATCACACAAGTGAATACAGAAGAGGCGGCACGGTGGCGCAGTGGTTAGTGCGGTCGCCTCACAGCAAGAAGGTCCTGGGTTCGAGCCCCGGGGTAGTCCAACCTAGGGGGTCGTCCTCGGTGTGGAGTTTGCATGTTCTCCCCGTGTCTGCGTGGGTTCGTCCAGGGGCTCCGGTTTCCTCCCACAGCCCAAAGACATGTAGGTCAGGTGAATCAGCCGGACTAAATTGTCCCTAGGTATGAATATGTGTGTGTGTGTGGGCCCTGTGATGGCCTGGCGGCCTGTCCAGGGTGTCTCCCCACTTGCCACCCAATGGCTGCTGGGATAGGCTCCAGCATCCCCACCACCCTGAGAGCAGGATAAGCGGTGTGGATAATGGATGGATGGATGGATAATGGATGAATACAGAACAAAGAAAATAAAACATCCATCCATCCATCCATTATCTGAACTGGTTATCCTGCTCTCAGGGTGGCGGGGATGCTGCAGCCTATCCCAGCAGCCATTGGGCGGCAGGCGGGGAGACACCCTGGACAGGCCGCCAGGCCATCACAGGGCCGACAATACCTGGTTACATTAATTCTCTTAAGTTGTGGTTAGCACTAAGTGGAGTACACTTCGAGACATTAGTGTTCAAATCATTACCAGATAATACATTCAATTATTACATTTAAAGAAAATCAATACAATAATGGTCCTTCAGCTATGTTAATGTCAAAGGTTTGTCTTACCAAAAACAGTCACTAGATAGCAGTGTGGTCACACGGCAAACTCCATTAAATCTGAATTTTAATAACTAAGTCATTTTACATCGCACTGACATGGCTTTTAAAATATAATTCATTCATGAAAACATTTTCTGAGTAATATTAAGTAAATTACTTGATGGTTAAGCAGTCAATTCACATTTATTCAGACATGTACAGAACAACCGTAAGTCAAACTGATTGTCTTCCCAGGAATGCTAACAAGTTATGACCTTAGATACCAGCATTTTGCACAAGGAGGGGGTTTCATGTGTGTGTGTGAGTGAGAGAGAGAGAGAGACTGGAGGATCAAGAAAGCCTCCAATAAAATCCGTTCTTTCCTTTAAACATCAAAAGTAATTCATGATTATAACACGATAGAGAGAGAGAGAGAAAGAGACGGACAGAGAGACAGAGAGAGAGAATGAGGCTTGACTTGGTCAATTCCAGTCATTGTCCTGTCTCCATCATCGAGTGGTTAGTTTCTGTCTTGTGGAGATGTGATTAAATCTTCTCCCAGTGATTAATGGTGACGATGACCTGAAAAGGTCATTCAGTGGTCCATGTGAATCTATAAACCCGATAAGTTTGTAAAAAACTAAAAACAAAACAGTTTCTTAGGGGCGTCCGGGTGGCGTGACGGTCTATTCCGTTGCCTACCAACATGAGGATCACTGCATCGAATCCCTGTGGTACCTCTGGCTTGGTCAGGCATCTCTACAGACACAATTGGCCGTGTCTGCGGGTGGGAAGCTGGATGTGGGTGCGTGTCCTGGTCGCTGCACTTGCGCCTCCTTTGGTCAGACCGAGCACCTGTTCAGGGGGGAGGGGGAACTGGGAGGAATAGCGGGATCCTCCCACGTGCTACGTCCCCCCTGGTGAAACTCCTCGCTGTCAGGTGAAAAGAAGCAGCTGGTGACTCCACATGTATCAGAGGAGACATGTGGTAGTCTGCAGCCCTCCCTGGATTGGCAGGGGGGGGGGCAGCGACCGGAAGAGTGGGGTAAATGGCCAAGGACAATTGGGGAGAAAATGGGGGGAAATAAAAAACTTGATCATGATGGCGCCCCGGTGGCTGCATGGTTATGGCGCATGCTACGTGACCAGAGTGTCCCTGGTTCGATTCCAGCCCAGGACCTTTGTTGCATGTCATACCCATCTCTCTCTCCCCTTGTTTCCTGTCCTCCGCTTCACTGTCCACTATCAAATAAGCACAAAAAAGAAAAAAAATGCCCGATCTGTTTAAAAATTAAAAAAAAGTTGGAAAACATCTGCACCCACACTGACCTTTGACTTCCCTGGGATGGGGATGACAGAAAAGAGAATTCTTCATGTGGGATCAATAGATTCTCAATGGATCCAATTGTTATGAGTCAGTGTCAGTCAGGTTTCTGACTTGAGGAGAGAAAGAGTTTTCACAGCATGGTGAGTTAAACTAGAAATTATTTGACCTATAACAGTCCACCAGATGTTACTCTCTGGCTTTGGCCACTGGTCTGTGGTTCAGACCAATCACCAGTGAGCAGAAGTAACTGATGCCTATGAAGTCACAGCACAGAATGTTGAGGCCGTCCAGCTGGGGGCCAGGTCTCTGCTCGCTCACCCACTGCAGCAGCTGAGAGAGAGCCTTCATGGTCATCTTCCTCATGGACTGAAGAGGGTGGCAGAACACATACTGTCCATCCTCTGTGAGGTTCAGACCGCTGGCAAAGAACCAAGCTAGGAATATAAACATACAGCAAGTAAGCCTACGAAACAGTCAGTCAGTCAACAATCAAACAGTAAGTTGGTCTACTAATCAGTCAGTCAGTCAGTCAGTCAGTCAGCAAACAGTCAAACGTTAAGTTAATCTATTAATCAGTCAGCACTCAGGCTAATAACCAACCATGAGGTAAGAAAATATTCAGGCTGTTAATTTTAAACACCTTGTTACTCAGTATGGTTGACTGATTTATAGACTAACAGACAGACAGTGATACAGACCTGGTCTTCCTTTGGTCTTCTGTTCTTCCAGATATGAGATGACCTTCTGAGGGTCTGCGCTATCGGCATACCTGAGACACACACACGGAGTACAGCAAACTTCTGATTTATATTTCCATTCCACTGATTAAAATCCTTCTGAATTCTAACAACGTGAATCAAAAGCCAATTGCATCAGAAGATGACGAAGGCAAGTCGTCTGTGGGTGCTGATTCTAAACAGCTAGCCACTAAGTAGCTAGCCAACTTCCCCCTCTCATATGATTGAGACTTCTTTTACAAGGGAGTCATTAGAAAATTGTCCTTTGAGTTAGACTCAAAATTATATTAAAATTACAATTTCTCACAGAAGTCTCGATTTATAAAATTTTTTACAATCTTATTTGTCAAACTTATTTAGAAGAGACATGGATGAAAATGACTCAGATAAGCAAACAAATATAATATTCAGATAAACACTTTTTTCTTTGACTTCAATAAATATTTTTACTCAAATCATTAAGCTATACGAGTTTTTTTTTTTTTTTTACCAAATATTCATTCATCATCAGCTGCTTCTCAGGGGTCGGGTCATGGTGGCAGTAAGCTAAGTAGGGCACGCCAGACGTCCCTCTCCCCAGCAATGCCCTCCAGGTCCGCCTGAGGGATCCCAAGGCGTTCCCACGCTAGATTCGACATGTAGTCCCTCCAGCGAGTTCTGGGTCTACCCCGGGGTCTCCACCCAGTCTGCCGTGCCCAGAAAACCTCCAAAGGAAGGCGCCCAGGAGGCATCCTAAGCAGATGCCCAAACCACCTCAACTGGCTCCTTTCGACGCGAAGGAGCAGTGGCTCTACTCTGAGCTATCTCCGGATGTCTGAGCTCCTCACCCTATCTCTAACGCTGAGTCCAGACACCCTACAGAGGAAACTCATTTCAGCCGCTTGTATCCGCGATCTCACCCTTTTGGTCACTACCCAAAGCTCATGACCATAGGTGAAGGTTGGACCGAAGACTGACTGGTAAACAGAGTTTTGCCTTCCGGCGCAGCTCCCTCTTCACCACAACGCACAATGGTCCAGTACAACGTAAGCACTACTGCTGATGCTGCACCAATCCATCTGTCAATCTCACGCTCCATCCTACCCTCACTCGTGAACAAGACCCCGAGATACTTGAATTCTTTCACTTGAGGCAACAACTCATCCCAAAACTGGAGGGAGCAATCCACCATTTTCTGGTAGAGAACCATGGCCTCAGACTTGGAAATGCTGACTCTCATCCCGGCCATTTCACACTCAGCTGCAAACCGCCCACCCCAGTGCGCAGTGGAGGGAAACAGGAAACAGGCAGGCTCAACAACAACAACAACAACGACAACGACAATGGCAATTTATATAGCACCTTTCAAGGGACCCAAGGACACTTTATACATAGTGGAGCAGAAAAAAAAACAAATAACACAAGAACAGAACATTAAAATAGCAAATATTTCTGAGGATGTTAAAAGTGACGAGATCAAAGCCCTGGTGAACATTACATTACATTACAGTAATTTAGCCGGCGCTTTTATCCAAAGCGACTTACAATAAGTGCATCATTTAACGTAGGAAATCAGGGGAAGTACTAGTCATCAGAGGTCATAAGTGCATCTAAACAAGCATCTAAGAACAAAACCAGTGCTAAAGTGAAAGTGCAAGAAAGAGGGGTTTTTTTTGTTTTTTTAAACGAGTGAATACAATAAGTGCTAAGAACAAGTAACAGGGTAGTAGTTCTTGAAGAGGTGAGTTTTCACCCTGCGCCGAAAGACACGCAGCGACTCCGCTGTCCTGACATCAGTGGGGAGTTCATTCCACCACTGTGGGGCCAGGACAGAAAAGAGCCAAGACCGGGTCGATCGGCAGCAGGGGCCTCTGAGCGACGGGGCAACCAGGCGTCCCAAGGCAGCAGAGCGAAGTGGTCGGGCGTGGGTGTAGGGCTTGACCATGGCCTGGAGATAGGAAGGAGCGGTTCCTTTCACTGCCCTGTAGGCTAGCACCAGAGTCTTAAACTGGATGCGAGCAGCTACTGGGAGCCAGTGTAGGGACATGAGAAGGGGAGTTGTGTGGGAGAACTTAGGATGGTTGAACACCAGACGAGCTGCAGCTTTCTGAACAAGCTCCAGAGGTCTGATTGCCGACGCCAGGGCGCCAGCAAGGAGGGAGTTGCCGTAGTCCAGCTGGGAGATGACCAGAGCCTGGGTGAGCACCTCTGCCATCTCGTCGGTGAGGAATAGGCGAATCCTCCTGATGTTATAGAGGATAAATCTGAAGGAGCGAGCAACTGATGCAACGTTTTCAGCAAACGACAGTAGATCGTCCAGGATCACACCCAGATCCCTCACAATCCGATTTGGCATCACCATGGTGTTGTCAATGGTGATGGCCAGGTCTCGATGCGGGCAACCTTTCCCCAGAAGGAACATCAGCTCTGTCTTGTCCAGATTGAGCTTCAGGTGGTGTGTCGCCATCCACTCTGAGATGTCAGTCAAGCATGCAGCAATGCGTGTCTCTACTTGTGTGTCAGAGGGAGGAAAGGACAAGATCAGTTGGGTGTCATCAGCATAACAATGGTAAGAGAAGACATGGGCGCGAATAACAGAACCCAGGGTTGTCGTGTACAGGGAGAAAAGGAGAGGACCCAGAACCGAACCATGTGAAACGCCTGTAGTCAGTCTGCGAGGCTCCGACACAGATCCCCTCCATGTCACCTGGTAGGAGCGACCCGTCAGGTAGGTTGCAAACATTGAGAGTGCAGAGCCTGTGACACCCAGCCCCTCGAGGGTAGAGAGGAGGATCTGGTGGTTCACTGTGTCGAACGCAGCTGACAGGTCCAGGAGGATAAGGACAGAGGAGAGTTTGCTCTCGCAGAGTGCAGCGATTCTGTCACTGCAAGGAGGGCCGTCTCTGTCGAGTGACCGACCCTGAACCCAGACTGGTTGGGGTCCAGGAGGTTGTTCTGGTGGAGGTACAAAGAAAGTTGGTTAAATACAGAATGTTCGAAAGTTTTGGATAGAAAGGGTAGAAGGGAAACTGGTCTGTAGTTTTTGACGTCAGAGGGGTTAAGTGACAGTTTCTTGAGAAGGGGGGTGACTCTAGCAGTCTTGAGGGCAGATGGAAAGCATCTTTCCTGGAGGGAGGTGTTGATGAGGTGGGTTAGATAGGGAAGGAGTTCAGGTGCTATAGACTGAAGAAGAGGTGAGGGGACCGAGTCAAGGGAGTATGTGGTGGGATGACTGGATGTGAGGAGGTTGAGGACGTCGTTGGGGGAGAGGGGAGCGAGGTGGGACAGGGTGGGACGTGGAGAGGTGAGGGAGGGTGCAGAGGGTGGGATAGTGCAAGCAGCACTAACCGGGTGGTGAGAAAAGGAGGATCTGATGTCGTTAACCTTCTTGTCAAAGAAGTTAGCGAAGTCATCAGGGAAAAGGGAGGAAGTAGGAGGAGGTGGTGGGGGTTGAAGAAGTGTAGAGAAGGTTTCAAAGAGTTTCTTAGGATTAGAGGCAGAGGATAGGATTTTAGAGCGATAGAAGGCAGCCTTAGCAGCAGAAAGGGAGGAGGAGAAAGTGGAAAGAAGAGACTGGAAGTTGAGAAGGTCCTCTGGGAGTTTGCCTTTTCTCCATTTGCGGTCTGCCACTCTCAGGCTCCGTCTGTCAGTACGTACTGAGTCGGACAGCCAAGGGGCAGGTGGAGTTGGGCGTGCAGGCCTGGAGGTGAGGGGACAGAGATTGTCCAGAGAAGAGGAGAGGGTAGAGAGAAGAAGATCGGTAGCAGTGTCAGGGGGTAGGAGAGAGAAAGATTCAGGTGTAGGGAGGATAAAGGTAACAGAGGAAGAAAGATCAGTGGCGGAGAAAGAGCAGAGGTGTCTATGGGTGGAAACCATGTGGGTAGGGGAAGGGGCTGAGGGGGGTGAAGAGAGGGAGAGAGAGTAGGACATGAAATAGTGGTCAGAGAGCTGGAGGGGAGTAACAGAGAGATTGGAAATAGGACAGTGTCTAGTAAAGATAAGGTCCAGCTGGTTGCTGGTCTTGTGGGTAGGAGGAGAGAGTGAGAGGTGAAGGTCAAAGGAGGAGAGGAAAGAGCGAAGAGGATCTAGCTTGTTAGTGTGGATGTTGAAGTCACCGAGAAGGGTAAGCGCACAGCCATCAACAGGGAAGTGTGAGACAAGTGTGTCAAGCTCCTCCAAAAACTCACCAAGGGGGCCTGGTTGGTGGTACACCACCACGATGGTGAGTTTGACTGGATAAGAGACAGTAACAGCATGAAATTCAAAAGAGGGTGGAGAAAATTGTGGAATGGAAACAAGAGAGTATTTCCATTTCAGGGAGATAAGCAGGCCAGTACCACCACCCCGCCTCCCAGCTCTGGGAGTGTGAGAAAAAGAGTACACATCAGACAGAGCTGCGGGTGTGGTAGGGTTTTCTGGCATGATCCAGGTCTCAGTTAGAGCAAGAAAGTTGAGGGAGAGCAAGGATGCATAGCCTGAGATAAACTCAGCTTTAGGCACCAAAGACTGGCAATTCTAGAGCCCTCCCATCACCACTTGCTCACCGTGAGTGGAGACAGTGGGATAGATGAGATTGGTAGGGTCACAGTGCTTAGGAGTGGCCCTACATCTATGTCAACCCTGTGAAGAGGAAAGGACAGGAATGCAAAGAAAACACATAGTCTATACTAGGTACACAAGATACAGACGACTGACCAGATCTAAAAAGAGCAGTCCGTGCTTGACGAAGTCTTGGCTTGAAAAAGTCGCGCTTGCCTTTGTTCAACCTAGGCTTGTTTGCCTGACACTTGGAAGATAACGCTTCCAAGTAGCAGCAGTGATTTAAAGGAGACTGATTGCTAATTGTCTGCCATGAGTGCAGGCCATACCCTGGCCACTTAACACCCAATTGGCCAAAGAGATACACTGAAAATAGGCCTATTGCCCAGAAACTAGACACTTATGTAAAACTCTATCAAACCTCACACAATACTATTAAAACTGCAAACAGCAAGTTACCAAGGAATATATTTATAAGCTAAAATGATAACTAAGTCAAAACAGCTAGGCAAGAAGAAATATTTAAGGGCACGCTGGGTGAAAAACAGCTACAGCTAGAATAAGTAAATAAGACAAGTACACTACCGTTCAAAAGTTTGGGATCACATTGAAATGTCCATATTTTTGAAGGAAAAGCACTGTACTGTTCAATGAAGATAACTTTAAACTAGTCTTAACTTTAAAGAAATACACTCTATACATTGCTAATGTGGTAAATGACTATTCTAGCTGCAAATGTCTGGTTTTTGGTGCAATATCTACATAGGTGTATAGAGGCCCATTTCAAGCAACTATCACTCCAGTGTTCTAATGGTACAATGTGTTTGCTCATTGGCTCAGAAGGCTAATTGATGATTAGAAAACCCTTGTGCAATCATGTTCACACATCTGAAAACAGTTTAGCTTGTTACAGAAGCTACAAAACTGACCTTCCTTTGAGCAGATTGAGTTTCTGGAGCATCACATTTGTGGGGTCAATTAAACGCTCAAAATGGCCAGAAAAAGAGAACTTTCATCTGAAACTCGACAGTCTATTCTTGTTCTTAGAAATGAAGGCTATTCCATGCGAGAAATTGCTAAGAAATTGAAGATTTCCTACACCGGTGTGTACTACTCCCTTCAGAGGACAGCACAAACAGGCTCTAACCAGAGTAGAAAAAGAAGTGGGAGGCCGCGTTGCACAACTGAGCAAGAAGATAAGTACATTAGAGTCTCTAGTTTGAGAAACAGACGCCTCACAGGTCCCCAACTGGCATCTTCATTAAATAGTACCCGCAAAACACCAGTGTCAACATCTACAGTGAAGAGGCGGCTGCGGGATTCTGGGCTTCAGGGCAGAGTGGCAAAGAAAAAGCCATATCTGAGACTGACCAATAAAAGAAAAAGATTAAGATGGGCAAAAGAACACAGACATTGGACAGAGGAAGACTGGAAAAAAGTGTTGTGGACGGATGAATCCAAGTTTGAGGTGTTTGGATCACAAAGAAGAACGTTTGTGAGACGCAGAACAAATGAAAAGATGCTGGAAGAATGCCTGACGCCATCTGTTAAGCATGGTGGAGGTAATGTGATGGTCTGGGGTTGCTTTGGTGCTGGTAAGGTGGGAGATTTGTACAGGGTAAAAGGGATTCTGAATAAGGAAGGCTATCACTCCATTTTGCAACGCCATGCCATACCCAGTGGACAGCGCTTGATTGGAGCCAATTTCATCCTACAACAGGACAATGACCCTAAACACACCTCCAAATTGTGCAAGAACTATTTAGAGCAGAAGCAGGCAGCTGGTATTCTATCGGTAATGGAGTGGCCAGCGCAGTCACCAGATCTGAACCCCATTGAGCTGTTGTGGGAGCAGCTTGACCGTATGGTACGCAAGAAGTGCCCATCCAACCAATCCAACTTGTGGGAGCTGCTTCTGGAAGCGTGGGGTGCAATTTCTCCAGATTACCTCAACAAATTAACAGCTAGAATGCCAAAGGTCTGCAATGCTGTAATTGCTGCAAATGGAGGATTCTTTGACGAAAGCAAAGTTTGATGTAAAAAAAATCTTATTTCAAATACAAATCATTATTTCTAACCTTGTCAATGTCTTGACTCTATTTTCTATTCATTTCACAACATATGGTGGTGAATAAGTGTGACTTTTCATGGAAAACACAAAATTGTTTGGGTGATCCCAAACTTTTGAATGGTAGTGTAAGTAAATAGAATAAGACAGCTACAGCTAGAATAAGATCCCACTAGGAACCAGCAGCAGATGTATAGACAAAAGGACTAATACTCAAGCAGCTGGAATAAGACTAATAGCAACTTGTTAAGCAAGAAAGATGATACTTACTCTATTCTAGATGAACCAGCAATTCAGAATCACTCCAGAAGTTAAGATGCACACTCACACTGAACAGGTGTTTTCAGTAGCTTTTTAAAAGTGTCCAAAGAAGCAGTGTTGCGGAGCTCTCCCGAGAGAAAGTTCCAAATGGTGCGGGCTACCATACTGAAGGCTCTGTCCCCAAAAGTCAGCAGTCTGGTGTGGTGGATGGAAAGCAGGCCCGTGTCTGCAGACCACAAATTCCAGGACAGAATATAGAGGTGGAGGAGGTACTGGTGTGGGGGGTGGGGGGGTGGGGGGCAAGGGCATGAAGGGGTTTGTAGGTGAGGAGGAGGATTTTGTAGGACATGCGGGACTTGACTGGGAGCCAGTGAAGGTGAATGAGGGCAGGGGTGACGTGCTACCTCGGCTTGGTGTGGGTGATAACCCTGGCAGCTGAGTTCTGCACATACTAAATACTGTCCAAGGCTTTGTTGGATACCCTGGTCAGGACTCCATTGCAATAATCCAGACAGGAGGTAATGAAGGCATGCATGAGGGTCACTACCACAGAGTCTGAGTGTGAGCGCTAGAGTCTGGAGATGTTTTGAGGTGAAAGAAAACAGATTTAGTGATGGATTTGATGTGTGACTGGAATGTGAGAGTGGAGTCCAGAGTGACACCCAGGTTGCAGACTTCTGGGGATGGGCAGATGGAGCAGCCATCCACATCTCCAACCTTCTGGAGCAATGCCTTGGGAGCCACAACCATGAGCTCTGTCTTATTGCTATATAGCTTGAGCAGATTTGATGACATCCAGATTTTTATTTGGTGCAGGCAGTTGACAAGGGATTGTGGGGGGATTGGGGTGGATGGTTTAAGTGAAGTCAAGTGAATTTTAGTTGTATAGCCCATTATAACAAATTACAAATTTGCCTCAGTGGGATTTATAGCAACACAACAACCTGTCCTGAGCAAAAATAAAAAATCAGCAGCAAAAATCATTGGCATGGAACTACCACCACTTCACAATATTTACACCACTCGCTGCAAAAGGAAAGTCCAAAACATCATTAAGGACACCAGCCACCCCGCTCATGTTCTGTTCTCGCTACTTCCATCTAAAAAAACGTTACAGGAGCATCAAATCACACACCACCTGTCTCTGTAATAGTTTATTTCCACAGGCAATCAGGTTGCTGAACAGCTGACGCATCCATATGCACCTTACATTGTTGTCTTATCGTGTACTGTATTTTTTGGGGGTGGGGGTGGGGTGGTGTGCCCTTTGTGTTAAGGAAGACAGAGCCAAAGCACAAGACTTTCATTGTATTCTACACAATAAAGTTGAACTTGAACTTGTTGACTTGAATGGTGGACTTCAGCTGACTTAAGGCATCCATGTTTGGATGCTCTTCAGACCCTTCCGTTTTATTTACTGTTTGGTTGGATAAATCAGAACTTTCGGAAAAAATTCACAATTCATAATTACCAGTTGGATGTTGACGTGAACAATATTAACAAGGTTGGGAGATGGTAATTACATTAACTTCCATATGATGTGAACACAGCAAAAGCCTCTGTGTGTGTCTACCTGTATGGAATGGGTGGCCAAAGTTGAGGGTGTTGTACTGCCACCTGCTGATCATCATAGGACACTATCACCTGATGACCTCGGGACCAACAGGACCTCAAGGTAGGGGTGTACTACACTCAAACAAACACATACACACTATCAACATCATCATCAGAAAGAGCAAGTCATTATGTAACAATCATATTTGTTACTGCCGTGGAGGTAACTACAGTGACTGGTTTACCATGATGGGAGAGGTACATGTCAGAATTTTGTGAATCTGAATAAATCTCGACCATCAGAATGAGATGCAATGTGTTTTACTGGCTGCAGTATGTGAGCTAGCTGTATGGATCTACACAATTGCCTATACATTTCTGTCTGAGATTCAATTACAATGCGAGTCAGACTACATATGGAGGTGGTTTGGCAGACATAAATCAAGTTCTAACCATAATATCTGCTGCACACATTTATAAATACACTGATGTTTGCTTATCAAGATAACTTATCTGGAAACATCACAATACCAGGTGTAGATAGGATATCTGTACCAGTCTCTACCGGTCTGTCTGTACCTGTGGAGGACACACTTTGTCTCTGAACAGGGTGATGATGTAATTGACAAGCTGGGTGTGGTCACTGTCGGTCATATGATAGAAGTGGGAGCAGGAGACAAGAGTGACCTCGGTAGGATGAGCCTGTAACCAGCAGGCTAGCTCCCAGAGTGCCTCCTACACACACACACACACACACGCACAACAGACACAGAGACACGTCAATTTTCGTTTGCCTCCGTTTTTCCAACACCCTTCTTACCTTGGTAACATTGCATATTTCTCTTTAGAAGGTCACTCGTAGCTAAGCTGAACACAGTCAACTATTACACTAAAACCCTTTCTTTTCTTTTTAAAAAAAAATTATTTCTGATTTTTCCCTGTTTCTCCCAATTTAGTGGCCAATCGATCCCTATTTTAATTCAAGCACCCACCCTCGTACTGCATGCGTTCGCCAACTGCCTCTCTCCGGCCGGCAGTCTGGAAGGAGTCGCCTCGCCACTTTCGTGACAAGGTGACTCCAGGCCGAACCACTGCCCCCCCACACACACACACAGAGACGCATTCATGTGACGAACACAAGCCGACTCCGCCCCCCTCCCGAAGACAGCGTTGCCAATTACTGCTGCTTCATTGAGTCCATAGTCAGATCTGACGAGACCGGGGCGCGAACCCCGGTCCCCAGTGGGCAACTGCATCGACACAAAGCCGATGCTTAGACCGCTACACCACCGCGGACTTACACTAAAACCCTTTCTGTAGTAAAGTTAGCTAACATGAACATCTGATACCGACTGAACTCATGTCAGCAACCATTTATACACAAAAACCTACCTGTTGTTAGTTAACATGAACATCTGAAGCCTCCTTGAGCTAAAATTAGCCAACGCTAACATCCATCTGAATCCTTCAGGAATCAGGAACATTCATTTGTCATTTCATTTCATGGACTTCCATACAGAAGTCAGAAAAGTTGGATCAGTTCATCTGGACACAAGGTTTAGTGGGAGAAACATTTCATCATTCATCTAAGTGACTTCATCAGTCTCAGCTGACTGCAGGTATCCCCACCCATCTACAGGCCAGTGGCCACTCTTGCAGCGATGAGGATGTGGCCATCCTCGATAAGGAAGAACGCTGGTTTGAACGGGGAGTCAAAGAGACCATCTATGTGAAGAGGGAACGACTATCCCTGAACCGAGGGGGGCGGAGGGCTTAGAGGACATCTGTCACCATCTTACAACCTTGTGATTGCAGCTATTTCACAATCTTTTGTGAATAGTACACGTGACCATTGTAATTAATGGTCATGGCAATTTTGCATAGTGTCAGATTGCAGCTGAGACTGACAGTCACTTGGATGAGTGATGAAACGTTTCTCCCACTAAATCTTGTGTCCAGACGAAATGATTCAACTTTTCTGGGATTTTACACCAGGATTATTGAGTAGGAATCAAGACACTGCCAGGCAAAAGTTAGCCAACGTTAACACCTAAAGCAAGTTTGAGTTAGGTCTACCTCAGAAGAACACCTGGGACTTCCGGTTGAGCAGCAAATGGAGTAAGGCCTACTTTTTAGGGCTCCTGCAGAATCCTTGCTAATTCCATATTTTAACGACATCGTCATTATAAATATTAATAAATCAAAGCATAGCTGTAGATCAGTAAAAACAACGCGGATGGTGTCTAATCTTTGGAAATATAAATATGATGGTCCAATCAACACAAGGCCCACCAATCCACCGGTGAAGAGTTCTGGTAACCCCGATCAAGCCTCACCCACACCCGCGGAAAGTCCCACCATGGACACCGCATCGAGCAAAGCTGATATCCTCTCCTCGTTAAGAAAAGTTATATCCTCTGTAATAATAAGAGAAGAGCCAAAGAGGGCTTTAGCGGATGATTTCGAAGGATTGAAAAAGGAAATTCAGGCAGTGAAAACTGAAATGACTAACACAACAACCGAAACCCGCGCAGAAATAGAGCGGGTTAAAGCTCATGTAAAAGCCGTGGAGGAAGGACCGTCAACATGGTCGGATGAAGTAGTGTCGGTACAAATCACTGGAACCAACCTCAAGAAGCAGGTCGAAGACTTAAAAGAACAATGTGAGGACATGGAGGGGAGGATGAGGAGATGTAACATTCGGATCATGGGGGTCACTGAGCAACCAGGATCAAGCTCTCCCGCGGCAGTTTCCAGAATTCTTACAGAAGTGTTCCAGATGGACACAGACGTACATATCGAGCGCTCACACTGGAGTCTGACACAGAGAAAACCGGGAGACAAGCCATGTGTGATCATTGCAAAATTACACAGTGACAGGGACGCCATGACACCCTGAGGAAGGCCCGTGACCGTGGTGGCCAAGTCAGCTACAACGGCAATCCAATCACCATATTTCCGGACTACACAGCCAACATCGCTAAAGCCAGAGCAGCTTTCACGGACGTCAGGAAGATTCTCCAAGGAAGACCAGGAGCCCGTTATGGAATACTCTTCCCCACTAGAGTCCGCATTTCCCACAACAATGAGGAGAAAGAGTTTGTGGACACTGCCAAAGCTATGGACTATGTAAAGAAAAAGATCATTCCATCAACTGATACGGGCAAGTGACCCAACGTAAACGTGTCCTTCCTTGTTTTATATGATGAGTAGCACGTGAACATGTCTATATTGACAACTTTCTAAATGTCAGTCCATACAGTCCATATGAGTATTTTTATTTCTTATTAATGGCTACCTTAATAGAATATGCAAATCCCTTGTGATTGTCTGTACGTTTGCATGTCGATATGCCCGTGTGCTTTGGTACTGTGTGTGTGTGTGTTTGTGTGTGTTTAGGAATGGATTTGATGTACTGCTCAAAGGAAGGTCAGTTTTGTAGCTTCTGTAACAAGCTAAACTGTTTTCAGATGTGTGAACATGATTGCACAAGGGTTTTCTAATCATCAATTAGCCTTCTGAGCCAATGAGCAAACACATTGTACCATTAGAACACTGGAGTGATAGTTGCTTGAAATGGGCCTCTATACACCTATGTAGATATTGCACCAAAAACCAGACATTTGCAGCTAGAATAGTCATTTACCACATTAGCAATGTATAGAGTGTATTTCTTTAAAGTTAAGACTAGTTTAAAGTTATCTTCATTGAAAAGTACAGTGCTTTTCCTTCAAAAATATGGACATTTCAATGTGATCCCAAACTTTTGAACGGTAGTGTACGTATGTGTATGGAAACCTGCTGTAATGAACAAAGGGCATATCCCCATAGGATACTTTTTTTTCCTTCTCTGTATTTACCTTGGTTGTGACTATTTCCCAGCGTCACAATAAGCTATAGAGTATATATATATATGTGTGTGTGTGTGTGTGTGTGTGTGTATATATATATATATGTGTATATATATATATATATGTGTGTGTGTGTGTGTGTGTATGTGTATGTATATATATATACATAGTATATATATACATATGTGTGTATATATATATATATATATATGTATATACACTCACCGGCCACTTTATTAGGCACACCTGTCCAACTGCTCATTAATGCAAATTTCTAATCAGCCAATCACATGGCAGCAACTCAATGCATTTAGGCATGTAGACATGGTCAAGACGATCTGCTGCAGTTCAAACCGAGCATCAGAATGGGGAAGAAAGGTGATTTAAGTGACTTTGAACGTGGCATGGTTGTTGGTGCCAGACGGGCTGGTCTGAGTATTTCAGAAACTGCTGATCTACTGGGATTTTCACGCACAACCATCTCTAGGGTTTACAGAGAATGGTCCGAAAAAGAGAAAATATCCAGTGAGCAGCAGTTCTGTGGGTGAAAATGCCTTGTTGATGCCAGAGGTCAGAGGAGAATGGCCAGACTGGTTCGAGCTGATAGAAAGGCAACAGTAACTCAAATAACCACTCATTACAACCGAGGTATGCAGAAGAGCATCTCTGAACGCACAACACGTCGAACCTTGAGGCAGATGGGCTACAGCAGCAGAAGACCACACCGGGTCCCACTCCTGTCAGCTAAGAACAGGAAACTGAGGCTACAATTCGCACAGGCTCACCAAAATTGGACAACAGAAGATTGGAAAAACGTTGCCTGGTCTGATGAGTCTCGATTTCTGCTGCGACATTCGGATGGTAGGGTCAGAATTTGGCGTCAACAACATGAAAGCACGGATCCATCCTGCCTTGTATCAACGGTTCAGGCTGGTGGTGGTGGTGTAATGGTGTGGGGGATATTTTCTTGGCACACTTTGGGCCCCTTTAGTACCAATTGAGCATCGTGTCAACGCCACAGCCTACCTGAGTGTTGTTGCTGACCATGTCCATCCCTTTATGACCACAGTGTTCCCATCTTCTGATGGCTACTTCCAGCAGGATAACGCGCCATGTCATAAAGCTCGAATCATCTCAGACTGGTTTCTTGAACATGACAATGAGTTCACTGTACTCAAATGGCCTCCACAGTCACCAGATCTCAATCCAATAGAGCACCTTTGGGATGTGGTGGACCGGGAGATTCGCATCATGGATGTGCAGCCGACAAATCTGCAGCAACTGCGTGATGCTATCATGTCAATATGGACCAAACTCTCTGAGGAATGTTTCCAGTACCTTGTTGAATCTATGCCACGAAGGATTAAGGCAGTTCTGAAGGCAAAAGGGGGTCCAACCCGGTACTAGCAAGGTGTACCTAATAAAGTGGCCAGTGAGTGTATATATACATAGTATATATATATATACATATTATATATATATATATGTGTGTGTGTGTGTGTGTATGTATGTATGTATGTATATATGTGTGTGTGTGTGTGTATGTGTATATATATATATATATATATACACACACATATATACATACATAGTATATGTATGTGTGTGTGTGTTTGTATATACATATATATACAGTGCATCCGGAAAGTATTCACACCCCTTCACTTTCCCCACATGTTGTTATGTTACAGCCTTATTCCAAAATGGATTAACTTCCTTTTTTTTCTCATCAATCTACACACAATACCCCATAATGACAAAGTGAAAAAGGTTTTGTAGAAATATTTGCAAATTTATTAAAAATAAAAAACTGAAAAATTGCATGTACATAAGTATTCACACCCTTTACTCAGTACTTGGTTGAGGCACCCTTGGCAGCGATTACAGCCTCAAGTCTTCTTGGGTATGACGCTACAAGCTTGGCACACCTATATTTGGGGTATTTCTCCCATTCTTCTCTGCAGATCCTCTCGAGCTTTGTAAGGTTAGATGGGGAGCGTCGCTGCACAGCTATTTTCAGGTCTTTCCAGAGATGTTCAATGGGGTTCAAGTCTGGGCTCTGGCTGGGCCACTCAAGGACATTCACAGACTTGTCCCGAAGCCACTCCTTCGTTGTCTTGGCTATGTGCTTAGGGTCGTTGTCATGTTGAAAGGTAAACCTTCGCCCCAGTCTGAGGTCCTGAGCGCTCTGGAGCAGGTTTTCATCGAGGATCTCTCTGTACTTTGCTCCATTCATCTTTCCCTCGATCCTGACTAGTCTCCCAGTTCCTGCCGCTGAAGAACATCCCCACAACATGATGCTGCCACCACCATGCTTCACTGTAGGGATGGTATTAGCAAGGTGGTGAGAGGTGCCTGCTTTCCTCCAGACGTGACTGTTACGACCCTCGGTCTGGAGAGGGTGCAACTATTAGTGTACTGAGTAACAGTGAGGTGAGGGTGCAACACAGTGAGACATAAACGTATAGATATAATAAATATATTTATTAACAATGACAGGACAAGGGAACCGAACGGTTGCCAAAACAAACTATTAACAAAAGTAACCCACCCTTGACAGTGCTGAAAAGCACCAAACCTAAAGACAAAAAGGTGGCAACCGCTGCTAACCTAGTGTGTCTAACAGAGGTAAGCTACGTGATGGGGTGTTTGCCCATGGGCATCTTACCTTGATCCCCTCGCCCAAAAGAGCTAAACAACTAAACATAACTCAAAATAGTCACAATGCAAACTAAACCAAAAACGGGCCAGACGTTACAAACACAAAGTAACTACATCACACAAACTAAACTAGCTGGCCGGTGAACTGAAGACAAGTGGGGGTTTAAATGGGAGACTGCACAGCTGATGAAAATTGGATGATTCGTTGACCGGTTGATTAGGTGATGAGGAGCACCTGGCGGATACCTGAATGTAGAGTCAGAGTGATACAGGAGGCAACACAAAACTATACGGACACACCCGTGGCCGTAACACCCCCACCCATAAAAACAAGCCCCTACAGGCTTGTTAACAAAACAAAAACCCCACAAGAACCAAAACAAGACAATGTGCTACTTAACAGCAACATGTGACCAAACAAAACGGTGGAGCACCTCAGCCACAACAAGTAGCGCCGCTACATCCAAAATGTGACCCAAATATGGCCAGCACCTTCCCACCAACACATGGTCACCTACCAAGTGGCCCTCAACCACAACAAGTTACTGACAGACAACACAAAGTAGCACACACACTGTCACGGTGGCAACCCACGCTAAATGACGTAGCTGCGTTCGACCCGCAGGTGAACCAGCTACAACTAGTGACCACACCTCGGTCACCGTGGCGACCCACGCCAAATGACGTAGCTGCGTTCGACCCGCAGGTGAACCAGCTACAACTCGTGACCACACCTCGGTCACCGTGGCGACCCACGCCAAGTGACGTAGCTGCGTTCGACCCGCAGGTGAGCCAGCTACAACTCGTGACCACAGTCACAACACAAGGTGTGCCAGCGTGGACCAGCTGGTGGTGGAAGCAAAGAGCGCAGCGCGCCCCGCACTCATAGCCTTAAAGGTCTACCGTCCGCAACTCCCCTCCAGCCTCTCTGCCACAAATCCCGCCCCCCAAATCTCCCACTGGAGACCTGACTCAGCCTGCCTCTCAGGCGGGCGTCAGCACCCACGCCGAGTGCAACACAGGGGACCAGGGATCGAACCACAACAGCCTGGCCGGCAGCTCCGCCCTGGCATCGGACCTCGTCCGCGTCGGCACGAAGCTCTGCCACCAGAACCAACACCATGGCAGAGGATGAAAGGAAGTGGACCAGCAGCCACGGCCGTACCCACCACCAAACCAAGAACACACCAACAACACTAAACAATAATGAACACTGTGCTCAACACCACCCAACACCGAACGCTAACACAGCACACTACAGGAAACGGCAACTAGCCAGACCAAAGCCGCCAATATCCCGGACGAGCCCCCATTTGTTACGACCCTCGGTCTGGAGAGGGTGCAACTATTAGTGTACTGAGTAACAGTGAGGTGAGGGTGCAACACAGTGAGACATAAACGTATAGATATAATAAATATATTTATTAACAATGACAGGACAAGGGAACCGAACGGTTGCCAAAACAAACTATTAACAAAAGTAACCCACCCTTGACAGTGCTGAAAAGCACCAAACCTAAAGACAAAAAGGTGGCAACCGCTGCTAACCTAGTGTGTCTAACAGAGGTAAGCTACGTGATGGGGTGTTTGCCCATGGGCATCTTACCTTGATCCCCTCGCCCAAAAGAGCTAAACAACTAAACATAACTCAAAATAGTCACAATGCAAACTAAACCAAAAACGGGCCAGACGTTACAAACACAAAGTAACTAGATCACACAAACTACACTAGCTGGCCGGTGAACTGAAGACAAGTGGGGGTTTAAATGGGAGACTGCACAGCTGATGAAAATTGGATGATTCGTTGACCGGTTGATTAGGTGATGAGGAGCACCTGGCGGATACCTGAATGTAGAGTCAGAGTGATACAGGAGGCAACACAAAACTATACGGACACACCCGTGGCCGTAACAGTGACGTTTGGCTTTCAGGCCAAAGAGTTCAATCTTGGTTTCATCAGACCAGAGAATCTTGTTTCTCATGGTCTGAGAGTCCTTTAGGTGCTTTCTGGCAAACTCCAAGCGGGCTGTCATGTGGCTTTTACTGAGCAGAGGCTTCCGTCTGGCCACTCTACCATAAAGGCCTGATTGGTGGAGTGCTGCAGAGATGGTTGTCCTTCTGGAAGGTTCTCCCATCTCCACAGAGGAACGCTGGAGCTCTCTCAGAGTGACCATCGGGTTCTTGGTCACCTCCCTGACCAAGGCCCTCCTCCCCCGATTGCTCGGTTTGGCTGGGCGGCCAGCTCTAGGAAGAGTCCTGGTGGATCCAAACTTCCTCCATTTACGAATGATGGCGACCACTGTGCTCTTTGGGACCTTCAAAGCTGTAGAAATTTTTTTGTACCCTTCCCCAGATCTGTGCCTCGCTACAATTCTGTCTCGGAGGTCCACAGACAATTCCTTTGACTTCATGGCTTGGTTTCTGCTCTGATATGCACTGTCAACAGTGGGACCTTATATAGACAGGTGTGTGCCTTTCCAAATCATGTCCAATCAATTGAATTTACTACAGGTGGACTCCTGTCAAGATGTAGAAACATCTGAAGGATGATCAGTGGAAACAGGATGAACCTGAGCTCAATTTTGAGTGTCATAGCAAAGGGTGTGAATACTTATGTACATGCTATATTTAAGTTTTTTATTTCTAATAAATTTCCAAAAATTTCTACAAATCCTTTTTCACTTTGTCATTATGGGGTATTGTGTGTAGATTGATGAGAGAAAAAAAGGAATTTAATCCATTTTGGAATAAGGCCGTAACATAAGAAAATGTGGGGAAAGTGAAGGGGTGTGAATACTTTCCGGATGCACTGTATATATAATTACATTGACAACAGAGACATTGAGGTTAAGGTGTCGTTCTCTTTGCTAGGTTGTATTCGTAAGTTCTGCAGGAACCTGAGTGCTAATTGATGACACTAGTTGGTATGTTTGGTTTTATATCCAAGCAAATGCGAACCTTTTTAAAGACTGTTCGCACAGCTGCCTGTTCAGACCTGCAGCCTGGGACCCTGTCCTAAAAGAGTGATTGGATGCTAATGCTGGCTGAGTTCATGATTTATCTTATTTTATGTTCAGTTCTATTTGCACAGATCCCACTGTTCCCCAGGGTTTCTACCATAAGAGTAAGAGCAACAGGGAAATACAAATGTTTTTTGTTAATGTTAAAATATTATGGTGATCATACTGCTGTACTTAGTATTAATAATTATCTCACACACTATTTCATAATTTTACATGTATATCCATTTATATATGTAGTTTACTTTTATATATTTTCTTTTGTTATGATACCCCACTTTCCCCACATTATCTACCCCTCACCTACCGCAGGTACTTTCTTATACCCACCCACCTGCACTCATACAATCACACACATCGATGCTACGTCCCACTTCCAACACGCTCCTCCACACTTGCCTTCCCTTGCCACCACATTACTCAAGGGCAAAACTAATACTCTGCCTAATTCTAACTTTAAGTCATGAGATCCCTTAAAGTCATAAGTTACAATGTGAAAGGTCTTCATAGTCCTATAAAGAGGAAGAAAATCCTTAATCAGTTAAAAAGAGCCAACACTCAGATAGCATTTTTGCAAGAGACCCACTTGTCGGGAATACAACATGAGAAACTATGAAAATATATACCAAGTCCAGTTGCACTTGATTCAACTCCTTTGGATAACCATGACCTGGATGAATGAGAACATTCACAGACAACATGAGAAACTAAACAAATCTTAGGCGGACAAAGTATTTTACTCATCACACCCATCAGGTAGAAAGAGAGGCATATCTATTCTGATACATAGGCAGGTTAATTTTACACAAACTAAAGTCCACAAAGATGCTGAAGGGAGATTTATCCTAGTAAATGGATGTATTGATGGAATACAGGTCTCTTCTATGAACATTTATGCTCCAAATGAGGACGAGCCTGGCTTCATTAGTACAATCTTCACCACTATCCTTCAGAACAGCTCTGGTATCTTACTGCTAGGAGGGGATTTCAACTGTGTTATGTCTCAGCTTATGGATAGATAGACAACCTACCTCAAAATCTCCCACTTCTAGAATGAGTAAAATTCTAAGACACTTATCGACAAGAGTCAGGTCTGCTGGATGTTTGGAGATGTAAATTCCTTAAAGGTAGAGATTTCACCTTTTACTCACATAGACATTCATCCTATTCTAGAATTGATTATTTTTTCACCCCCAAAGCAGAACTCCACAGGATAGAAGACATGGAGATTCTACCAATTACTCTATCTGATCATGCACCTCTAGCACTCTCATGGCACATAGGTCACAGGCCAACAACTAAACAATGTCAATTAAATGCATCACTTTTAAACGACAAGGAATTTATCTCATTTATAACAACTGAACTAAACAACTATTTAGATACAAATATATCTCGCCCCAAATATCACCTCTCATTCTATGGGACTGTGCTAAGGCTTATATTAGAGGTCGCATTATCTCATTTACAACTGTGAAAAAAAGAGAAGGAGCAAAACAACATGAATTAGAAGACAAAATAAGACAACTCAAGCAACAACATAAATGAACACCATCCTCCAATCTACTTAATGCACTCAAACAAGCACGAAGAGAGCTACGTAAATAGCCTAATCACCAAAAACACTGAGGGCAACTTAAGGTTTACCAAACAAAAATATGAAAACGGTAACAGGACAAGTAGATGGTTAGCATTAAGACTTAAAAAACAGCAATCGTCCAATGTAGTACAGAAATGAAAGTCTAATAGTTCAACACTTACCAAACCAGATGAAATTTCAGTCTTTTGCAGAATTTTTTAAATCTCTATACAAAAACACAGACACTTGCACAGATGATAAAGAGTTTGCACAGTTTTTGAAAGACATCAAAATAAAAGAGCTACCTGAGACCATGGCAAAAGAGTTGGATGAACAAATTAAGGAATGGGAAATACAACAGGTAATCTCTACACTGAAAATCAATAAAAGCCCCAGTCCAGATGGGTATATTAATGAATTTTATAAAAGAGACAGTATCACCTTTTCTATTAAAAGCTTACCACCATGCACTACAATCTGGATAAATGGCCCCCCTCCTGGAGAGAAGTGACAATAGTTGTAATACATAAGGAAGGCAAGGACCCCACCAAATGCTAATCATACAGGCCTATTTCACTACTGAATGGAGACCTGCGTATACTAACAGCTATTCTATCGAGACGCGTCAATAAAATTATCACAGAACTTATTCATCCTGATCAGACCAGGTTTATCATAGGAAGATACAATGGGGACAATATTAAGACTATCAAATTTAATGAATCACCCGAAAGTCAAGGAGGAGGCAGCAATGATATTATCCCTCGATGCCCAGAAGGCATTCGATCAAGTATCCTGGCAATACTTGCTTCAAACACTGAAACGATTCCAGTTTGGCCCTAATTTCATAAAGTGGATACAAACACTATATTCTAATCCACAAGCTGCTGTTAAAGTAAATGTGGCTCTATCAAACCGATTTGCCCTAGAACGTGGCTGCAGACAGGGCTGCTCTCTTTCACCCCTACTGTTCGATATTAGTATTGAACCACTAGCACAGTTATCAGAGATGACAACAACATAAAGGGACTGACAATAAATGAGAATACAAATTATCTTTATACGAAGATGATGTGCTTTTATATATAGCCGAACCTACAACAACAATCCCACACTTAAAGGATCTTATTTCCATATATGGGTACTTCTCGGGTTATAAAGTAAATGTGGACAAAACAATGGCAATGGATATAAGTGGTAGAATTCCTCAAACGGTCAAACTCCAGAGTGGGTTTAAATGGCCTAAAGATGGCATTAAATATCTTGGTATTCAAATCCCCCCATCGCTAGGAAAGCGATATGATGCAAATTACAAATGCATAGTTCATAATATCAGTAAGGATTTGGACCAGTGGTCAATACTTCCCCTGTCTCTGTTGGGCTGTATTGAGAGTATACGTATGAATGTGCTACCTAAGCTACTCTATCCATTTCAGATGATACTTATTGATATTCCTAAATCTATATTTGATAAATTAGACAGGCTCATTTCAAAATTTATATGGCAAGGAAAATGACCAAGAATTAGACTAAAAACATTACAGCTATCTAAACCGCATGGAGGCCTCCAACTCCCGAATCTAAGATATTATTTTTGGGCTGCACAGTTAAAACCGTTAACAATATGGATTCAGGATCTTACACGTTCTCGTTGGCTTAACATAGAAAAACGCTTGAATGTGAAGCCCCTACAGACCTTGCCTTTCATAGATGTCCCCTTAAAATGTACGTGAATGTTCTCATTGATCCAGGTCGTCATGGTTATCCAAAGGAGTTGAATCAAGTGCAACTGGACTTGGTATATATCCGTGAAGACGTTTCGCCTCTCATCCAAGAGGCTTCCTCAGTTCGTGCCTTTCTGACTAGACCAAGCTAGTCTGACTGGCTGCTGATGAGACTCAGAATTTATCCTCTAGGAGTCGTTGTCAGAGCTATTGATATGCTTGGCTCTTTGTGTCCCGATGTTTACCAACGCTCGTCGCTAACAGAGCCATAGATATGAGTGGCTCTTTTGTGTACCGATGTTATGGCCGCGCCCGTCATTAATCGGAGCACAGGAGAGCCACGCATATCAAGAGCTCTGACAACGACTCCTAGAGGATAAATTCTGAGTCTCATCAGCAGCCAGTCAGACTAGCTTGGTCTAGTCAGAAAGGCAGAACTGAGGAAGCCTCTTGGATGAGAGGCGAAACGTCTTCACGGATATATACCAAGTCCAGTTGCACTTGATTCAACTCCTTTGAGTCCCCTTAAAAGCAACTCAGGTGGGTAGATGGACTAGAGTTACACTAAACACCTGGAGGAAAATAAAACTGTCATTTGGATTGCCTAAAGTAATTTCTGCACCAACTAGAATTGGATTTATAAAGGATTTTGTACCCTCCCATATAGATGCAGGTTTTAGAAAATGGTCAGAACGTGGACTCACTAATCTACACCAACTTCATAAGGACGGCATCCTCAAATCATTTGAAGAGCTGAGAGTGGAGTGTATGCTTCCTATTAAGATTTTTTTCAGATATTTACAACTAAGGGACTTTTTAACAAAACATAAAGAGTGGGATAGAGTGTTGGTGCCCACTCCAATTGAAGAGTTCTTGATAAAATTACAAACAGGGATCGGGGATAAGAAAGTCATAAGTCATGTTTACCAAATATTTTCAGGCTTGAATATGAATAATACACTGCAGATAAAATGAAGACGGGAAACTGAAATGAATACAGATACACCACAGGACATGTGGGAAGAAATATGTACTGAAGCAAATCTAGTAACCAGTTCAAATACATGGAGGGAATTCAAATGGAAGGTAACTATGAGATTCTTTCAGACACCAGAAACAGTGGCTAAAATGGGCCCAACACACTCAAATAAATGCTGGAGAAATTGTAGAACATAAATTGGCAACCATACCCACATATCTTGGACATGTCCTAAATTAAGAACATTTTGGGAAGAGGTGTTTGGGGTACTTAAAGAAGTATTCCACCAAAACTTCACAAAAGATTGATGGACGAGCTAAAAAATACTTTTTTACAAATATTACTAACAGCAGCAATTAAATGCATCACAATTAGGTGGTTAAAACCTGACCCCCAACATACAATTTATGGACTGAGAAAGTATGGGAAATATATCAGATGGAACAAATAACATACTCTTTGAGACTTCAGAAAGATATATTTCTGATATATTATATATTTATTTATTTATTCACTATATATTTCTTAAAAGGTGGAGGAGCCCGGCCATGGCCATACTGAGACAGCGAAGTGTTGCAGACCCTTGTATACGTTCTGCATCATACATGCGGTCTCCATCTTCTCAAGTCATCTTATCTGTCTATGCATATACACGCACCCATACCACTACACACATTCATACACAACTCCCCTCCCCGACCTCGACCCCTCCTTCCCTTTTTTTAATTATTCAAGTCTTTAATTTATACCGCCATTACAACTAACTTCAAGCTAAAGGGTTTTTTTGTTGTTGTTTTTTTTAAACTCCCTTTTGTTAAATTATCTGTAAACCATATAGGTACAGCTGAAAAAAAGAAAAGAAAAAAACAGCAGGCAAGGTTGTGAATTTGGTTGTATAAGTTGTTGAAACTGAAATAAAAACTAAGTTCAAGAATAACACCTGAATCCCACCTAGGATAACTTTGTCTTCTGCAAACACAAAATCCTCGAGTTTACATTAGCTAAGAGTAGCACCTGCACGCAACCTGGGCTATCACCGGCTGTTGTGCACACATCTGCTTTTCACAGCACTGTCTCACAATGAGGAAATTACGCATAACGTGTGTGTGTGTGTGTGTGTGTGTGTGTGTGTGTGTGTGTGTGTACCTTAACAGTCTGCAGTGTGTAGAGCCCATGTGCAAAGTAAACTCTGTCCCCTGATGGCTTCTTGGCGATTCTCAGGTCAAAGAACCGTACACCCAAATCACACTGTTCACTGATGGTAAAGTTCTACACACACACACACACACACACACACGCACACACACACACAGATTAATTAACCCCTGTGTACAGAGATACACATGTATTAGGAATGCCCCCAAATGAACACATTAATGTTTGGATCTCTGGCACACAAAAACCCAAAACAAAACAGGAAGGTGTTTAAGATTTAACCCTGAACATGTGGACATGCTGATTTTTCTTAAAGGGAAAGTTCACTGATTTTCAACCTTATGTCTGTCTATCTGCAATGGGGATAGTGCATGAAAAACACCTGCAGTTGTTCCTGATCATTTCTGCGCCTTTGCAGAACACGCTGTTCAAAAACAAATTCACGTTGTCTGGGCTGAGCTGTACATGATGTCCCACAACACAGGTGCAGAGCAGAGGGTCTTAGAGACGACAATACAGAAGCTTGCGCAAAATGCATTCTAGTACGTGTATGTGCTGTGGGGAGGACTCTACGAGCAGGGCAACACTGATTTCTCCATCAGTATCTGCCTGAAACCAGATCATAGACTCTGCCCACTCCACCAAGGTGACTGATTCTTCTGCTCTGGCATCATGACATGGAACAGCCGTTTCTCAGTCGAAAAAAGGATTATCCAATGAACGCCGCATGGGGACTAACGACTAGCCAATCAGGGCCAAGGGCAGAACTGATGACTAGCCAATCAGGGCCAAGGGCAGAACTAATGACTAGCCAATCAGCGCTGCAAGGGGACTAACGACTAGCCAATCAGCACCGCAAGGGGACTAACGACTAGCCAGTCAGCGCCACAAGGGGACTAACGACTAGCCAACCAGCGCCACAAGGGGACTAACGATTAGCCAATCAGCGCCACAAGGGGACTAACAACTAGCCAATCAGCGCTGCAAGGGGACTAACGACTAGCCAATCAGCGCCAAGGGCAGAACTAATGACTAGCCAATCAGCGCTGCAAGGGAACTAACGACTAGCCAATCAGCGCCACAAGGGGACTAACGACTAGCCAATCAGCGCTGCAAGGGGACTAATGACTAGCCAATCAGCGCCACAAGGGGACTAACGGCTAGCCAATCAGCGCCACAAGGGGACTAACGACTAGCCAATTAGAGCTACAAGGGGACTAACGACTAGCCAATCAGCGCCGCAAGGGGACTAACGACTAGCCAATCAGCACCGCAAGGGGACTAACGACTAGCCAATCAGCGCCGCAAGGGGACTAACGACTAGCCAATCAGCGCCGATAGGGGACTAACGACTAGCCAATCAGTGCCACAAGGGGACGAACGACTAGCCAATTAGCGCCACAAGGGGACTAACGACTAGCCAATCAGCGCCGCAAGGGGACTAATGACTAGCCAATCAGCGCCGCAAGGGGACTAACGACTAGCCAATCAGCTCCACAAGGGGACTAACGACTAGCCAATCAGTGCCACAAGGGGACTAATGACTAGCCAATCAGTGCTGCAAGGGGACTAACGACAAGCCAATCAGCGCCACAAGGGGACTACCCACTAGCCAATCAGCGCCACAAGGGGACTAACGGCTAGCCAATCAGCGCCACAAGGGGACTAACGGCTAGCCAATCAGCGCCGCAAGGGGACTAACGACTAGCCAATCAGCGCTGCAAGGGGACTAACGACAAGCAAATCTGCGCCACAAGGGGACTAACGGCTAGCCAATCAGTACTGCAAGGGGACTAACGACTAGCCAATCAGCGCTGCAAGGGGACTAACGACTAGCCAATCAGCGCCACGGGCAGAACTAACGAAGTAGACAAGATGGCATGTCTTCCCAATATCACCCAACATTGTATTATGTTTTATTTTGCTCAATTCTTAAAAACCCGGCAAAACCAGTCTGTTGGCACGGATACACATCAGTGTCAACTGAAAAAGACATTAGATCAGAATGAGGATCAACTTTACTGGCCCAGTGTGCCTATTCACACCAGGACTTTAACCCCGGTACACAGCAACTTTTAGCACTTGCAGACATCACTCACACAAAACAAGAAAAAAGAAAACAAACAGCAAACAAAAACAGAAGAAATAAATGGAACGAGGCGACCCGGTGGCGTGGGGGTCTATTCTGTTGCCTACCAACACGGGGATCACCAGTTCGAATCTGAACTGAATCCGTGTTACCTCCAGCTTGGTGGTTGGGTGTCCCTACAGACACAATTTGCCGTGTCTGCAGGTGGGAAGCCAGATGTGGGTATGTGTCCTGGTCCAGCGCGCTGTCCTGGTCACTGCACTAGCGCCTCCTCTGGTAAAGTCGGGGCGCCTATTCAGGGGGGAGGGGGAACTGGGGGGGAATAGCGTGATCCTTCCACGCGCTACGTCCCTCCTGGTGAAACTCCTCACTGTCAGGTGAAAAGAAGCGGCTGGTGACTCCACATGTATGGGAGGAGGCATGTGGGAGTCTGCAGCCCTCCCCGGATCAGCAGAGGGGGTGGAGCAGAGACCGGGACGGCTCGGAAGACTGGGGTAATTGGCCGGATACAATTGGGGAGAAAAAGGAGGAACATTTAAAAAGGAAGAAAGTAATGGAATAACAACATGACACTGGTTAAGGAAAGTACAAGACATGTACAGGGAGGAGGATGAAGTATTCATGTCCTTTGAGGAAATATCTACCAAGTATGACATTCAAAGGAATCATTTTTTCAAAAATCTTCAGCTAAGGAGTTTTATATCATCCTGTCAAAGCCATTCATTAGACATTCCTACCATTTCTATATTAGAAGTTGCAGTCACAAAACACTGTTATGATAAAGGTTTAATTTCAACTATGTATGACTTATTTGTATCTGGATCTGATGAATCATCAGAGACAAAACTGAGATTATGGGAAGGAGATATAGAGGAGGAAATATCTTTAGAAGAATGGAGTGAGGCATGTAAAGAGGCCCAGAGACAGACAGTTAGCAGCAACCTAAAGCTTCTACAGCATAAATGGCTGATGCGTACATATATAACTCCTGTTAAATTGCACAAGTTTAATGACAATATTCCTGATACCTGTATTAAGTGTAGTGAGGCAAGGGGGACGCTGTTTCACTGTATATGGGAATGTGTGGAAGTGAAAACCTTCTGGCAAGATGTTGTTGATATGATTGATCAAATTTTGTCAAAGAAATTACCATTGAGTCCAAAGCTTTTTATTCTTGGTTTATATCCTACCACCCCACATTTACATAGCAATGAGTTCAGATTTATAGATATGTGTATATTACAAGCAAAACGTGTAATTGCTCTTAATTGGAAAAGTGTTGATGGACCAAGAATTGGTATGTGGGTTAAAGAAATGGCTTCAAACATGTCAATGGAAAAGATAATGTATATTGTTAGACGTAAACAAAGTGTTTTTGATAAAATCTGGGGATTGTTTCTGTATTTCTTAAGACGTAATACTAATGTTGGTAACTTGCTTCAGCAAGAACAAGCTCTGGGGGAGCAGAACAACTCTATCTGACTGTTTATATGCGTAAAAGTAACTGAAAAAAAACACACCCTCTAATCAGTCTGTGAAAGAAATTATTATTTTATTTTATTATTTTTATTAATTTAATTTTTATCTTTATCTTCTTTAACCCTGCTTTGAATTGTATTACTTGTTATAGGGACGGGGTTATGGGGGGGTAGGGTGAAAATGTTTGCTGTACTGTGCTATTACTTGTTTTGATGTAATTTGCAAACAAAATTCAATAAATATATTGCTTAAAAAAACATGACACTGCCGACGAGATTATAGATTATTGACGATAGATTATAGAGTATAGATTATAGAGTATAGAGTATAGATTATAGAGTATAGATTATAGACTATAGAGTATAGATTATAGACTATAGAGTATAGATTATAGATTATAGAGTATAGATTATAGATTCTGACTACTGCAAACTGTTCTCTTCTCTCACATGTCTTTTCTCTCTCTGAACGACATCTTCTCCTTTCTCCTCCTCTGTGTGTGAATGGTGCGATGTGAGTCTGCCCTGTGTGCATGTGTAGTAGGTCCTCCTCCCAGATCTCCATGGTGATGGTGGTCACCACCTGGACACTGCTTGGCATCCCCCTCATCACATTTTCTTGTCATATATGTTATGAATTCATATAATGTTGTTATCCTGTTTTTTGATGTTATACCCTTCTCTCACTAAGATGTGACTAATGTTGGGTTTTTTTTGTCTACATGGTGACGTGGGCACGTGGCTTGGGTCCTGGACTGTTTCGGTGACATCTGGACACTGCTTGGCATCCTCCTCATCATATTTTTCATATATTTTATAATTCCATTGTAACTGTGTTATCCTCTTTCAGTGTTGTATTGTGCAAATTGTGTAACACAGCATCATGTCACGTTGTGCGTCTTGGGAGAGAGATCCTCCTCTGTTGCGCTCCCTGAGGTTTCTCCCTGTTTATCCTCCCTGTTAAAGGTTTCAGGGAGTTGTTCTTTATCCGATGCGAGGGTCTAAAGATTGGATGTCGTGTTGCTGTAAAGCCCCCTGAGGCACATTTGTAATTTGTGATATTGGGCTGTACAAAAACTGACTTGACAGTGGAGGCAAGTATGTACGCACAACAGGTACTATGTCACCACTATACAGACAATTGTTATGGTTGAGTAATCAACAACCTATGCCCATATATTATACCATCCATCCATCCATTATCCGAGCCGCCCATCCCAACCGGGGCCATGGGATGCTAGAACCTATCCCAGCAGTCACTGGGCGGCAGGCAGGGAGACACCCTGGACAGGCCGCCAGTCCATCACAGGGCCCACACACACACACACACACACACAAACACATACATTCAGACCTAGGGACAATTAGTATGGCCGATTCACCTGGCGCATATAATATACCATATTGCTTATATACTTTATTGCCCATACACTGTACCATAAATCATACCACGACTCCACAACCTATCATGAAAGAGGGAGGACAGTGGAATGGTGAGGATGCAAGGAGTAGAGGTGATGAAGGTGTATGAGTTTAAATACTTGAGGTCAACTCTCCAAAGTTAACGGGGAGTGCAGGAGAGAGGTGTAGCAGTGGTGAAGTGTGTGGTTGGAATGACAGATGGGTTCAAGGTGGAGGTGGGATTACATCAAGGATCGGCTCTGAGCCCTTTCTTCTTTGCAATGGTGATGGACAGGTTGACAGATAAGATCAGGCAGGAGTCTCTGTGGACGATGACGTTTGTGGATGACATTGTGATCTGTAGCGAGAGTAGGGTGCAGGTTGAGGAGAGCCTGGAGAGGTGGAGGTATGCACTGGAGAGAAGAGGAATGAAAGTCAGTAGGAGCAAGACAGAATACCTATGAGTGAATGAGAGGGAGGACAGTGGAATGGTGAGGATGCAAGGAGTGGAGGTGATGAAGGCATTTGAGTTTAAATACTTGGGGTCAACTGTCCAAAGTAACGGGGAGTGCAGGAGAGAGGTGAAGAAGAGAGTGCAGGCAGGGTGGAGTGGGTGGAGAAGAGTGTCAGGAGTGATGTGTGACAGAAGGGTACCAGCAAGAGTTAAAGGGAAGGTTTACAAGATGGTGGTGAGACCAGCTATGTTATATGGTTGGAGACAGTGGCACTGATGAAAAGACAGGAGGAGGAGCTGGAGGTGGCAGAGTTGAAGATGATAAGATTTTCACTGGGAGTGATGAAGAAGGACAGGATTAGGAACGAATATATTAGAGGGACAGCTCAAGTTGGACGGTTTGGAGACAAAGCAAGAGAGACAAGTTGGAGATGGTGTGGACATGTGTGGAGGAGAGATGCTGGGTATACTGGGAGAAGGATGCTGAATATGGAGCTGCCAGGGAAGAGGAGAAGAGGAAGGCCAAAGAGGAGGTTTATGGATGTGGTGAGGGAGGACATGCAGGTGGCTGGTGTGACAGAGGAAGATGCAGAGGACAGGAAGAGATGGAAATGGATGATCCGCTGTGGCGCCCCCTAACGGGAACAGCCAAAAGTAGCAGTAGTATTAGTTAGAACTACAACAATAACAGCAATAATTGTAACCTGTATAAAGCAGTTCAAAATCAAAACAAATCAATTTTATTTGTATAGCCCAATATCACAAATTACAAATGTGCCTCAGTGGGCTTAACAGCAACACAACATCCTGTCCTTAGACCCTCTCATCGGATGAGCAACACCTCCCTAAAACTAAACCCTTTTAACAGGGAGAAAAAATAGGAAGAAACCTCAGGGAGAGCACCAGAGGAGGATCTCTCTCCCAAGACGGACAGCGTGCAATGGATGTTGTGTTCACGCAATTTACACGATACAACATTGAAAGAGGAGAACAGAATTATAATGGATATAAAATTTATGAAGAACATGATGCACAGGATGCCAAGCAGTGTCCACATGCCAACGGAGCAGTCCAGGACCCAAGCCACGCGACCAGCATCATCATGTAATAAGAAAAACTTATGTGAGGAGAGGAAGGGCAGGCAGCATCCAAATGGCGGCCACCATCACCATGGAGACCTGGAAGGAGAACCGACTGCACATGCATGCAAGAGAGACTCACATGACACCATTCACACACAGAAAAAGAGAAAGGAGAAGACATAGACACATGTATTTACATTTGAAAATTTGCATTGCATTGAATTGTATTGATTGGTCAGTATGTGACACTGTTGCAGGAAATAAGGCAGACTTGAGTAAACCATAAGTTTACCGGTTGGTCCTGAAGGGTGAACGCTGGTGTGACAAGCTGCCACTCTTCTCTGGATCTTTCTGTTGATTTTTGCTTTGTCGTCTGTATTGTTCCTTTATCCAAATGAACAGCGCCTCATTCTGCTGACAATTTCAGAAACCTGTTTGCTTGTTTTTATCTGATAATCCTGTGTATTTTGGGCTACTAATTGATTCATACCTGCCAGTGGATTTTTTTTTAATTTAGATATACTTTGTAAATCCCAGCAGGGAAATTCTTCTCTGCATTTAACCCATCCTAGCTGTGTATCTAGGAGCAGTGGGCAGCTGCAATGCAGCACCCGGGGACCAACTCAGTTCTTTTCCCATTGGCTTGGTCAGGGGCACACACAGGAGTATTGACCCTAACATACATGTCTTTTTTTATGGTGGGGGGAAACTGGAGCACCCGGAGTAAACTCACCACAGACATGGGGAGACCATGGAAATTCCACACAGAGGACGACCTGGGATGACCCCAAAGATTGGACAACCCTGGGGTTCAAACCCAGAACCTTCTTGCTGTGAAGTGACAGTGCTAACCACTGGGCCACCATGCCGCCCCCAGCTCACCTCCCCCAGCTGCTGTTGTTCTACTTCAGAGCCTGCATTTGGTATGACACCGGCAACAATGTGGATCAATAGGCTGCTTATATGGATTATGTTTGCCTGGATTACCCTATTTTTTATACTCCATCCAGTAACACTGTTACTTCATTATATGGCATCTGAACTTTTTCAACTACAACCCCACCTCTCTGGGCCACCACCGGCATTGCATCTTCACCTGGATATTGCTTGTAATTTTCATCAGAAATACATTCACCACTGATCCCACCGGAGCTTCAATCTTGATGACACAAAACCAATACGTTCCTTCTGGTCTTCCATTACTTGTCCCTCAAAAAAATCCAGACGGACTATTGACCACAGCGTGTGTCAAACTCAGGTCAATTCACGTCAATTCTATTTGTATGGCCCAATATCACAAATTACAAATTTGCCTCGAGGGGCTTTACAGCAACACAACATCTTCTCCTTAGACCCTCACATCGGGTAAGCGACAACTCCCTTAAAAAAAAGAAAAAAAAAAACCCTTTAACAGGGAGAAAAAATGGGAAGAAACCTCAGGGATAGCAACAGAGAAGCAACTCGCGAAAAACAATCTCACCATCAGGTTATTTAACATCCGCTTGCTAACTAACAAGGGACTTCTATTTCATGAACTACCGAATGATCATTCAGATCAGACTTACAGCACCTCGCCCGGAAAAGGGAAACCGGGGCTCCTCCTGGAGCCAAACTTGGGAATTGAACTCGTCGGCAAGTATCTGGTGGCTGGGCCTTGGCCCATGGTGCCCGGTCGGGCACAGCCCGAAAAAACAACATGGAGCCACCACCTCATGGACCCACCACACGTGGCGATGAGCATTAGGGTAGGGTGCAATGCAGGCCAGGTGGCAAGCAAAGGGGGGAACGGGGTGTGCCGACTTCTGGCATTGCAGATTGGTCCTCGGGATGTGGAATGTCACCTCTCTTGCAGGGAAGGAGCCTGAGCTGGGCTGGTGCGGGAGGTGGAGCGGTACCAACTAGATATAGTTGGGTTCACCTCCACACATAGCATGGGCTCTGGTACCAAATTGCTGGAGAGGAGCTAGACTCATTACTTTCCCACAGTTGGCCAAGGTGACAGGTGCTGAGCGGGTGTGGGGATACTTACAAGTCCCCAGTTGAGCGCCGCCGTGTTGGAGTTCTCCCCGGGGAATGAGAGGGTCACCTCTATATGACTGAGTCGCTGGGGGGAAGGCTCTGACTGTTGTGCGTGCTTACACACCAAACAAAAGTTTGGAGTATCCGGCCTTCTTGGAGTCTCTGGGTGGTGTCCTGGATAGAGCTCCACCCCAGGACTCTATAGTTCTGCTGGCGGACTTCAACGCTCATGTCGGCATTGGTGGAGAAACCTGGAGGGGCGTGATTGGGAGGAACGGCCTCCCCGATCTGAACCTGAGTGGAGCCTTGTTATTAAACTGCTGTAAGTCATGGATTGGCCATAACAAACATCATATCTGAACATAAGGTAGTTCATAAGTGTGTTTGGTACCAGAATACCTTAGGCCAAAGATAGATGATAGACTTTGTGGTCATATCATCAGATCTGCGGCCATATGTTTTGGACACTCGGGTGAAGAGAGGAGCAGAGCTGTCAACTGATCACCATCTCATTGTGAGTTGGATCAGATGGCGGGAAGGCTGCCGGACAGACCTGGCAAACCCAAACGTGTAGTGAGGGTGCACTGGGAACGTCTGGCAGAGGCCCCTGTCCGTGAGGTCTTCAACTCCCGTATCTGGAAGAAGTTCTCATGTATCCCGAGGGAGAATGGGGACATGGATTCTGAGTGCGTCACATTCAAAGCCTCTATTGCAGATGCGGCAGGCAGGAGCTGTGGTCATAAGGTCAACAGTGCCTGTCGAGGCGGCAACCTAAGAACCCGCTGGTGGACACCGGTGGTGAGGGAAGCCGTCAGGCTGAAGAAAGAGGCCTTTCGGGCTTGGTTGGCCCAGAGGATTACTGAAGCAGCAGACAGGTGCCGGGAGGCCAGAAGGGCTGTGGCTTCAGTGGTCGTGGAAGCAAAAACTCGGGTGTAGGAGGAGTTTGGCGATGCTATGGAGGAGGACATTCAGTTGGCCTCAAACAAGTTCTGGCAAACCATTCGGTGACTCAGGGAGGGGAAGCAGGGCTTGACTCGGGCTGTGTTCAGCCAGGGAGGGGAACTGTTGACCCGGACTGGGGAGGTTGTCAAGTGGTGGAAAGAACACTTTGAGGAACTCCTGAACCCGTCGAACACGTCCTCAGTGGAGGAGGTAGAGTCTGAAGACTCAGGGGAAGCCCAACCCATATCCCTGGCAGAGGTCTCTGAGGTAGTTAAAAAGCTCCTCAGTGGCAAGGCGCTGGGTGTGGATGAGAGTCGCCCTGAGATGCTGAAGGCTCTGGACATTGTTGGGCTGTCTTGGTTGAGACGCCTCTTCAGTGTCGCGTGGAGGTCGGGGACAGTACCTGTGGAGTGGCAGACTGGGGTGGTGGTTCCCATATTTAAAAAGGGGGACCGGAGGGTGTGCTCCAATTATTGGGGCATCACATTGCTCAACCTCCAGGGGAAAGCCTACTCTAGGGTGCTGGAAAGGAGGCTCTGATCGATTGTTGAACCTCAGGTCCAGGAGGAACAATGCAGATTCTGTCCTGGCTGTGGAACATCGGACCAACTCTTTACCCTTGCGGAAATGCTGAGGGAGGCATGAGAGTTTGACCAGCCTGTCTACATGTGTTTTGTGGACTTGGAGAAGGCTTATGACCGTGTACCCCAGGGCACTCTGTTGGGGGTTCTGCGGGAGTATGGGGTACCAGGGCAGTTGCTACAAGCCATCCAATCCTCCAAAGTGAGAGCTGTGTCCACATTCTCAGCACAAATTCAAACACGTTTTCGGTGGGTGTTGGACTCCGCCAAGATTGTCCCTTGTCCGATTCTGTTTGTGATATTCATGGACAGGATCTCAAAGTGCTGATGGGGACATGGGAGTTTGACCAGCCAGTCTACATGTGTTATGTGAACTTGGAGAAGGCTTATGATCGTGTACCCGGGATACTCTGTGGGGGGTGCTGGGGCAGTTGCTACAAGCCATCCGGTCCTTGTTTAACCAAAGTGAGAGCTCTGTCCGCACTCGGCACACAGTCAAACGCGTTTTCGGTGGGTGTTGGACTCCAGCAAGGTTGTCACTTGTCTCCAATTCTGTTTGTAATATTCATGGACAGGATCTCAAAGCACAGCCAAGGTGAGGAGTGTGTCCATTTTGGGAACCTCAGAATTGTATCTCTGCTCTTCGCAGATGATGTGGTTTTGTTGGCTTCATCAGAACCCGACTTCCAGTGTGCACTGGGGCAGTTTGCAGCTGAATGTAAAATGGCCGGGATGAGAATCAGCACCTCCAAGTCTGAGGCCATGGTTATCTACCAGAAAATGGTGGATTGTTCCCTCCGGTTTGGGGATGAGTTGTTGCCTCAAGTGAAGGAGTTCAAGTGTCTCAGGGTCTTGCTCATGAGTGAGGGTAGGATGAAGCGGGAGATTGACAGGCGGATTGGTGCAGCATCAGCACTATTATGGACGTTGTACCGGACCGTTGTGGTGAAGAGGAAGCTGAGCCAGAAGGCAAAGCTCTCAATTTACCAGACAATCTTCGTTCCAACCCTCACCTGTGGACATGAGCTTTGGTTAGTGACCAAAAGGGCGAGATCGCAGATACAAGCATGTGAAATGAGTTTCCTCCGTAGGGTGTTATGGCTCAGCCATAGAAATAGGGTGAGGAGCTCAGACATCCAGAAGGAGTTCGGAGTACAGCCGCTGTTCCTTAGTGTCGAAAGGAGCCAGTTGAGGTGGTTCGGGCATCTGATCAGGATGCCCCCTAGGCGCCTTCCTTTGGAGGTTTTCTGGGCATGGCCAATTGGGAGGAGACCCCGGGGTAGACCCAGAACTCGCTGGAAGGAGTACATGTCCAATCTGGCCTGGAAACGCCTTGGGATTCCCCAGGAGGAGCTGGAGGGCATTTCTGGGGAGAGGGACGTCTGGAGTGCCCTACTTAGCTTGCTGTCACCGCGACCCTACCCCGGAGAAGCGGCTGAAGATGAATGAATGAATGATCATGAATTTGATGGTTTTTGCTTGACTGACACTTGGCAGCAACCTAATGTCTTTTCACAGCTTAAGAAAACTATTCCTCCTGAGTTTGTATACACCTGCAAATCCCATGCCACTGTCAGGGTGGTGGTGTCGCGATACAGTGAAAAGTGGAACATGTCTTCTATAACTGTGCCTGTTTCATTTGAGATCATTGCCTTACAAATCAGTGGGTCAAATCCTACCACACTAGCCACTGTTTATCAACCACCCTAGCCCAATAACGGTTTCTTAAATGAACTTTCTCTTTTTCTAACCTTCTTATATTATTTGTCCTCCAATATATTATTGCTGGGTGATTTTAATATACATATGGATAATGTCAACTAAACTCTAACAAGGGATTTTACATCATGCCTAGACAGTTTTGGATTACAGCAATATATTTATTTTCCTATGCACTCAGACAAACACATTCTTGATCCGATTTATTGCATCTGAGAAAGAAAGTTGAATCAGTTCAGCTGGACTTGCCAGAGGGTAGGAGTTCAAAAAAAGTGTGTCCTGGATGTTGGGGGCACTGTGCTGATTCTGCTAACCCGTTTCTGGTCTCTAGAGGTGTACAAGTCCTGCAGGGTGGGCAGGGTAGTGCCAATGATTTTATTCTGCTGAACTTACTGTTCACTGCAGTCTGTTCCTATCCAGTCTTGTTGCTGCTCCGAACCAGACCGTGATGGATGTGCACAGGACAGCTTCAGTGACTGCAGTGTAGAACTGGCTCAACAGCTCCAGTGGCAGACCAAATTTCCTCAATTACCGTAGAAAGAACATCCTCTGCTGGGCCTTTTTGAGGATGGAGTTGATAGTGGTACTGATTTGGTAGTGGTAGTTCCAATAAACTTGAAGGTCACCACAGTTGACACAGAGTTGTTGGATATTGTGAGGGGGAGCAGTGCTTAGGGGTGTCTCCTAAAGTCCACTGTCATCACCAAAGCCTTGAGCATGTTCAGTTCCAAGTTGTGCTGACTACATCAGAGCACCAGCTGCTCAACCTCCCACTGATATGCAGACTCATCACCATCCTGGATGGGTCCGATGACTGTAGTGTTCTCTGCAAGCTTCAGTAGTTTAATAAGTGGAACTTGGAGGGGTAGTCGTTGGTGTAGAGGGAGAAGAGCAATGGGGAGCGAACACATCTCTGGGGAGCACCAGTGCTGACTGTCTGTATACCAGAAGTGACTCCCCCCAGCCTAACCTGCTGTTTCCTTCCTGTCAGGAAGCTGGTGATCCACTGACAGATGGTGGGGGATACAGTGAGCTGGGAGAGGATTTCTGGAATGATGTTGTCGAACGTTGAGCTGAAGTCCACAAACAGGATCCTTGGTATCCAGGTAGCGCATTATGCCAGACGTCACCCCTCTTCACCTAGAGCCAATGGGAAGCCTTTCCTGTGGCTTCCAATATGTTCCTAATGGCTCTTCTTCTTTGCAGCCCACAAATCCCCAAGAGTCCCAGGACCTGTAGCAAGCTTCCTCCACCACTCTGCATACCTCCTGCTGGATCAGCTTTCGCCTCTCCTTTCCTTGGGCTCTACTGTAGCAAGGTCTTGAGTTGCTCCGGAGCCTGACCAGTTGCCACAGTGCCCATCAGGATGCTATGAAGCACCCTTGCCTCAGCCCACTCAACTGCCTCCTGTGCATGCCACTTCCTTCCTCTTCTGACCTCGATACCCGCAGAGGAGACCTTGGTGTCAGCAGAATCTTGGTAGAGCAGGACTTCTCTGGCTCAGGTGACCTTGAACTCCTCTACCAGACTGCTGAGACGAAGCTGTAGTTTGGTGTTATACCCATACAGGGCGATGCTGCTTACGCAGGGTGTCTCTGGGCCTAGCTCCTCCTCCATCTCAGTAAATGCTGTATCAGGTTCTTACACTGTGTGTTGCACCACTTGCTCCTTCCACAAGCAGCCCAACTTGGTCTGGTGGATCTTTTGACCTCTTGGGTTTTTGCAGACCTTGCTGCATCTGCAGACTGCACTCGTAGTCATTTGCTGATTGGCTTGGGTCATTACCAGTATATCCATTCATTCTGAGTACTCACCCTTCCCCCCTCTCGGGCCCCCTTGGGGGTATTTCTCTGAAAGGCTCTTTGTAGCATATTTATGGGTGCTCCATCTAGAGCTGCAGCTTGGGGTTCTAACCCTCCCTGCCCCAGTTGCAGTGTCTCCGAGCTGTCCACTGTCTTTCCAGTGTCACCACCCTATTTGCGGTTGTCATCCAGCCTTTCCCTGGAAGTCACTGGCATCACCATACATAGTTAGCTCTTTAATACACTATGTGGTGCAACCTGGATACATTGTCAGTAATGAACATTACTCATCAGTACACAAAAACCATCAGTGAAATTTCCCTTTAGAAAAAGTACACAGGTTGTCTCGTATTGATTTCAGCAAGCTCAGGTTTTACTTTGATTTAGAAATCTATTTTCTAGCCTACGTCAACCAAATCGTAGTTTGTATTTATCATTTCAAAAATTAAAATGTAAAAAAAAAACATTTTTTAGCAACATTTTTGATGCAGTTTTTTTCCCCCTATATCTGTTAAATCAATGGTGGTAAATAATATTTTCTCAAGTAAAGCATTTTTTTTTTACATGTCAAAACTCACAAGAACACATTAAAATTCTATGTCCTGTGAAGCTGGTTAGCATGGGTTATCTGTTTGTTAATTTAAGTAAATGTAAAGTTTTTTAAAGGGTCATGAAATAGATGGAAAATGTCCACCTCTGTTCCCTCCTCAAATCCTAAAGTAGAAATTTTCTGGGTGGATACAGGATGGTGGGGAGGGGGATGTGGGTAGTGCGATTGATTACAAATCAATCCACAATGCTCATGCATACGACTTGCTGCTTGGTACCAGAGTAAACAATGGAGAGTGAAACTGAGTTAGCTGGGTCATATCAGGATCAAATACCACAGAGGGATCTCCCCTCTTCACTAAAACTTAGATGCTTTGGGTAATAATTCACAACACCACTTATGAGCCCTGACACAAGTTATGAACCACAACACTATAGGTGCTATGAACCGCCACAATATCGACAACACAAACCACACAATATAGATGATATGAATTAACACAATATAGAGGATATGAATTAACACAATATAGATGATACAAATAGCCACAATAAAAATGATATAAACTGACACAACATACACGATACAAACCGCCCCGTTACGTACGATATGAATTGACACAATATAGACAAAGCCCCCATAATCCTAATAAATTCAAAAGAAAAAAGTTGGTTAGCGATGTTTTATGGCGTATATTTGAGCATTCCTGCACACTAACATTAGCTGATAATAAATGGCACCACCTGTCAGTCATATGAGATGCTGAGAATAGCTGCAGACACAGGCTTTGGAGAAGTGAAAGTGCGGCAACATTAAGAGTACTTGATGACATCACAAAATCTCATAACCAGAAAAGTGTTGTCATGCAGACCAGATTTTTTTCCAGCACCAGTTTAAAAGGGGGGCTGCCTTTGGCCCTGGTGGAGTCAGAATTAGTTTGGTTACACAGGAGGTTAACAGCTACTTTGCTTCGGTGCAGTGTTGTAGTACTGTTGTAAATTCTTTTTAGCCACACTTTTTTTTAAAGATAATTGAGTTATTGAGGAACTCCTTTTTGTAATATTTTGCAATCCTGTGTTTAGAGTATTTTGTTCTCTGTTTTTCATGTTTTTGCATTTATGTTGTAAATATCCTCACTATCTGCACATTGGGAGGCTGGCATAATAGATCCCACCATCATCATGTTTTCTGACTACACCTGCGCTTTTCCAGTGAGGAGTTTCAAAGGACCCTGTGACAACCACTAGCTGGCACCAAGAGGGGCTTTTCCCAGAACACCTAGGAAATCTACGTACATTATTGAACTCACAGTCAACATTACACTATGGATACATGAATTTTAAAACCACACTGTCACCGACGCTGATAAGCAGCAAAAAAGCGAGTTCAGTTTAGTTTGTGCCAATTTAAGAACCCTTACCTGGGCACCACTACAGCACAAACATACAAAGTTAGGGCTCCACACACATTAGCCAAGAAAGTCGAGGGTCGGAAACCATGACTACGGCTTGTTTTGTTTGCATGTGTGTGTGTGTGTGTGTGTGTGTGTGTGTGTGTGTGTGTGTGTGTGTGTGTGTGTGTGTGTGTGTGTGTGTGTGTGTGTGTGTTGACCTGTGTGGTGGCCCAGCGGTAGACACAAGGACGGGTCCAGCAGGGGAATAGCCTGTCCATCATGATGAGGAAGCAGGACTCAGACAGCAGTACAGGAGAGGAGACATCAAGACAAAAAGACATGGTGTCATGGCTTCCTGTTCCCAGAGACAGAAGGAGACAGAGACAGAAAGAGATAAGAGAGAGAGTGTGAAGAAAGACAGGAAGAAAGACAGTCAAAGGTACGACACAAAGAAAGATCATCAGACCTACAGCATCACTTCCCAGGATCAGTGAGTCCGCTCCTTTATCAACTCTGGACGACGCTTAGAGATATTAGAGGTAGCAGTTTCAGTTCCACTCATGTTGTCTTCACGCTGTGTAATCAAATCAAATCAAATCAATTGTATTTGTATAGCCCAATGTCACAAATGTGCCTCAGTGGGCTTAACAGCAACACAACATCCTGTCCTTAGACCCTCTCATCGGATAAGGAACAACTCCCTAAAATAAACCCCTTTAACAGGGAGAAACAATAAGAAGAAACCTCAGGGAGAGCAACAGAGGAGGGATCTCTCTCCCAAGACGGACAGCGTGCAATGGATGTTGTGTTCACGCAATTTACACGATACAACATTGAAAGAGGATAACAGAATTATAATGGACATCACATTTATGAAGAACATGATTCACAGGATGCCAAGCAGTGTCCACGTGCCAACGGAGCAGTCCAGGACCCAAGCCACGCGACCAGCATCATCATGTAATAAAAGAAAAACTTATGTGAGGAGAGGAAGGGCAGGCAGCATCCAAATGATGGCCAACATCAACACGGAGACCTGGGAGGAGAACCGACTGCACATGCATGCAAGAGAGACTCACATGACACCATTCACACACAGAAAAAGAGAAAGGAGAAGACATCATTCAGAGAGAGAAAAGACATGTTAAAGAAGAGAACAGTTTGCAATAGTCATTAGCCATAATCAATTAAGTCATCAATTCTTCATAATCTATACTCTGTAATCTATACTCGATAATCTCGTCGGCAGAACAGTGGTTGGTAAATTCATTGAGACAGAAAACCAACCCACCATCCAGTACAGGTTGTAAAGCACTCAACTTAAAGGCAACTAATTGTAAGCTAAGGCAAAAAGATGAGTTTTAAGTTTGGATTTAAAGACTCAACAGGCTCCGATTGTCTGATGGCAGCAGGCAGGTTATTCCACAACAATGGAGCCCGATAGGAAAAGGCCCTGCCACCAGCTGACTTCTTTTTAACTTTGGGGACACACAGGAGCCCTGTATTTTGAGAACGAAGTGCTCGAGATGGCATGTAAGGTTTAAGGAGATCAGACAGGTAGGATGGGGCAAGCCGATTTAGGATTTTATAAGTCAGCAGAAGCACCTTGTATTCTGATCTAACATGGATAGGAAGCCAATGAAGGGAGGCAAGAATTGGTGTAATATGGTCAAATTTCCTAGTTTTAGTTAGGATTCTAGCAGCAGCCTTCTGAACCATCTGAAGACTTTTAGTACTAGAATGTGGCAGACCTGAGAACAGAACATTACAGTAATCAAGTCTGGATGAAACAAATGCATGTATTAGAGTCTCTGCGTCAGCCATGGAGAGAAAAGACCGAATTTTAGCTATGTTACGTAAGTGAAAAAAGTCAGTCTTGGTGATTTCTTTAATGTGCTTATCAAAGGAAAGGCCAGGATCAAATGTAACACCAAGATTTTTGGCTGCCACACTTTGTGAAACCACAGAGTTGTCGATCGTTATCGTTACTTGATCAAATTGGTGTCTGTGTCTAGCAGGGCCAATGACCAGCATCTCGGTTTTATCTGAATTTAAAAGCAGAAAGTTAAGTGACATCCAGTTTTTCACAGTAGCCAAGCACGCCTCTAAATTAGTGATTTGAGTATGATCATCAGCCCTTATAGGCACATACAACTGAGTATCATCAGCATAGCAATGGAAACGTATTCCATAACTGCGTATAATTTGGCCAAGAGGTGTAATGTAAAGAGAGAAAAGTAGAGGGCCAAGTACTGAGCCCTGAGGTACACCATATTTAATGTCAGAACATTTTTATATAATATTATTATAGCAGACACAATGTGTTCTTCCAGATAAGTAGGACTTAAGCCAAGAGAGAGCTAAGCCAGAGACACCAAAATTACAATTTAATCTATCTAAAATTATACATTCATCAATGGTGTCAAAGGCTGCACTGAGGTCCAGTAGTAGAAGCACAGAAGTGGAATCAGAGTCGATAGCCAGTAGAAGATCATTTACCACTCTGGTCAGAGCAGTTTCAGTGGAGTGACAGGGCCTGAAAGCCGACTGAAAAGGTTCATATAGATAGTTTTCTTTTATATGGGTCGAAAGTTGTTGATACACAACTCTCTCAAGTACTTTAGAGAAGAATGGAAGATTAGAGACTGGCCGATAGTTATTAAGAGACCCTGGATCAAGGTGCGGATTTTTAAGTAGAGGTTTAACCACAGCTGTCTTAAAACTGCTGGGAACAGTGCCAGTAGTAAGTGATAAATTAACGATCTCTAGCATTGTAGGTCCAAGAAAAGGCCAGAGGTCTTTAAAACGTTTTGCTGGTAAGGGATCAAGTAGGCAAGCAGTTGGTTTAGAAGCTGACACGAACTTAGTCAAAGTATCAAGTGAGATAGTCTCAAAAGCTGTAATAACTGGAACTGACAGTGACTCATTGTGTAGATATGATTTAGTAAGACAGGATCTGCCGGAGTAGATGGAGTTGAAGAACTAATTTTGTTTAAGATCTCCTCAACCTTATTGCAGAAAAAGTCTAGAAATTCATGTGAATGGTGTGCAGTTAATAGACAACTGCTTTTTAGGAAGTTTAGATACAGTGTCAAAGAGAAATCTGGGGTTATGTTTATTGATATTTATTAAGTGAGAGAGATACGATGTTTTACAGTCGAGAAAGCACGCTTGTATTTCAATAAACACTCGTGTTGTCTTGAAGCTGTGTACTGAGTGTGAACATCTACCCTATAATGTGTTCGGCCACATGAAACGTGTGAATGTGTGCAGCGGCTGCGCTGAAGCCAGGCAGCCCCACTGGACGTCAAGTATAGCAGCCACCTTAACTGCTACGACACCACCGTGATTCTGGGGAAACCGTATGTATTGAAGTGTGTTTAGGGCAGGTGCTATGAGGGCAGTTCACTGATAACCCACCGGGGATAGCCAAGTCCCACAGCGGGACGTCCCGCGCCTCAGCCGGAAGACGAGACATCCAGTCGGCGTTTCTTCCGTCACATGCCCAGCCTCCTCCGGCCATGTCTCGCCCTCTTCGCGTGCCAGACTGGTAGATCCCCGGATGCTGTGTAACTGGGGGAAGAACAGACGTGTAAAGTAGAAAGACAGAAAGAACAGACGTGTAAAATATAAGTCAATAAAGAACAGACGTGTAAAATAGAAAGATAGAAAGAACAGACGTGTAAAACAGAAAGATAGAAAGAACAGACGTGTAAAATAGAAAGATAGAAAGAACAGACGTCTAAAATATAAGTCAGTAAAGAACGGACGTGTAAAATAGACAGAAAGATCAGACGTGTAAAATATAAGTCAATAAAGAACAGACGTGTAAAATATAAGTCAGTAAAGAACAGACGTGTAAAATAGAAAGATCAGACGTGTAAAATATAAGTCAATAAAGAACAGACGTGTAAAATATAAGTCAGTAAAGAACAGACGTGTAAAATATAAGTCAGTAAAGAACAGACGTGTAAAATATAAGTCAGTAAAGAACAGACGTGTAAAATATAAGTCAGTAAAGAACAGACGTGTAAAATATAAGTCAGTAAAGAACAGACGTGTAAAATATAAGTCAGTAAAGAACAGACGTGTAAAATATAAGTCAATAAAGAACAGACGTGTAAAATATAAGTCAATAAAGAACAGACGTGTAAAATATAAGTCAGTAAAGAACAGACGTGTAAAATATAAGTCAGTAAAGAACAGACGTGTAAAATAGAAAGATAGAAAGAACAGACGTGTAAAATAGAAGTCAATAAAGAACAGACGTGTAAAATAGAAAGAACAGACGTGTAAAATATAAGTCAATAAAGAACAGACATGTAAAATATAAGTCAATAAAGAACAGACGTGTAAAATAGAAAGATAGAAAGAACAGACGTGTAAAACAGAAAGATAGAAAGAACAGACGTGTAAAATAGAAGTCAGTAAAGAACAGACGTGTAAAATATAAGTCAATAAAGAACAGACGTGTAAAATATAAGTCAATAAAGAACAGACGTGTAAAATAGAAAGATAGAAAGAACAGACGTGTAAAATAGAAAGATAGGAAGAACAGACGTGTAAAATATAAGTCAGTAAAGAACAGACGTGTAAAACAGAAAGATAGAAAGAACAGACGTGTAAAATAGAAGTCAGTAAAGAACAGACGTGTAAAATAGAAAGATAGAAAGAACAGACGTGTAAAATAGAAGTCAGTAAAATCAGACGTGTAAAATAGAAGTCAGTAAAGAACAGACGTGTAAAATAGAAAGATAGAAAGAACAGACGTGTAAAATAGAAGTCAGTAAAGACCAGACGTGTAAAACAGAAAGACAGAAAGAACAGACGTGTAAAATAGAAAGATAGAAAGAACAGACGTGTAAAATAGAAAGATAGGAAGAACAGACGTGTAAAATATAAGTCAGTAAAGAACAGACGTGTAAAATATAAGTCAGTAAAGAACAGACGTGTAAAACAGAAAGATAGAAAGAACAGACGTGTAAAATAGAAGTCAGTAAAGAACAGACGTGTAAAATAGAAAGATAGAAAGAACAGACGTGTAAAATAGAAGTCAGTAAAATCAGACGTGTAAAATATAAGTCAGTAAAGAACGGACGTGTAAAATAGAAAGATAGAAAGAACAGACGTGTAAAATAGAAGTCAGTAAAGACCAGACGTGTAAAACAGAAAGACAGAAAGAACAGACGTGTAAAATAGAAAGATAGAAAGAACAGACGTGTAAAATAGAAGTCAGTAAAGAACAGACGTGTAAAATAGAAAGATAGAAAGAACAGACGTGTAAAATAGAAGTCAGTAAAGAACAGACGTGTAAAATAGAAAGACAGAAAGAACAGACGTGTAAAATAGAAGTCAGTAAAATCAGACGTGTAAAATATAAGTCAGTAAAGAACAGACGTGTAAAATAGAAGTCAGTAAAGAACAGACGTGTAAAATAGAAGTCAGTAAAGACCAGACGTGTGGGTTCTGTACCTCGGCTCGTCCTCCCGTGAAGTACGACACAGCTTCCGTGTCGCCGCTTCCTTTCCTTCTACAGCCGCCCACGAAAACACCCAACCACGTGTCGACAATCTACCCGCCCCTAACACGCGCGCGCGCGCGCACACACATCATCATCACACACATAGGCATACCCGCACAAACGCGCACACACACACACACAAGAAGGGTTTGCTTAGAGGACCAGCAGTCTTATTCAGGTGAATATTGAAACGAGCACGCATTGGACTCTCATCAGAACCAGTAACAACACCTGAGACAAATTCTTCAAGAAACAGAGAGTAACAGCCAGGAGGCCGATAGAGGACCATAATCTGGACTGAGCCCAGTCTGTTCATGGCTGTGGGAGATGGACCCAGAACAAGAGCCTCAAAAGACTGGAATTTAGATTCAAGTCCAGAAGTCAGATTGAAAATAGCATTATATGTTAAGGCAACACCCCCGCCTTGTTTATTTGCCCGAGCTACATGGGCATAAGCATAGTCGGGTGGGGAAGCTTCATTTAAGGGAAGGAAAACATCTGGTTTCAGCCATGTTTCACATAACCCAGTCATATCGAAACTGTCCATGAATCACATCACCTATCAGTAAGGCGTTGGTAGACGGTGATCTGATGTTTATGAACTCACATTTAAGCATCTTGTGGAAGTGAGCAGTAGTAGGCAGAACGTCAGAGCTACCAATAGGTGAAAGATTAGCGACAGGTACGGGTGGAAGTCCATGAACACTGGGATGCCATCCAGACCTTTACCTGTGCGCCATCCATAGTTAGTGTTGTGTCAGGAAGGACAACTGACGTGGAACTTTTCCAAATCATTATGCAGATTGACAAGACTATAACAGATCAGTTGACGCCTGGGTTAACAAGAGCCACCATCACCGCTGTCTCCTCACAGGGTACTGGTGGAGACTATCAAATCCTCTGTGGCGACCCCTGCGAAACAGGGACCAAGCCAAAAGAAGAAGAAGAAGAGATGAAATATTAATTGGAATTACAAACCTTGTATAATTATTTGACAATTTTGAATACCTACACTTTGGACGTTGTGTAGTCATGCATTGTCCTGCCTTTTTTTGCTGGAATATTCACTGAAGCCATGCTCTGCGATTCAAAGTACTCCAATTGGTGCAACATTGATTACTCCATCAACTTTTTTTATTTGCAATGAACAATTTTATTAACGTTTTTCAAAGAGAAAGACAGGACAGAAAATAATAATAATAATAATAATAATAAAGACAGAAGGGGATGGGATACTACTTGCCAAAATGAAAGAAAAGAACAGAAAGGAGTACTACAGATGAATACGAATGGTAACAAAATCCGAACTTAATGCATCCAACCGAATGGAAGCCATCAACACCCTGGCTACACCAGTCCTAACTTACAGCTTCAACATCGTCGACTGGAAATGAGAAGAGATCAGGAAACTAGATAGAAAAACTATAAAAATACTCACCTTAGAGAGGATGCACCATCCAATATCAGATGTGGCTAGATTGTACCTCCCCAGAAACGAGGGTGGCAGGGGTCTAACCCAACTGGAAACTGCCTACAAAACAACAACGATAGGCCTAGATACTTACCTTAACACCAAAAATGACCCCCTTCTCATGATTGCTTGAGAGCATGAAAAACAAAACAAAAAGTACTCCGTAGCTAACCAAGCCACAATGTTCAGAAGAGATCTCAACCTCCCTGAAACACCGCAACCTGAAAACGAAGCTCCAACCATCCATGCCCAAAAAGTCAAACAAAAAGCAGTGTCATGCCCACGAACAAATGAAACAAAAATGGGAAGGGAAACAAATGCATGGGCAATACCCAAAAAGAGTAGGTGAGAAAGATGTAGACCAACATATGACCAACCAATGGCTCAAAACAGCTGGGCTGAAATCCAAACAGAAGGCTTTATCATCGCTGCCCAAGACCAGGCCATCAAGACCAATTACTACCGGAGCAGAATCCTCCAAGATGGCACAGACCCAGTGTGCAGGATATGTGGTCAATTCCAGGAAACCATTGACCATATGGTGGCAGGGTGTCCTGAGCTGGCCAAAACTAAATACCTACAAAGACACAACAACGCCTGCAAAGAATTCAACACCAACACTGTTAGTGGGATAATTTGGAATGGCTAGTTTGTCTTAGGTAGAGAGTAAACAGGATGGTGTGTCAGTAAGAACACAGGAATGAAGAGGAGACTTGGACTTCGTTTGTGTGAACTGTATTGAAATCCAGCATAAATTATATCGAGTTTTTTCGTCAGTGACTCAAAGACAAGCTGGGTCGCAACAAAGGACAAACGAGGACAAATTCACTATACACGTATACGAGAATTGCAGGGGAAAACTACATGTACTGTGTACTTATAACACGAACACAGTCTAAATGTGTGCTAGGCAAGGCATCTAGCAAAACTAAAACTAAACCTAGGCTGCGTCACTCACAGCAGGAGAATCTGGCCAGAGTCTTAAAGGGGCAGGCAGTCTTAAAGGGACGGGCACCTATAAATGTCGGAGCCTTTTTTACAGCCGCCCCCAAATGTGCAGGGCACATTTGCTTCCAACTAAAGGCTCATCAGTCAAGTTCAGGGGGGACTGCGCTCTGCGAAGGTTCATCCTCCCCAGACGGGAGATCCAGTAGTGCCACCAGCCGAGCTACCGGCCGGGTGTACACATGTCCCTTGATGTTTACATCAGCTGATCTGATACACCCATCGTCGCTGCGGTGAACCTTGACTACATGTCCAATGGGCCCCCGGGCCCGAGGCAGCTGGGGGTCCACCAGCATGACAACGGCTTTCTCCAGCAGATTGGGAGGAGAACGGTGCCATTTCTGTCGGGTCTGATGAATCGTGACCAGAATTGGTCAGCTAGGATCTGCGAATGCCGCCAGCGTCTGCCGCTCAAGATCTCCATCTCAGGGTAGACCCCTTGGGGAAGTGATCCATCAGGCCGCCCCAGGAGCAGACTGTTTTGAGTCACGGGGTCCACATCCGTGATGTCTGCAGACACATAACCCAGCGGTTTGGAATTGAGGATTGCCTCAACTTCCAGCAGCACCGTGAGAAGGACATCTTCGTGCAGGGGTTGGGCCCCCACACAGGTGTAGAGCGCAGATTTGACTGAACGGACTTCTCTTTCCCACACTCCGCCGAAGTGTGGTGCTGCTGGGGGGTTAAAGCAGAACTTAATCTGCTGGCGAGCAAGCTGTTTCTGCAAGGTTGGCGCCATGCTTGCAAAGGCCTCTCTAAGTTCCCGATCCCCGCCTTTAAAGTTGGTCCCTTGGTCTGACCACATCTCCGCAGGGGTTCCTCTTCTGGCGGTGAAACGCCTCAGGGCCATGAGGTAGGCATCGGCATCCAGGTTTCGGAGGAGATCCAAGTGCACAGCTCGAGTTGTTAAGCACTTGAATATAATCCCCCACCGTTTCTAGTTGCGTCTGCCCACCTTCACTAACATAGGGCCAAAACAATCCACACCAGTGGAGTGGAAGGCTGCTTTGTGGAGTCGGAGACGGGCAGCGGGAAAGTCAGCCATTTTGGGGATGGAAGGCTTAGCTCTCCAGCGCTGACAGTCAGGACATGCATGCTGATGTCTGCGAATGGCCTCTCGGCCGCGAAGTATCCAGAAAGACCTCCACAGTTCTGCAAAGACCCTCTCTAGCCCAGGGTGGTGGAGATCGCCGTCGTACTTCTGGATGAGCAGGCGAGTGACTGGGTGTGAGGCGTCCAGAACCGCAGGGTGTAAAGTCGCATCCTCAAGGCCTTCTAGGCATCGGAGTCGACCACCTACTCTTATAAGATCCGTGGCCTCGTCTATTTCAGGAGCTAAGGTAAATAGGCGACTGCCAGATGAGACAGGTTTCCCAGCGGTAAGGACTTTGTAGTCCTCAGGAAAAGACTGTTGTTGGGCTCGCTGAAAGATGGTCACCTCCGCTCGACGATATTCTTCAGCAGTGGGTGGAGAACTGGAGGGGTTCTGTCCCTGCAGTTCTTGAGCAGTACCATCCAGGAGCTCCTGCCAGGTGTTGTACTCATTGTCATCCAGGCTGTCGGATAGTGGAGAGATAACCGTCACCCCACAGAAGGCGGTTTTCTTGAGCTCTGCACTGTCCTCGGGTGGTTCAGAGATGAGGCCCTCAGGCCAGGTGTCTGGACTCTGAAGGAGGAAGGGAGGGCCTTGTGACCATCTGTTTGGCTCCTTGAGGACTTCCAGGGTCTTCCCCTAGTCAGGTCGTCCGCAGGATTGTTCGCAGAGTCTACATAGCGCCAGGTGCAGTCCCCCGTCAGCTCCTGGATCTCTGCTACTCTGGCTCCCACAAAAACCTTGTAGCGGCACGACTGGGAGTGCAGCCAGGTTAGTACGGTAGTGGAGTCTGACCACAACACGGTGCGAGCTACTGTCAGGGTAAGTTCCTTCTCTAGGATGTGAGCTAGCTGCGCTGCCACAAGAGCTGCACAGAGCTCCAGGCGTGGGATGGATAACAGACGTCTAGGAGCTACTCACGAGCGGTTAAGCATGAAGGACAGGTGTGTCCGGCCTTCCTTGTCCTCAGTCCTCATGTAGGCTACTGCTCCATAGGCTTGCTCCGAGGCGTCGGCGAAGATGTGCACTTCGCGGGTGGCGCCCTCTAGGTTGACGTCTGCAGGTGTGTAGGCACGCGGAAAGGTAAGGAGAGGTAGGGACTCGAGCTCAGCTTCCCAGCTGGACCAGGCTTGCAGGAGTTCTGAGGGCAGGTTAGAGTCATCCCAACCATATTGTTTGCTCCATAGTTGTCGGATGATGAGCTTCGCTCGAGTGGTGAAGGGTAGGAGGTACCCCAGGGGATCATATTGCGAAGCTAGGACTCTGTAGATACTCCTCAGAGTTGGGGCATCGTAGACCACAGGCCTGTGTTTGTAGCCCAGAGAGTCTGTTTCCCAGTTCCAGCTGAGGCCGAGTGATGATTCCAGGGGGTTGGACTTATCTTGTGCCAGCCACAGGTCCAGGCTTCCTGATCTGGCTTCTTGAGGTAGGTGGCTCAGGACGCTTGTATCATTGCAGGCCCATTGACGCAGATCGAAGCTTGCAGAGGCCAGGAGTTCTCTGAGCCGGTCCACCAGCAGCTTGGCTTCTCCTGGTGTATGCACACTCTGTAGGCAGTTGTCGACATAGAAGCAATTCTCCACAGAGAATCTCCGCTCATCCTCAGGCTGGCTGTGGTCGACAACGTGGCGCTGCAGGGCGTAGGTGGCACAGCAGGGGCTGCACGTCGTGCCGAACGGCAACACCTGCCACTCGAATGTTCTCGGAGGCTCATCAACTCGCAAGTCTCTCCATAAGAACCTGAGCAGGGGGCGATCATCAGGGAGGAGGCGCACCTGATGAAGCATTCCTTTTATGTCTCCACTAACTGCAACAGCGTGCTCGCGGAATCTAACCAAGACTCCCAGTAGGGGGGCGCCGAGGGTAGGGCCCGCTAGCAGGTGCTGGTTGAGGGTCTGTCCGAGGTATTGGTGTGAGCAGTTGAAGACAAGGCAATTCTTTCCGTTATGGCTGACAAGATGGTGGGGGATGTACCAACCTTCTGTGTCAGCCGTATCCTGATTGATTTCTCGCACGGCTCCTGCTTCGATGAGCTTCTGCATTTCTGCCTTGTAGGCATCCGCTTTCTCAGGGTCCTTCATGAGCCGTCTCTCGGTGCTATGCAGCAGGGGCATGACCGACTCCTTCGGTGCATGCAATGGCGGCATGTTGGCGTGGCGCAGCAGTGGTGTGGCATACCTGAGGGTTCCAACTACGCTTATACGGACTGTCTTGGCTTCAAGCATTGCCACCGCTTGCTGATCCTGCTTTGACCGGGTCACCTCTCTCTCGTGCCGGTAGGGTAGGGTGTTGACTTGTCAAAGCCTTTCGACGTGTTGGTATAGCTCATCAGTTGGTGGCGGAGATGAGGTGAACAGGCACTGCGTAAAAAGGGCTGGCCGTCCCATGGGTGGGACGGGGCCCTGAAGGGTCCACCCAAGCCTGGTGTGGACTGCTGCTGGGCCTCCAGGTGGGCCGAGCCTCACAGGCTCCACAGGGGTTATCAGATGGGGATGATCAGAGCCTATCAGGAGTAATGGCTTGGATTCTTTCAGGGCAGGTATGGGAAGGCCACGTAGGTGGGTGAACTTCCTTTGCAGGCGGTCAACAGGGTAGGTATGCTGGGCTAATCTGAGTCGTCTGGCAGTGAAGGCACCATCTATCTTATAACTACACTGGAGGTTTGCAGCTGTGGAGACCCGGAAGGACACAGAGTGTCCATGGAGTACTTCAATGTCCTGTCGGACTGTGCGCAGAGGGAGATCTTCGGGGAAGCCTTTCATGCCAAGGGACTTAGCTGCGGCTGAGAGTAGCATGGTCCTCTCGGACCCGTCGTCGAGGATTGCAAAGGTGTCCAGGGTGCGCTCTCCATAGTGTACGAGCACTGGGACAACCTTTAACAAGGCACGATTTTCAGCTCCAGGTCCGTCCAGGTAAAGGGAGTTAGGAATAGAGTTGGTACAGCAGCTCACTTCATTAGCTGCTGTTTCTTTGCTGCTCTTCGCCGCCTTTGTATTTATCTCGTGAAGAGCACGGAGGTGTTTCCCTGGCAGATATTGCAGGGCTTCTTCAACGTGCACTGGGCTGCTTGATGTTTTCGCGCGCAACGCCAGCACCGTTTGTTAACCTGGATCCACTCTTTGAGCTGGTCTTTAGTTCGGCGACATCCCTGCACTGACTGAGGTAGCTCAGTGCTCTCGCAGTAGGCGCAATAGACTTTACCTTTGCCGTCCCTGTTCTCCTAACTCTCCTTCTGTGGCCGGGAGGCAGTCTCTGAAGGCTCTCCAGTGCCATGCAGGACTGTCACTGTCCGTTTCCCAAGGCAAACGTCAGTCTTTACATGTTGCTTGTCGGATGCATGAAGCCTGCAGGTGCTGGAGCAGGGCGTGACAGCGGCTGAGAGGGTTGTGGAGGGGGGTAGGACAGGATCCTCTTGGGTGCAGGGGCTGAAGGCTGAGGATGCTTTTCTATGGGGGATGGAGGCTTGGAAGGCAGGTGTGGATTGTAAGGAGTGTGGTAGAGTTGTCTGCTGTTGAACTCTTGTTTATGCAGTTTAAGTTTGCTCAAACCTCCATGCAGATCCTCATCAAGCTCAGGCCATGGTGGGGGTGGTGGCCAGTCTTCCTCCTCCTCCGGTTCCGCTTTAACATGATGGCCCCAGGCTTCAGCTTTGGCTTGTGGAGGTTCGTAGGTGCTGTAGTTTGAGGCTAGGCTGGGTACCCAACTTGTGTCTGCTTTCAGTGAGCGGGCGACCTCAATTAGCTCTTTCAGCTCAGCTCGTGCCTCATGAAGTTCCTTCAGACCTGCCTGGAAGGCCTGTTGTGTTTGGTGCAGCCTAGCATTCGCCTCTTGTATAGCTCTCATTTCCGAATGGGAATGGGAGGTGTACTGATTCTGCTGATATGAGAGTGTGTGTGCAGGTCAGGCATCACTATACCGATCTCTCCATTGGGTGCGACTTGGTGCTAGCTGAGGAATCTCGTATTGAGCAGCATTCCCATGGTAGCTCTCTGGGTGAGTCTGGGATATCAGGCACGGGGTCATCTGGACTGGGCCCTCCCATGGTGGTGACACTCTCATCTCTAGGGTTGGAGGTGGCAGGCTCCATTCTGGCAGGTCTCTCTGGCGATATCCCACGTAGTCCACCTCATAGTCTTGCAGTCTGGCAGGTGGATGTATCTGTCATTTAGGCCTCACATCAAGATATCTCTCTTCGTCTGACTCCATCCTGAATACTCTCATCCGGCTCGAAGGACCAATTTGTTAGTGGGATAATTTGGAATGGCTAGTTTGTCTTAGGTAGAGAGTAAACAGGATGGTGTGTTGGTCAGAACACAGGAATGAAGGGGAGACTTGGACTTCGTTTGTGTGAACTGTATTGAAATCCAGCATAAATTATATCGAGTTTTTTCGTCAGTGACTCAAAGACAAGCTGGGTCGCAACAAAGGACAAACGAGGACAAATTCACTATACACGTATACGAGAATTGCAGGGGAAAACTACATGTACTGTTTACTTATAACACGAACACAGTCTCAATGTGTGCTAGGCAAGGCATCTAGCAAAACTAAAACTAAACCTAGGCTGCGTCACTCACAGCAGGAGAATCTGGCCAGAGTCTTAAAGGGGCAGGCAGTCTTAAAGGGACGGGCACCTATAAATGTCGGAGCCTTTTTTACAAACACAGAAGGAAAATGGTACGCGTACGAGCCCCAAACAGTAACAGAAAAAGACTACATCACAATCTTATGGGACATGCCAGTACAGACAGATCACGAGATAAAGGCCAACAGACCAGACATCATCATCAAGAACAAAAAAGAAAAAGCTGCCTAATCATCGACATGTCCATCCCGCTTGAAAGGAGCACCTCAGTAAAAGTAACTGAAAAACTGTCCAAATATAAAGACCTTGAAATCCAGACTGAACGAATGTGGGGAATGAAAACCACAACAATACCAGTGGTGGTAGGAGCCCTGCGACTTGTAAAAACCACAACAGTACCAGTAGTGATAGGAGCCCTGGGACTTGTAAAAACCACAACAAGACCAGTGGTGATAGCAGCCCTGAGACTTGTAAAAACCACAACAATACCAGTAGTGACAGGAGCCCTGGTACTTTTAAAAACCACAACAATACCAGTAGTGACAGGAGCCCTGGGACTTGTAAAAACCACAACAATACCAGTAGTGACAGGAGCCCTGAGACTTGCAAAAAAAAGGATGGAGAAATACACCCAACGGATCCCGGGTAACATCAGAATACAAGAAGTACAGAAGATTGCACTACTTGGAACATCTCACATCCCAAGAAAGGCACTATCCATCAAATAGACTTCGGCCTTATTCTAACCATAGGCCCAAGGAATGGACCCGCCCGCTTATTATGTTGTATTATGGCATGAAGTTAAAGGACATTTGTATCATAATAATAAATAAATAAAATTACCCCTCAAAATTCAGCAACAATACCATATAACAGCATTCAATACACAATTCCACCTCTATGTCTTTGTTGACCAAGCCACAAATGGGCCCCAGGTAAGCTCACATTGGTCCATCTTGCCCAAAAGAGAGTATGAGACCCTGTCATAGCTAGCCAGCTGAGCCATATTTATAGCCCATTCTTCATAGGGAGGTGGTATTCTTTTTTCCAGTGTCTCAACAGTATACGTTTGGCAGTTGTCGTGGCCAGGATAATCCACCCCTTTTCAAAGGAGGGGAGGCCGGAGTCCTTGAGTTCTGTTGTTAAGCCCAACATAAACAACTTTATGGTGGTTGGGATTGCCTCTTAACAGCTTCGAATAAAACTTGTTGAATGTTATTCAACCAGTCCTTTAGTACTGGGCATAACCAAAGTCTATGTGAAATAGAGGCCCCAGCTCTCTTACATTTCCACCAGCAGTCATCTGGTATGAGATTCCTCCTGTGCAATTTTTGTGGTGTCCAGTGCCATCTATGAATTATTTTCAGTTGGAAAAATGTATTTCCTACTTCTTTGTACACAATATTCCGCTTAATTAAGCATGGTTTTCACTCAGCAGGGGAAATGTCCAGAGCAGGCTTAGACAAACTTGCAGTTAGGGTAACCACACTTAACCAGGGCCTGTTTAACGTGGGATTTCTCCCCTTCCCCGGCCGCTGTGTCGGTGGGGACGTTGTCAGCTCGGTGGTCCAGCGTCCTGATGACTCCTAGTTTGTGCTCCAGTGGACGATGAGAGTCAAACCTTACGTACTGATCAGTATGTGTAAGTTTGCAGTAAACATCAACAAACAAATGTCCCCCATCACCAACTGTAATTTCACAGTGTATGAAGACTACCCTGTCATGTTCCACATCCTCCCTGGTGAACTTTATGTGGTGTCCACGGAGTTAATGTGGTCGGTGAAATGAGCTACATCCTGATATTTAATTTTAACCCAGGTGTCGTCCACAAATCTGAACCAATGGCTAGGTGGTGTCCCTGGATAGGACATCAGAGCCTCTTTCCCACTTCCTCCATATACCAGTTGTCCATGTCGTGGCAATTATTTAATTCTACTCAGACATTAAATGAGGAGCGAGACAAAAATCTATTACAGTATTGTCACACAATTTTAATATATATTCAATGAACAGATTCATAAGTTCAGATGTGTGTGTGTGCCCTGATCTCAGAGCACACCATCTTTATACCATGCAGCAGAAAAATGCCCATTGCTTCGATTACAATGATGTTTACCCAGAGTCTCCTTGTCATGGAGAGGAGGCAGTTTCTACCACAATGGTGCATACTTAAGAGTCTGTCCCTCATCCCGTCTTGGAGGAGACAACTTATCTTGGTGAACTGTCCTCCTGCTGTGTAACAGAACTTGTTTATTGTTCCAAGAGGTCATCTCCCTTTGTCCTTACCTTCTCCCAGGACCCTCCAGGTCCGCTTCCCATGACACTCAAAGGGCATTCACCCCTCCCTCTGTTATCAGGTCCTTACCATATTTACACTAAGAGGCACTTTTAACACCACCTTCATCCTGCTACACAAGAGCCCCAGGCATCCATTCAGACAATGTGAACACAGTAGAGCTGATCTGTGGTCAGTGATTAAAAGTAAGCAACATACATATATGAATTGCCCTCACAATCCCCCTGCCACCCCTATACGCCCTGCATAAACTGGCAGATAGACAACCCCCCCCTCCAATCACCACGCTGAAGAGGGTGCTTAGCTCCACTCCATTTAATGGTTGACTTCCAGTCAACCATTAAAGTCAAGACATACAACACAACAAGTATACGAAGTTCAACACATCAACAAGATGACTATGGAATCACATTTGAATTTCAAGTGTGTTACTGCTCTACAATTTCTAGCATACACTTTATTATTGACCAACGAAGGTGAGTGTTTTGGCTAAAGTGATGACAAGGGATTATCACATCCAATTAATTCGCTAGCGTTAGCTTTAGCTAATAACAGCACATGTAATATTATGAACTCATACGATAAAATACTAAATATGTACATCAAGCCAAACTAATATGACTATCAAATGTGATTTAGACTTTTGTTAAGAATACTAACATACCGACAGTGCATCCAAAAGCATGAAATGTATGTAGAGAATAGCGATATCGTGAACAAAACGTCTCGAGACTTTATCAGGTTTTCTGTTGACTACTGCACTTCCTGTATTGTCGATGTGGTGCTGGTGACGTCATCGGTGAACAGAAGAGTCTTAAAGAGCCGGTACACATTAACTAATACTGACAGCACCCCCCCTTTTGATTACTTTTAATCAACAACAAATCAAACCATCTAGATAAAACTTATCATCTAGATAAAACATCAAATCACCTAGATAAAACAGCAAATCGTCAAGATAAAACATCAAATCGTCTAGATAAAACATCAAATCATCTAGATAAAACATCAAATCATCTAGATAAAACATCAAATCGTCTAGATAAAACATCAAATCATCTAGATAAAACATCAAATCATCCAGATAAACATCAAATCATCTAGATAACAGATCAAGTCATTAAGATCTTATCTCATCTTCAGCCGCTTTTCCAGGGTCTTGTTGCGGTGGCAGCAAGCTAAGAAGGGCACTCCAGACGTCCCTCTCCCCAGCAACGCGCCCCAGCTCCTCCTGTGGGATCCCAAGGCGTTCCCAGGCCAGATTGGACATGTAGTCCCTCGAGTGCGTTCTGGGTCTACCCCGGGGTCTCCTCCCAGTTGGCCGTGCCTGTAAACCTACAAAGGAAGGCACCCAGGAGGCATCCTAATCAGATGCCCGAACCGTCTCAACAGGCTACTTTCGATGCGAAGGAGCAGCGGCTCTACTCCAAGCTCCCTCCGGATGTCCGAGCTCTTCACCCTATGAAGGTTGTCAATTTTATCTAGATAAACTATTGTAGCGAATTCCGGGGAGCAGCCGGGGAACCGTCGCCACAGCCGGAACACGAACCCGTATCTCCCGCACCGCGGGCGACAACGTTAACCAGTCGACTAAAGTGTCCGACCCGTTAGCCAAGGGCTAACGTGTCTACTCATCCGTGCACGTTACACTACCCCCTCCTTCGGGAAATTAAAGGGTCGGACCCTTTAGTCGACTGGTTAACGTTGTCCCGCGTGGTGCCCCCTGAATTCGCTACATTGGTGTCAGAAATGGGATGGTGAGACCGTGAGGCCATCGGAAGCGCGTACGCCCAGAGGCGTGAGGGCATAGAGAGCTGATATGCTGAGGCGCGGGGACACGCGTCCCGAAGGAGGGCGGGTAGTGTAATGTGCACGGATAAGTAAACACGTTAGGTTCTGGCTAACGGGTTAGGCACTTTAGTTGACTGGTGAACGTTGTCGCCCACGGTGCGGGAGATACGAGGTCGCGTCCCAGCTGTGGCAACGGTTCCCCGGCTGCCCCCCCCCCCGATTTTGCTACAGTATTTAAATAAAATATTTTATCATCTAAATATTTTATCAAACATCAAATCATCAAGATAAACCATCAAATCATCTCGATAAACCATCAAATCATGTAGATAAAACAGCAAATCATCTAGATAAAACAGCAAGTGGCCAAGATAAAACATCAAATCACCTAGATAAAACAACAAATCATTTACATTACATTACAGTCACTTAGCTGACGCTTTTATTCAAAGCGACTTACAATAAGTGCATCATTTAACGTAGGAAATCAGGAGAACTACTAGTCATCAGAGGACATAAGTGCATCTAAACAAGCATCTAAGAGCAAAACCAGTGCTAAAGTAAAAGGGCAAGAATTAGATTTTTTTTTATTTTTAAATGAGTGAATACAATAGGTGCTAAGAACAAGTAAGAGGGTAGTAGTTCTTGAAGAGGTGAGTTTTCACCCTGTGCCGAAAGATGGGCAGCGACTCCGCTATCTTGACATCAGTGGGGAGTTCATTCCACCACTGTGGGGCCAGGACAGAAAAGAACCGTGACCGGGTCGATCGGCAGCAAGGGCCTCTGAGCGATGGGGCAACCAGGTGTCCTGAGGCAGACGAGCGAAGTGGTCAGGCGTGAGTGTAGGGCTTGACCATGGCCTGGAGATAGGAAGAGGCTGTTCCTTTCACTGCCCTGTAGGTTACCACCAGAGTCTTAAACTGGATGCGAGCAGCTACTGGGAGCCAGTGTAGGGACATGAGAAGGGGAGTTGTGTGGGAGAACGTAGGGGGGTTGACCACCAGAACACCAGAAAGCTGCAGCTTTCTGAACAAGCTCCAGAGGTCTAATGGCCGACGCCGGGGCGCCGGCAAGGAGGAAGTTGCGGTAGTCCAGCTGGGAGATGACCAGAGCCTGGATGAGCACCTGTGCCATCTCGTCGGAGAGGAATGGGCGAATCCTCCTGATGTTATAGAGGAGAAATCTGCAGGAGCGAGCAACTGATGCAATGTTTTCAGCAAACGACAGTTGGTCGTCCAGGATCACACCCAGATTCCTCACAGTTCGAGTTGGCGTCACCACGGTGTTGTCAATGGTGATGGCCAGGTCTCGATGCGGGCAACCTTTCCCCGGGAGGAACATCAGCTCTGTCTTGTCCTGATTGAGCTTCAGGTGGTGTGTCGCCATACACTCCGAGATGTCAGTCAAGCACGCAGCAATGCGTGTCTCTACTTGTGTGTCAGAGGAAGGAAAGGACAAGATCAGCTGGGTATCATCGGCATAACAATGGTAAGAGAAGTCATGCGAGTGAATAACAGAACCCAGGGTTGTCGTGTACAGGGAGAAAAGGAGAGGACCCAGAACCGAACCATGTGAAACGCCTGTAGTCAGTCTGCGAGGCTCTGACACAGATCCCCTCCATGTCACCTGGTAGGAGCGACCCATCAGGTAGGATGCAAACATTGAGAGTGCAGAGCCTGTGACACCCATCCCCTCGAGGGTAGAGAGGAGGATGTGGTGGTTCACTGTGTCGAACGCAGCTGACAGGACCAGGAGTATCAGGACAGAGGAGAGAGAGTTTGCTCTTGCAGAGTGCAGCGATTCTGTCACTGCAAGGAGGGCCGTCTCTGTCAAGTGACCGACCCTGAACCCAGACTGGTTGGGGTCCAGGAGGTTGTTCTGGTGGAGGTACAAAGAAAATTGGTTAAAGACAGCACGTTTGAAAGTTTTGGATAGAAAGGGTAGAAGGGAAACTGGTCTGTAGTTTTTGACGTCAGAGGGGTTAAGTGATGGTTTATTGAGAAGGGGGGTGACTCTAGCAGTCTTGAAGGCAGATGGAAAACATCTTGTCTGGAGGGAGGTGTTGATGAGGTGTGTTAGATAGTGAAGGAGTTCAGGTGCAAGACTGAAGAAGAGGGGAGGGGACCAGGTCAAGGGAGCATGTGGTGGGGCGACTGGATGTGATGAGGTTTAGAACCTCATCGGGGGAGAGGGGAGCGAGGTGGAATAGGGTGGGATGTGGAGAGGTGAGGGAGGGTGCAGAGGGTGAGATAGTGCAAGCAGCACTAACCGGGTGGTGATAAAAGGAGGATCTGATGTCGTTAACCTTCTTGTCAAAGAAGTTAGCGAAGTCATCAGGGAGAATGGAGGAAGTAGGAGGAGGAGGTGGGGGTTGAAGAAGTGTAGAGAAGGTTTCAAAGAGTTTCTTAGGATTAGAGGCAGAGGATAGGATTTTAGAGCGATAGAAGGCAGCCTTAGCAGCAGAAAGGGAGGAGGAGTGGAAAGGAAGAGTTTGGAAGTTGAGAAGGTCCTCTGGGAGTTTGCCTTTTCTCCATTTGCGCTCTGCCACTCTCAGGCTCCGTCTGTCAGTACATACTGAGTCGGTCAGCCAAGGGGTAGGTGGAGTTGGACGTGCAGGCCTGGAGGTGAGGGGACAGAGATTGTCCAGAGAAGAGGAGAGGGTAGAGAGAAGAAGACCAGTAGCAGTGTCAGGGGGTAGGAGAGAGAAAGATTCAATTGTAGAGAGGATAGAGGTAACAGAGGAAGAAAGATCAGTGGCGGAGAGAGAGCGGAGGTGTCTAGGACATGAAATAGTGGTCAGAGAGCTGGAGGGGAGTAACAGAGAGATTGGTAATAGGACAGTGTCTACTAAAGATAAGGTCCAGCTGCTTGCCGGCCTTGTGGGTAGGAGGAGAGGGTGAGAGGTGAAGGTCAAAGGAGGAGAGGAAAGAGAGAAGAGGATCTAGCTTGTTAGTGTGCATGTTGAAGTCACCAAGAAGGATAAGTGCAAAGTCATCAACAGGGAAGTGCGAGACAAGTGTGTCAAGCTCCTCCAGAAACTCACCGAGGGAGACTGGTGGGGGGTATACAACCACGATGGTGAGTTTGAGTGGATAAGAGACAGTAACAGCATGAAATTCAAAAGCGGGCGGCAAAAATTGTGGAATGGAAACAAGAGAGTATTTCCATTTCAGGGAGATTAGCAGGCCAGTACCACCACCCCGCCTCCCAGCTCTGGGAGTGTAAGAAAAAGAGTACACATCAGACAGAGCTGCGGGTGTGGTAGTGTTTTCTGGCATGATCCAGGTCTCAGTTAGAGCAAGAAAGTTGAGGGAGAGCAAGGATGCATAGCCTGAGATAAACTCAGCATTCAGCACTGCAGACTGGCAATTCCAGAGCCCTCCTGTCACCACTTGCTCAACGTGAGTGGAGTGGGATAGATGAGATTGGTAGGGTCACAGCACCTAGCAGTGACCCAACGTCTATGCCAGCCCAGGGAAGAGGAAAGGACAGGAATGCAAAGGAAACACATAGTCTATACTGGGTACACAAAATACAGATGGCTGACCGGATCTAAAAAGAGCAGTCCGTGCTTGACGAAGTCTTGGCTTGAAAAAGTTGTGCTTGCCTTTTTTTCACTCTAGCCTTCGTTCAATATAGGCTTGTTTGCCTGACGCTTGGAAGATAACGCTTCCAAGTAGCAGCAGTGATTTAAAGAACACTGATTGCTAATTTTCTGCCATGAGTACAGGCCACACCCTGGCCACTTAACACCCAATTGGCCAAAGAGTTACACTGAAAAAAGGCTTATTGCCCAGAAACTGGACACTTATGTAAAACTCTATCAAACCTCACACAATACTATTAAAACTGCAAACAGCAAGTTACCAAGGAATATATTTATAAGCTAAAAGGGTAACTAAGTCAAAACAGCTAGGCAAGAAGAAATATTTAAGGGCACACTAGGTGAAAAAACAGCTACAGCTACATTAAGTAAATAAGACAAATAAGTAAATAGAATAAGACAGCTACAGCTAGAATAAGATCCCACTAGGAACCAGCAGCAGATATATAGACAAAAGGACTAATAGTCAAGCAGCTGGAATAAGACTAATAGCAACTTGTTAAGCAAGAAAGATGATACTTACTCTATACTAGACGAACCAGCAATTCAGAATCGCTCCAGAAGTTAAAATGCACACTTGATTGAAACTGAATGAGACCAGACTTATAAATCCCTGTGATGTTCTGGCCACACCCTGGCCACTTAACACCCACTTGGCTAAAGAGGTAAACTAGAAATGGACCTATTGCCCAGAAACTGGTCACTTACGTAAAACTCTATCAAACATCACACAATACTATTAAAACTGCAAACAGCAAGTTACCAAGGAATATATTTATAAGCTAAAAGGATAACTAAGTCAAAACAGCTAGGCAACAAGAAATATTTAAGGACACACTAGGTGAAAAACAGCTAGAATAAGTAAATAAGACAAGTAGGTAAATAGAGTAAGACAGCTACAGCTAGAATATGATCCCACTAGGAACCAGCAGCAGATGTATAGACAAAAGGCCTAATACTCAAGCAGCTGGAATAAGACTAATAGCAAATTGTAAAGCAGGAAAGATGATACTTACACTATTCTAGATGAACGAGCAATTCAGAATCACTCCAGAAATTAATATGCACACTGATCGTCTAGATAAATCAACAAATCATCTAGATAAAACATCAAATCATCTAGATAAAACATCAAATCATCTAGATAAAACATCAAATTGTTCGCCGGGTCGAATCCTCGTGTTACCTCCGGCTTGGTCGGGCGTCCCTACAGACACATTTGGCCGTGTCTGCGGGTGGGAAGTTGGATTTGGGTATGTGTCCTGGTCACTGCACTACTGCCTCATCTGGTCTGTCAGGGTGTCCCTGGTTTGGCAGAGAGGGGGTGGAGCAGATACAAATTGGGGAGAAAAAGGGGGAAAATTGGAAAAAAACAAAAACAAACAACAAATCATCAAGATAAAACAGCAAATCATCTACATAAAACATCAAACCATCTAAATAAAACATCAAATCACCTAGATAAAACATAAAATCATCAAGATAAAACATCAAAGCATCCAGATAAAACATCAAATCATCTAGATGAACATCAATCCATCTAGATAAAACATCAAATCATCTAGATAAAACGTCAATTCAGCTAGATAAAAAAAAACAATCAAATCATCTAGGTAAACATCAATCCATCTAGATAAAACATCAAATCATCCAGATAAAACATCAAATAATCTAAATAAAGCATCAAACCATCTAGATAAAACACCAAATCATCTAGATAAAACATAAAATCATCTAAATAGAACATCAAACTATCTAGATAATATGTCAAATCATCTAGACAAAACATCAAATCATCTAGATAAAACATAATATCACCTAAATAAAACATCAAACCATCTAGATATGTCAAATCATCTAGATAAAACATCAAATCATCTAGATAAAACATCAAATCATCCAGATAAAACATCAACCCATGTAGATGAAACAACAAAACATCTAGAAAAAACATCAAATCATCTAGATAAAACATCAATTCATCTAAATGTTAAAAAAATCAAATCATCTAGATAAACATCAATCCATTTAGATAAAACATCAAATCATCTAGATAAAACATCAAATTATCCACAGACATGTTGCGGAACAATTTGGGTCCGACACCCTTAACTCAGTTCAATTCAATTCAATTTATTGTCATTAACAACAATGTGCAGGGACATGTTAAAAATGAAATGAGGGCTGTGGCTTCAGCAAACAGTGCAAGACAGACACAGACAAACACAGCAAACACAACATAAGATATACACACATGAAGACCAAAAGCTAAAAATAAGTTAAAAGAAAAGAGCTGGAGTACAAAATATTTAAAAATATCTACGGACATTCAGTGGGTAGCCAGGTTCAGGTGGGCAACAGTTTGTGGAAAGAAGCTGTTTTTGAGCCTGGTAGTGCGGGCTCTGAGGCTCCTGTAGCGCCTCCCAGAGCGCAGGGGGGAGAGCAGTCCATGGTTGGGGTGGGTGGGATCTCTGCTGATGCTCAGACCCCTTCGAAGGCAGCGTTTGTAATAATTGTCTTTTATGGTTGGGAGCTGGGTACCGGTGATATGCTGGGCTGCCTTGACGATCCGCTGCAGAGCTTTCTGGTCTACTGAGGTGCAGTTGCCGTACCACACTGAGATGCAGATGGTCAGGATGCTCTCTATGGTGCAGTGGTAGAAGTTGGTGAGAATTTTGGGGGGTAGAAGGGTGCTCCTCAGGCTCCTCAGGAAATGCAGGCGTTGTTGGGCCTTTTTCACAAGGGCCTGGGTGTTTAATGTCCATGAAAGCTCCTCGCTGATGTGGACTCAAAGAAATTTAAAGCTGGAAACACGATCCACTTCCACCCTTGTGACGGGTATGGGGGAGTGGTTGCAGCTTCTAAACCTCCTGAAGTCCACAATCAGCTCCTTTGTCTTCTGCACATTAAGGACAAGATTGTTGGTTGTACACCATGATGTGAGGTGCTCAATCTCGTCTCTGTAGGCCGTCTCGTCATTGTTGGTGATATGGCCAATGACTGTGGTGTCATTTGCAAACTTAACTATAACATTTGAAGGGTGAGTTGGCAGGCAGTCGTGGGTAAAGAGGGATAAAAGGAGGGGGCTCAGAACACAGCCTTGAGGGGCACCTGTGCTGAGGGTCAGGGTGGAGGAGGTGTGATCACCTAACCTAACAGACTGAAGTCTGTTGGTTGGGAAGTCCAGGATCCAGTTACAGAGAGAGGGGTTGAGGCCAAGGGAGAGGAGTTTGGTGGTTAGTTTGGTGGGGATGGTAGTGTTGAAGGCAGAGCTGTAATCTATAAACAGCATCCGGATGTATGTGTTGTTAAGTTCAAGGTGGGTCAGAGCAATGTGCAGGGCAGTGGCAATGGCATCCTCAGTAGACCTTTTGGGACGGTAGGCGAACTGATGTGGGTCAAATGTGGGGGGATAATGTTTTTGATGTGAGCCAGAACCAGTCTTTCAAAGCACTTCATGGCAATGGGGGTGAGTGCTATGGGCGGTAGTCATTCAGACATATGGATGTTGGTTTCTTGAAGACAGGAATGATAGAGGTGGTCTTAAAGCATGCCGGGCCTTTAGATTGGGACAATGAGAGGTTAAATACAGGTGTGAAGACCTCAGCCAGCTGGTCGGCACATTCCCGGTAGACCCAACCCGGTATGCCGTCTGGTCCAGCAGCCTTCCGTGTGTTCACTCTGCGCAGTGATTCTCTGACCTCTGTGACTGATAGAGTGAGCACCGGGTTTTCTGGGTGGCTGGGGATTTTTGTGGCTGGGTCAGTATTGTCCTTGTCGAAGCGGGCATAGAAATGATTTAGCTTGTCTGGCAGGGAGGCATCATGGGCAGTGGGACCGCGATTAGAGCTTTTGTAGTCTGTGATAGACTGCATGCCTTGCCACATTCACCGGGGATTAGAGTTATTATGAAAGTGGTCCTCTATTCGTAGGGAAAATTTATGTTTGGCTGTTCTGATACCCTTTTGAGGTTGGATCTGGCTGCGCTGTAGGCCTCACAGTTACCTGACTTGAACGCTGCATCCCGGACATTCAGCAGCTGCTGGACCTCACTGGTCATCCAGGGTTTCTGGTTTGGAAAGGTGCGGACTGATTTCTTTGTTGTGACACTCTCAGTGCAAAAGTTAATGTAGGCTAGTATGGCAGATGTGTGTTCAGTAATGTCTGTATAGGAGCCATGAATAGCTGAATGTGCAAAAATACTCCAGTCTGTGTTTTCAAAACAGTCCTGGAGTTCAGAGACTGTTCCTTCTGGCCGGACAGTGATCGTCTTTATTGCTGGCTTGACCCATTTTATTAGGGATTTGTAGGCTAGGACCAGGAACAGGCAGAGGTGGTCAGAATGCCCCAGATGAGGGCAGGGAGTAGCTTTGTATGAGTCCTTAATGTTTCTATAGAGATGGTCCAGGGTGTTTTGTCCTCTAGTGGGGCAGGAGACATGCTGATGGAATTTGGGCAATACAGCCCTGAGATTAGCCTGATTAAAGTCACCCCTTATGATAAAGGCATTGTCCGGGTGTTGGGTCTGTTGTCTGCTGATGGCTCATTGTAGCTGCTTAAGTGCTACCTTAGCATTAGCATGTGGGGGGATGTATACAGCGGCGATGGTAATGGCCGTTAGCTCCCGGGGCAGGTAGAAAGGCCTGCACTGAATCATAAGGAGCTCCAGATCAGCAGAGCAATGCCTTTCAACCATCTTTATATTTTTGCACCAAGAGTTACTGACATAAATACTCAAACCTCCTCCGCGGGTCTTGCCGGAGTCCGCTGTCCTGTCGGCACGGAAGGCTGTGCGGCCCGCTAGCTCAACTGCCGAGTCGCTATGTTGCTGTTGAGCCAAGTCTCCGTAAACATCAGCCGACAGCAGTTCTGCAGCCTTTAGCTTAGCATGTAGCCCGCCTCGTTTCCCCCTCTTTTGTTTACGTTGCCGACGGGGGCAGCGTTTCCACTGTGAGGCCGGTGAGCGGATAATATCGATGGGGAAATTGTCCGTGATGGTGGAGGGAAGTGAGTAATCCGTTCTGAGGTTTAAAAGTTCCTGACGGCTGTAGAAGAGAGCATGACCTACACTTGTAAATAAACTTAAAACTAACATGTGAATAACAACGAAAACATAGCACTGAACAGGGAGCCGCAGTAGCCACTGCGACTAGCGTGCCGCCATCTTGGGAAAAAAAATGGTGAGGGAATATGAAAGGATGGCTCGGAAGATTGCAGACTACAGAAACACTTGCGATTCAATCTGAGATGCAGACAACACAGGCTCATACCCACTAGCCTGCGCCTGTGTACCACAATGAAAGGACATAGAGCAGACAGAATCATAGAGAAGGCACATAATCAACTCCTGAATGAAAGAGTGAGACAGGTCCATTTCACTATTGAAGGGCTGAAGGAGAAATCTGACCAACTACTCCAGCAAATAACATCCCACTTGCCTGGTGCAGTCTTGGAGAGGATCACTGATTTCACCAAGAAAGCCCAACTATCTCAACACCACAAAACCAAAGAAAGGCAGACAAGGAAGTTTCAAAACTTACAGCGACGAACCAACATCACTAGCCAAGCAGATATACTTACCTGGAGACAAAAGACAGAACAGCCCACACAAAACAGAACGCAGAACAGATGGATCAAGAATCTGTCGGACAAGGTACTTACCCAATCAGAGAAGGAGGTCTTAGCCAAAGGACTGAACTTCGCCATGACACCCAAACAACTACCTATAGTTGACCTCATCACATCCACAGAATCAGCCATAAGGAAAAACAATCTAACGGAGACCGAGGCGGAACAGCTTAGGTTAAAGGTATCAGCAGCTCTGTCCAATGCGAAACTCCCTCCTTCCAACCTAACCATGGAGGAAAGGAAAGCCGTGACAGCCCTGAGCAAGGACAAAAACATCACTATCCTTCCAGCAGATAAGGGGAGATGCACGGTTATCCTCAACACAACAGACTACCACGCCAAGATCACGTCATTACTCAGCGACACCGACACCTATGAACCTCTGAGACGTGATCCTACTAGTGGTTACAAGAGGAGAATAATAGAGTACCTACAGAAACTACAGAAAGGAGGAACCATTGATCAGGTACAATACCTCCGTCTCTACCCACAAGATAACATTCCATGCATATATGGACTCCCTAAGATCCATAAAGATGGAAGCCCCCTCAGGCCCATCATCAGCAGCATAAACTCGGTCACGTACAACTTGCCAAACATATAGCCAACATCTTGACCCCTTTAGTGGGCGAAACACCTCACCATATCCAAAACTCCATTGACTTTGTGAATAAGGTCCAAGGCGTAAAACTGGAACTGGATGAAACCATGGTATCCTACAACGTGACCTCATTATTCACCTGCATCCCAACCATGGAGGCTTTGGAAACTGTGAGGCAACGTTTGCTATGGGACGACACCTTCCACAATAGGACCAACCTCAGCCCAGACCAGATTTGCCAACTACTGGACCTTTGCCTGAACACTACATATTTCCAATTCAGGGGCCAGTTTTACAGACAGAAACACGGCTGTGCAATGGGCTCACCAGTATCGCCCATTGTGGCCAACTTATATATGGAAGAGGTAGAACACAGGGCCCTGAACTCCTTCAGAGGAACACCTCCGAGCCACTGGTTCAGATATGTGGGCGACACATGGGTCAAAATCCAAACACAAGAGGTGCAAGCGTTTACCAAACACATCAACTCAGTGGACAAGAACATTAAGTTCACGAGGGAAGACGTAAAGAACAACAGTTTGCCCTTTTTGGACTGTGACGTCCACATTGGGGAAGACAGGAGCCTCCACATTGGGGTTTACAGGAAACCTACACATAGATACCAATATCTACTTTTCGACTCACACTACCCTCTGGAACACAAACTGGGCGTCATCAGAACTCTGCAACACAGAGTTGACAATGTGCCCAGCAGCACTCAGGCCCAACGAGAAGAACACAAACAACTGAGGGGAGCTTTAAAAACCTGCGGCTACCCCAGTTGGACCTTTGTGAAAACTGCAACACGTTCCAGAAAGACCAACCGGGTGAGCGATGAGGGGGAAAGGAACAGAAGGAAGAGCACAGTCATCCCGTATGTTTCTGGGGTCTCCAAGAAACTCAGGAGAATTTTTAACGAACACCGCATCCCGGTATACTTCAAACCCAGCAACACACTCCAACAAAGACTGGTTCATCCCAAAGACCGTGTACCACACACCCGGAAAAGCAATCTGGTGTATGCCGTACAATGTAATGAGGATTGCACTGACCTATACATAGGAGAAACCAAACAACCACTACACAAACGGATGGCCCAACACAGAAGGCCACACTCCTCAGGACAAGACTCAGCAGTCTATCTACACCTAAAGGAGAAGACACACTCCTCCGAGGACAGCAATGTACACATTTTGGACAGAGAAGATAGATGGTTTGAAAGGCGGGTGAAGGAAGCCATCTATGCGAGACTGGAAAAACCATCCCTCAACAGAGGAGGAGGTCTGCGACACCACCTATCTCCCACTTACAATGCCGTCCTTTCATCTCTACCCAGGAGACTCAAGAAGTCTAGCCTCCAAGAACAGCAGTTGGTCACTAATGGCTCCAACGACCCAAGACCACTGAATGGAACACTAACGAAGTCGAAACCAACACCCCCAACGACCGTCGCTGCTTAACATCGGATCACAAAGAGCCATGAATATCAATACCTATGATAACGACGGGCGTTGTTAAACATCGGAACACAAAGAGCCATGGACATCATTAGCTCTGATAACGACTTCAAAGAACATAAATATCTGAATTCCATCACCAGCCAGTCAGAGTAGCTTGGTCTAGTCAGAAAGGCATGAACTTATGAAGCCTCTTGGATGAGAGGCGAAACGTCTTCACGGACATATATCCAAGTCCAGTTGCACTCGATTCAATTCCTTTGGATATCCAGATAAAACATCAACCCATGTAGATAAAACATCAAATCATCTAGATAAAACATCAAACCATCTAGCTAAAACATCAAATCACCTAGATAAAACGTCAAATCATCTAGATAAAATATCAAATCACCTAGATAAACGTCAAATCATCTAGATAAAACATCAAAACATCCAGAAAAAACATCAACCCCATGTAGATAAAACATCAAACCATCTAGATAAAGCACCAAACCATCTAAACATCAAATCATCTAGATGAAACATCAAATCACCTAGATAAAACATCAAATCAGCTAGATAAAACATCAAATCATCTAGATAAAACATCAAATCATCTAGATAAAACATCAAATCACCTAGATAAAACATCAAATCATCTAGATAAAACATCAAATCATCTAGATAAAACATCAAACCATCTAGATAAAACATCAAACCATCTAGATAAAACATCAAATCATCTAGATAAAACATCAAATCATCTAGATAAAACATCAAACCATCTAGATAAAACATCAAACCATCTAGATAAACCATCAAACCATCCAGATAAAATATCAAACCATCTAGATAAAACATCAAATCATCTGGATAAAACATCAAATCATCTAGATAAAACAGCAAATCATCTAGATAAAACATCAAACCATCTAGATAAAACATCAAATCATCTAGATAAAACATCAAACCATCTAGATAAAACATCAAATCACCTAGATAAAACATCAAATCACCTAGATAAAACATAAAACCATCTAGATAAAACATCAAATCATCTAGATAAAACATCAAATCATCTAGATAAAACATCAAATCATCTAGATATGTCAAATCATCTAGATAAAACAACAAAGAACACATAACAATGGATATATGTGTTGGGAACATCCCGCCTCACACAAAATGACTGTGAGGCCTGTCTGTCAGTTGTAAGCCAACTGAGATGCATCAGATGTATAGCAAAACACTCCGTATAAACTCAGCAATCAGACAGAAGTCACAATCATCCCATGTCCTTTCCCGCCACACATCTCACCTCACTCTGCACTAGAAATGAGTAAAAACTCGAAAAGTTACCTACACTAATCTGAGGAGCCATATCACAAGAAAAAACCCAGTGTTGACATTTGGAAAAAACTTATGTGAATGCTCAAAATCCATCTACAACACAACATAGTCCCCAGTAACATTAAACCACGAATAAATGATGAAACAATAAATGAGAGATACCCATAACACACATGTCGATTGGTTTAACATAAGGAAAAGAAAAGAAAAGAAAAACACCTGATGCTCCTACAGTGTCAATATATCTACCACTCAATTTCAGGGGCATTTGAAACTTGTTTGTTTTATGACTAAAACTGCAGCTCTGGGTCATCCAAAACACAGTAATGTGTTTTCCTTCTAAAATCATTTCAGGTCCATTCTCAAATAGTTCACTGTTGTCATATTCAATGCCCTTGGACATTTGTGTGTGTGTGTGTGTGTGTGTGTGTGTGTGTGTGTGTGTGTGTGTGTGTGTGTGTGTGTGTGTGTGTGTGTGTGTGTGTGTGATGTCACCAGACTCCCGAATCTGGCCTGTCCCTGCTGCCAGTCAGCTTCATGTTCGGTGTAACACCGCGTGTGTCCACCCAGAGGGTCCCAGTCTCTTTCTTGGTTTGGTATAGTCTTCTACCCAATGACCCGGGGCCCTAAAGTTACAAAACCCCTCGTCTTGAGGGCCTGCATTGTGGGTGTAGTGTATTGTGTTTTCATGTTAATGTGCACGTGCACCTAGTTATAATTGTGCTTATCGAGGAGCAAGAAGTAGGTTGCAGAGTGTAATGGAGCCAACGTCACTGCCACTTGCTCAAGTTATGTATGCTGTTTTCCCTGATATGTCCAGTACAAGTCCGCTAACAAATAATGTCTCCCTAATCTTTTGACAGATCGTACAGCGGGGTCCTCTACTCGGAGCTCGGCCTCTGCTCTGAGGGGGCCGCTGCCCTCTGCTTCTCCCTCTGCCTGTCAAGGCTCTGCTGAGTCTGGAACTGTGCAGCTGTGCCATTTGAAGCTTGTCAGTCAACCGAGCTGTGGCTTGATGTGCTTCTGTCTCTGAGTTCCATATTGTTTCAACATGGATGGCATGCCCTTCAATGGCAGCCAAACCTCCTCTGTCCCAGCCCACACAGTGTTTACGTACCTGGCAGCTGATTTCTTCCTCCATGCCGTCCAGGAAACAGGTCTTGAACTGCTGTTCATACAGGGAGTCATCTCGTTCGTTCAGCATTGCTAGACCGCTGTTTTCTCTGAAAACTTTAGTCAATCTGACAAAAAAGTCAGCCTTTATTGTCCCCCATCTCATGGTGGCCGGGAAACTGTCTCATTCTGCCACATAGTCACTCTGCATGGCACCGATAACCAGCATTGTCTGCTAGTTATAACGGTCAGTTTCATCCTGGCTGTACCCGCCTGGAGTGGAGGCGGGGCGGTCACTGGGCTCCACGTGACGGGCTCTGCTGCTTCAGCCCGCTGTTCTTGGGCCTCTGGATATAGACGGGCAGGCTGCCATCGGTCTGCGGCAGGTTGCTGCTGATCTGGGGGTCTCTGATGAGCGGCTGAGACAGGGAAGAGATCCAGGTCCTTCTGTGAAAGCTGAGGACAGTGATTAATTGCCACCACCCCCCCGCTAACCCTTATATCTCTTCTCACTATTGCTTTGCCTGTTTTTTTTCTCTGTCTCCTCTTTCCACATCATCAATTCTTAAGATCACATTATGTCTTTTTTTTTACTTTCATGTTTTCCCATTGTTAAGTTGTGAAAAAGACACGACAGGTGAAGCGCTAGTGGGAGTGTGCTCCATTTAATCAACAACACAACTCCCCACTTTCACTCATGTGACTCAGGTCAAAACATTTAACCGGATCGGGACACAGCATTGTCACAGCAATGCCAGACATAACACTCCCCCCACAAGAACCTAAGTGTGATACTCGATCACAAAGTCACGCAGGTGCACAGGCCGGGTATGTGCACGGACTGAGGGGGGCACAGGTGCAGCACTAGCCTCAGGGTTTAGCTCCATGACTCCTAGCTGGACAAGAGGGGCTGAGGTGTCGAGCTGCAGAGGGACTGGAGATCCTGAGGTGTCAAGCTGTGAGGCTGGTAGGGCTACTGTAGGGGCCGCACCCAATCCTGGCCCAAGAGGGGCCTGTACCTTGTGCAGGCGGCTAGCATGCCAGCAGGTGCCATCCATGAGCCTGAATGTGGTTGGGCTGAGCTGTCGGTTGACCTGGAGAGTATCTGACCAGAATGACTGTAGCTTATTGTCACGGTGAGGTCATCGGATCTGTATCCAGTTGGAAGCGGCAATGGCAGGAGGCCTGGCTCGTCGTGTCCGGTTGAACCGGTTCTTCATCTGGCTCTGACGTGTGTTGACTGTGGCTTGAACTGGGTGAGTTGGAGCATGGGCCAAGGCAAGGTGGAGCCTATCCAGAGGTAACTGAAGCTCCTGTCCCAGCATGAGGGAGGCTGGGGAGACTCCAGTGGTGGCATGTGGGGCTGCGCGATAGTGTAGCAGTGTCTGGAGGAGGCTGGTATTGAATATGCACCATTGTGCGAGGTGTACCCTGATTCCCTTCTTTAAGGACTGATTCAGCCGTTCCACCCCGCATTGGCAGCTGGGTTATAAAAAGCTGTGCGAATATGGTGGATGCCTTTCCCTTCCAGTTAGGAGGACAGTTCATCTGAGACCATCTGGGGCCCATTATCGGTCGTGATTTTCTTGGGCAAACCCCATTGTGAGAACAGGGAGTCTAAAATATCAATTAACACCTTGGCTTTAACCGAGCCCACAGGTGTCACCTCCGGCCACTTAGAGTGGAGGTCATAGGTCACAACAAGAAACCGCTGGTGGTGTCGTACGCCATGCAGCTCGCTGGAGATGTTGAGTTGTAGATGCTCCCAGGGTTGGGATGGCCAGTTCAGGGGTTGCATGGGCAGGGGGCAGGGCTGGAGCCCTGGTCTTGCCACTGAGCAGACAGTTAATGCAGTCCTGGACCAGGTTCTCAATGTCTCTGTCGATCCCTGGCCACCATACGAGGTCCTGGCATCGTTGTTTGAGCCTGACTATGCCCAAGTGGCCCTCGTGTGCCATAGCAAGGACACACGCATGAAGAGCACTCGGGACCACAGTGCAGAGCTCTCTGCAAACACAAGTGTCATGCCAGCATGCCAGCTCCTCCCAGAACCTGAAGTAGGGAGACAGCTAATCCGACACCTCCGTGGGCTGGCGATGTACGTTGAAATGTACATCGCCAGCCCCAACGTACATTGCCAGAGGAGAGGACAGGGTCAGCTGCTGAGGCATCTTGGAGCTCCCTCGGTGACACCGTCTCATTAAGGGGTGTGTAGAGAGGCTGGACAAGGTCATGCTCTACCTGGTCACGCTCAGAGGCCAGAACCAGGGGTGTGGGTAGGTTGGGGATCGAACGTGATAGCAGGTCAGCCACCACGTTGTCCCAGCTTGGCATAAACTGCAGGCAATGGTTGTACTGCTGTAAGTGGTCAGCCCAATGGTGAAGGTGGATTGGTTTGTGGCTAGTGCCTTATGTGGCCAGGAGGGTGGTAAGCACTTGATGGTCCATCCTCAAGGTGAATTTCCGTCCATAAAGGTACATGTGCCAGTGTTCATAGGCCCAGAGGCACGCTAAAGAGTGCTTGGGAGGTGAAAGCAATCGGCCTTTCCACTCTCCCATGCAGCTGGGACATCACGGCACCGATGGCGATGGTGGGCGCATCACATGTGACAAGGGTAGGGCTGGCTGGGTCGATGTGCACCAGGATCAGTGGTGAGGTGAGCTGTGACTTCAAGCAGCGCATCACATCAGAGCAGGCTGGTGTCCAGAGCCAGAGCTCATCAGTCTTCAACAGTTTGCGCAGCGGTGCTGTTGTGTCGGAGTACAGCGGCAAAAATCGGAGATAATACGCCATCATGCCCAAGAAGAAGGCAACCTGGGTGGGCGAGGTGGGCTCTGGGACACGTGGGATGGCTTTCATATTCGAATGAAGTGGGCGTATGCCCTCAGCAGAGAGGCAGAACCCCACATACTCAATGGCTGAGGCCCCAAAAAAAAGCACTTTTCACCATTTAGCGTGAGGTGGTGCTCAGCTAATGCACCAAGTACACCATGGGGGCGTTTGTCATGCACTGCAGTGGGGGCTCTGTGGACAACGATGTCGTCAAGGTAGATTGCCACGCCTGGGATCCCAGCATAGATGGAGGCCATGATTTTCTGGAAACAACTTGGTCAACATACGTCGGAGCCAGATGTAGAACTGGTTCAACCGGACACAACTGTAATATCCTGTAGCTAGACATAGCCTAGGATATATAATTGGCTGACACAACGCTTCATTGGCATATGTCAGGGATATATGGGGGTGCTTGCTGTATAATCTGGACACAAGATGGACACTGCAATAAAGAGTAGTCGGATGTGATATCGTCTCTTGTCAATTTCCTATAAGACCACTGTAAAAGTGACTATAGCGAAACCACAAAGTATTACATGGTGTCAGAATAGTGGACTCATCGTCTACCATTCAAAATGGATTCCTCGGGTGTTCCAACACCGAAATTGGATTGGGACTCGACCAATTTACTGGAGTCATGGAGAAGATTCAAACAACCCGTGCAGCTGATGTTCACTGGACCGTTGAAGGCAAAGAGTGAGGAGGATAAGTGCAGCTACCTCCTTCTGTGGGTCGGAGACAAAGGACGGGATATTTTCAATATGTGGACACTTGACCAGGCAAAGGCACTGCAAATGTACTATGATAAATTCGAGGAGTATGTTATCCCGAAAGCTAACCCAATCTTTGCTAGATATAAATTTCAAGAGAGAATGAAAGGTGCTAGCAAATCATTTCAACAATTCATGACAGACTTGAAACTGCTAGTTAGGGACCGTATTGTTTTCACAACAAACTCGCCTAAAATCCAAGAGAAACTGCTTAGCCATGGAGCTACACTAGACTTAGCCAAAGCATTGGACATCGCATGTTCACACCAGCTAGCACAAGAGCAGATCAAAGTTATGGTGAGCAATCGCGTGCCATCAGCTAGCCATGCAGTCCATGCAGTGAGCTGCGGTAAGACACACAGATACGCTCCGAAAAACAACGGTCACGGAAAGACGTTCAAAAGCAGCGGAGACAGTGCCAAATGTTACAAAACGTGTGGGAATTGTGCAAGGGAGCACAGTGAACAACAGGAATGCCAAGCAAAAGGACGGCAATGTAACAAGTGCAACAAATTCCATCACTTCGCCAAGGTATGTAGGTCCCAGCAGCCATGCAGGCCCAGGCCAGTGCATACAGTAGAGGGCAGTGATATAGAGGAACTGGATGAACTGTACACTGACACAGTTACAAATGAGCAGAAAGGCACAGACAGGGAGCAGGCTATTGCTGAGGTTGAAATCGGTCAAGAAAAGCAGAGTTAAATTCAAGTTAGATACAGGTGCCGAGGTCAACATCATTCCAGCCAACCGTTTTCACAAACTGTTTGGAAGTGTGTTACTAAAGCCCACAGCCCACCATCTCACAGGCTATGGTGGTGAACCGCTTAATGTTAAAGGGACCTGTAATCTGAGCTGCAAGTACAAGGGCACTGCCCTGACACTTGAATTTTATATAGTCAGCATCCAAGCGCCACATGTGTTAGGACTGAATGCCTGTCTTGACATGGATCTAATCATGCTGGGTCTGTCTGTTAATGCTGCACCTCGATGTAATGGAGGAATTTGCAGATGTTTTTCAGGGGATCAGACAGTTTCCAGGTGAATGCAGCATACACCTGGACCCCACAGCCACTCCAGTCATATAATAATAATAATAATAATGCATTTTATTTGTGGGCGCCTTCCAAAGCACTCAAGGACACCTTACAGAACACATTAAAAAAAACAAAAAACAAAACAAAAACAACAAGCAGCACTGTATCAGACAGCGTAAAATCAAACAAAGCAGGGTAGACAGTAAAAAGTTATCACAACGGATAAGTATAAAATCAACATCTGCACAAAACTCGATGAAGCGTGGATCAGACTGAATATGCCAGTTTGAAAAGGTGCGTTTTGAGATGGGATGTGAAGGTTGAAAGAGAGTCAATGTTGTGGATTTCTTGTGGGAGAGAGCTCCATAGGCGGGGGGCAGAACGCCTGAAGGCTCTAGACCCCATGGTAGTCAAGTGGGACGATGGTGTAGTGAGTTGGAGAGCAGAATAGGATCTGAGAGTGCGGGAGGGCGTGCGGATATGAAGGAGTTCAGAAAGATATGAAGGAGCTAAGTTATTAAGGGTCTTAAAGGTGAGGAGCAGGATGTCGAAGTCAATACGATATTTAACAGGGAGCCAATGGAGTTGCTGAAGAACAGGAGTGATATGATGTATGGAAGGAGTTCTGGTAATGATCCAGGCAGCTGAATTCTGGACCAATTAAAGCTTATGAAGACACTTGAGGGGAAGACCAAAGAGGATAGAATTACAGTAGTCAATACGGGATGTAACCAGGGTGTGAGTGAGTATGGCGGTGCTGTTAGGCGTAAGTGATGGGCGAAGACAGGTAGTATTGCGTAAGTGGAAGTATGCAGACCGAGTAACATTGTTGATATGAGCTTCAAAAGATAACGTGCTGTCCAGGGTGACACCCAGACTCTTAACCTGATGATGGAGGTGATGGAGGAACTATAGAATTGTCAATAGTAACAGAAAAACTATCAGTTTTGGCCAAAGTAGATTTAGTACCAACTAAAAGGACCTCAGTTTTATTACTATTAAGTTCGAGGAAGTGGTATGAAAACCAGGATTTAATTTCTAGTAAGCAGTCAGAAAGGGAAGTGGGCGGAAGAGTGGAGGTAGGTTTGGTGGGTAGATAAAGCTGGGTGTCATCCACGTAGTAGTGAAATTGAAAGCCAAATTTCCTGAAAATGTGGCCAAGAGGTAGTAGGTAAATAATAAATAGGAGGGGTCCCAATATAGAGCCCTAGGGAATACTGGTAGTAACAGGAAAGGACTGAAATCTCCAATTTTTAAGTTGGACAAACTGAGTGCGGCCAGAGAGATATGATCTAAACCAGTCAAGGGGGGCCCCAGTTATTCCAATGGAAGCTAATCTTTCTAGGAGGATGTTGTGTGAGATGGTATCAAAGGCTGCACTAGATCAAGGAGGACAAGTATGGTTAAGAGCCCAGAGTCAGCTGCCATCAACAGATCATCATTGAATTTCACCAAGGCTGTCTCCGTACTGTGCATGGAGCGAAAACCAGATTGGAATTGTTCAAACAGGTTGTTGTTAGTCAAGCGAGCGTGTACCTGAGATGCGACTGTTCTTTCAAGTGTTTTAGAAAGAAATGGTAAATTTGAGATTGGGCGAAAATTATTCAAATTGTTGGGGTCTGCACAAGGTTTCTTGAGTATTGGAGTTATTGCAGCTGTTTTGAGAGATGAGGGAACAAGACCAGAGGTAAGGGAGGAATGTATGATATCAGTTATTAAAGAGGATAGAGAAGGTAGACAGGCTTTTACTAAATGAGTAGGAAGGGGGTCTAACTGACAGGTAGATGATTTGGATTTGCGAATAAGACCAGATATTTCTGCAACAGTTGGGAGTTTAAAACTAAATAGTGAAGAAGAGAGGGGAACATAGAAGGGTGAGTAAGATGGACTGTATGCAGTATTGCTTGACGATGTCAATTGCTGATGAATATCTCCAATTTTGGCATTAAAAAAGGTCATGAAGGAGGAGTTCCGGTGTCATGACAGAGTAAAGACGCGAACTCAAGTGCACCTCACATATTGCTAATTTAATAACTTACATCATCAACTTATTTTAACTGAACACTCATGCTGTTTTTTTTATTCTAAGAGTTTGGTGCAAAATCTGGCTGACACTTAAGCCCGCACGATGAGTGGTGAGCCCAGTACGAGAGCAACAAACCCAAGCAAACACGCGGCTTCGGCTAACGATAACCATACCACACGGCCAGCCACAGGCAAAGCTACAGAAGCTAATGCTAGCCTGAAAGCTATCGATGCTAATGTAAACTACTAATAAGACCCGTTAGCCCCTAGCTAACGGGTCTGACCCTTTAGCCGAGCGGTAAGTGATGTCGCCTTGTGGTGCAGTACACCCCGTATCGAATCCCGCACCGGGCAAGAAAATAACCGGTTACACTAATGTCGCAGCGGCTAACCCTCAGCAGCTTACCCGTGGTGATTTGAAGGGAATGCTCGACACCATGAGGGACGAAATCCTTTCTGAGCTCCGAAGCACAGAATAAAGTTAGGACTAGAAAACTTAATCTAATCTCTTGGAATGTGAATGGCCTAAACAGCCAAGTGAAAAGAAACAGAGTACTAGCTCACCTCTCTTAGTTCAACGTGAGTATATCATTTCTTCAAGAAACACACTTTCGTAACGCTGATGTCAAAAAAATCCAGAAGAGCTGGGTGGGGAAGGTTTTTTCATTCGAAATTCAATTCAAGGGCCAGGGGACTGCTATAAGTATACACAACGATATTTCATTTGACACTGACAAAGTTGTAGCTGACTCGAATGGTAGATATGTGATAGTTACTGGCAAACTTTTAAAAAAACCCGTAATCCTGGCAAACATATATGCACCTAATTGGGACGACGATGCTTTCATTATTGATTTTTTTCTTGGCTCTACCCGATGTGGACAACTATTTTTTAATTATTGGTGGTGGAGACTTTAATTGTGTCCTCAATCCTATGTTTGATCGCTCCGCCACCAGACCTCTACCACTGTCCAAGACAGCCAAAGTAATTAATAATTGCATTGAATAATATGGGTTATTTGACCCCTCGAAGTTTAGTTTCCCTACCAGAAGAGCATTTTCTTTTTTCTCGCCGGTTCACCATACCTATTCCCGAATGTATTATTTTCTTCTTGACACTGGGCTTATACCCGTCACTGACCACACTAAGTACCACAGTATTGTCATTTCTGATCATGCCCCCCTATCCTTTGAATTGTCTTTCCCTGAACAACCCACGCCATGCAGAGCATGGCGCCTGAACTCTCTTCTACTCTCAGACTCCAAATTTGTTAGGTACTTGAGCACCCAGATTAAGTTTTTTATTGAAACAAATGCTACACCAGATATCTCCAATGGAACTCTCTGGGTAACTCTGAAAGCCTACCTGCGTGGCCAAATTATTAATTTCACCTCACATAATAAAAAAGAAAAATATTTCCAAACTAAATGAGCTCAGTGATAACATAGCCCAATTGGATGCACAATATGCCACTTCACCCACCCCAGAACTTTACCAAAAGAAGATCCGTCTTCAGACAGAATTTGACTTAGCTTCAACAGCTAAGGCTGAACATCTTCTTTCAAGGGCTAAATACACTACCTATGAACTTGGGGACAAAACAGGTAGACTCTTGGCTCACCAGGCATGCCAGGCGTACGTGTTGCGTCAAATTACACAAATACAGACCACTTCAGGTTCCACAGTTACAGACCATAAACAAATTAATTATATATTTACTGAGTATTACGGTAAACTATATACATCCGAGTGTAATAATGATGAGTCAGATTCCTTTTTTCAAGGATTGAATTTACCTACACTTAGAGATGCAGAGAAGTCCGACCTTGGTAGCAGTTTGACGGTGGAAGAGGTTCGGGAAGCCATCAAGTGTATGCAGTTGGGGAAAACACCCGGGCCAGACGGGTTCCCAGTGGAATTTTTTAAGAAGTTCTCAAATGAACTCCCCATTACTCGTGAAAATGTATAATCAATCCCTCTCGGATGGTAAGCTTCCTTACGACAGTGTGGCTCCTTTGAAGGGATAATCCGTGGTGGTAGGGTACACAAGGTGTAATTGTACGCTGATGACCTTCTCTTATATATCACAAACCATGCACTGTCTCTTCCCTCTATCCTATCTAAGCTGGAACAATTTGGGAATCTTTCCGGATACAAGTTGAACCTGCAAAAAAACGAAGTTTTCCCTCTGAACCCTGCAGCCCTTGGTATCCCTGCGTCTATGTTCCCCTTCAGGAGAGTGATCTCAAGTTTCAAATATTTAAGGATTACGTTTCCTTGCTCCTTTCAGCTTTTACACACATTAAACTTATCCCCTTTAATTGACGAATGCAAACAAGATATGGAGCGCTGGCGCACACTACCGTTATCAATGGCCGGACGCATTAGCTTGCTTAAAATGAATTTTGTCCCTAAGTTCCTGTATCTTTTTCAGAACATTCCTACTTTCATTCCGAAAAAACAATTTAGCTTTCTGAACAGGATGTTCTCTAACTTTATCTGGGATGGCAGACAGTCCCGGATACGCAAGGACTTTCTACAACGTCCCAAAGCACTGGGAGGGATGGCTATGCCCAATCTTCTTTACTACTATTGGGCTAGTAATATCCAGAAGGTTGTCATGCATGTTCAAAGCAGCTCGCTTGAGCACACATCTGAGTGGGTAAAGATAGAATCTCATGATCTTCCTATTCATTCCTCACTTCCCCACTACCAATGGTAATTGGCACACCACACAAAAATCCGGTTATAGCTCATACAATCAGAATATGGACCCAAGTTAGGAAAACATTTGGTCAGCAAAAAGCCTCCTTAATGACACCCATTATGTAAAACCACCTCTTTACCCCTGCCAAGTTAGAAATGGCTTTTTGAGCATGGCATGGGATGGAATTTTTGAATATTTTGATGGGATATTTTCTTCATTCAATCAATTGGTAGAAAATTTTAACCCACCCCACTCCCACTTCTACCGCTATTTACAGATTAGGCATTTTGGTCAGAAGAGTTTCCATCCTTTCCCTGAGACACCTCTGACAACATCAATCGATACACTTTTAGCCACAGAGGCTAGTCTCAAGGGCGCCATCGCAAGGATCTATAATAAACTAGCCACTATAAATCCTTAGCCAATGGCTTGCCTTAGAAACCCCTGGGAGCAGGATCTTGGTACTCGTCTCTCTGATGATCTGTGGGATGCAGTTTTAGAACAGGTACACTCTTCCTCTTCAAGCAGTAGATTTGGGCTTATTCAGTTTAAGATTTTTCACCGTGTCCACCTTACCAAAGCTAAATTAGCCAAAATTTACCCCAACATCGACCCCACTTGTGACAGATGTAAACATGCACCAGCTACCTTGTTGCATATGTTCTGGACATGCCCTGAGCTACATACATTTTGGTCAGCAATATTTAAATCCTTAAGTGAAATTTTTAGTAAAACTATTGATCCGCGTCCTTTAATTGCCATACTTGGTGTGAGACCGGAAGACTGTGACTGGCCATCTAACATGTATAAATTGGTGGCCTTTACTACATTGCTAGCTCGGCGGCTAATACTCTTAAATTGGAAGAGCTCAAGACCTCCATCCCATGTCAGATGGATCAGGGATATTATGTATTATCTCAATTTGGAAAAGATCAAATTTACCTTAAGGGGTAACAGGGACAAGTTCAAGAAAGTCTGGATGCCGTTTCTGACTTACTTTGACACTTTAACCAGTATAACAGACTGGGATGCCTCTTAACTCGAGTCAGGAATGGCCCAACTAGTATAGACTATAATATGAGAGATTTTTTTGTGTCTAGGTGAACCATGCTGATTTATTTTTCTTGAACTTTTTTGTTTTGTTTTTTTGGCTTCAATTTAGTTGTATGTTGAGGATCTGGGAATGTCGTGTGGGGGAGGTGAGGGGTTTATTGTGTGAAATTACTCAACATGTGACTTGTTTAATATGATAAAATTGTGAATGCTAATAAACATTTTTTTTTTAAAAAGGTAATGAAAGCATTACATTGAGCAACTGAATACAGATGAGGTGCAAGAATGTCTGGTGGCCGTAAAATATTGTTTACCGTGGAAAACAGGACTCTAGTGTTCCCTTCACCTGATCTAATTAAATTTGCACAATAAGACGATTTAGCAGTGGACAGAGCCTCCTTATAATGAAGTATGTGGTCATTATACATGTCTTTATGATCAACAAGGCCAGTTTTTGTGTAAAGGCGTTCCAGGTGATGGCCTATAGCTTTAAGCTGGCGTAATACAGGAGTAAACCAAGGGGCAGAGTGGGTGAAGGAAACAGAGCGGGTTTTTAAAGGAGCCAGATCGTTTAAAAGACTATAAAGGCCTTCGTTGTAATGAGAGACCAGTTTGTCTGGGGTGGATAAACTGTCTTTGCTGGGGAGGTTATCAATTTCACTAGTGAGAGCAGATCAGTCAATATTCTTAATATTACGGAACGAGATGGAGCGTGACAAATTCGTTTTGGATACTGTTAAATTAACATCGCAAGACACTAACTTGTGGTCAGAAATGGGCAAATCAGATGCACTGCAGTTAAGAGGAGTTACACCAGAGCAGCAGATCAGATCAAGTATGTGTCCTTTAGAGTTCGTAGGAAAATCAATATATTGCTGTAATCCAAAACTGTCCAGGCATGATGTAAAATCCCTTGTGAGATTATTGTGGACATTGTCCATGTGTATATTAAAATCACTCAGCAATATTTCATTGTGGGATAAAGAACATAAAAAGGTTAGAAAAACAGAAAGTTTGTTTAAGAAATCGTTATTGGGCTTCGGTGGTCGATACACAGTGGCTAGTATGGTAGGATTTGGCTCGTTGATTTGTAGGACAATGGACTCAAATGAAACATGCACAGGCGCAGTTATGGAAGACACTTTCCACTTTTCACTGTAAAGTATCGCAACATCACCACCTCTGCCGGTGTCACGGGACTTGCAGGTGTACACAAACCCAGGAGGAATAGTTTGATTAAACTGTGAGAAGTCATTTGGTTAAACTTACAATCATTCAGTAGATCATGAAGTAGGAGTCCCTTGTTTGTTAGCGAGCGAATGTTAAATAACCTGATGGAGAGGTTATTTTTTCCGGTTTTGATGCTAGCTGACCTTACTAGGTTAGCTAGTGCACTGCAGTCAACAGTTCGTCGGGATTTTCTTGAGGGACGAGGAAAGGAAGACCAGAAGGAACGGATTCGTTTTGTGATATACCTACCACGGAGAATCCCATTCAATCTCCGCAGCCGTCTGAGGGACGAGCTGGATCACATGGAAAAGGATGGAATCATCGCCAAAGTGACCGAGCCTACAGACTGGGTGAATGCGTTGGAGATGGTAGAGAAGCCAGGCAAACTGGGACTATGCCTAGATCCCCGCGATCTGAATAAAGCCATCAAAAGACCACACTACCCACTTCCCACGCTGGATGACATCACTCCAAAACTGGCAGGAGCACAGTTCTTCAGCGTCATGGATGCAAAGTCAGGCTACTGGGCAATTAAGCTAACACACGAATCCTCCATGTTAACGACATTCAATACTGTGGTTGGCCGATACAGGTTCCTCCACCTGCCTTTTGGCATCATTTCGGCACAGGATGAGTTCCAGAGAAAAATAGATGAAACCAACGAAGAGCTGAGTGGCGTCGCTGCATTCGTCAATGATATCCTGGTTTATGGGCGGACCAAGGAGGAGAATGATGCCAACCTGCGAGCAATGCTACTTTGGACACAGGCTCACACACGATGGCATCAAACCAGACCCTGAAAAGGTAAAATCCGTGAAAGAGATGGAGCCACCATGGAACAAGGCTGAGCTGGGGACCACTCTGGGGATGGTGAACTACCTGGCTCGATTCGCCCCCAGGCTGTCCGAAGTAAACGCACCCCTCCACCAGCTCCCGAAGCAAAACAGTGAGTTTGTATGGGATGAAACGCACAACTCCGTTTTCCAACAGATGAACGACCTCATCACACAACAACCAGGACCCGTGCTCACCTACTATGACCCCAACAAGGAGCTGAGGCTCCAAGTCTACGCGTCTAAGAGTGGCTTAGAGACAGCGCTCCTACAGGTAGGTAAGCCCATCGCGTACGCAACCCCCGCAACCTACCTCTTCCGTTCCTTCTGGGCCTCCACGGTGCTCGGCCTCTGGCCAAGATGGACCCAGCACACTCGGAGACTCAACCTGGACAACAACAGGAGGACCCTGTGCACCACGCCCTCTTCATGCAAGCCCAGTCTCTCACAGCTCAGGCTGGGCAGTTTCAGGAGATGGTCACGGCCCATCAAGCCTTGCAAGACCAGGTACAGGAGCTCCCGTCTCTTCTGGATAAGATCCGCTCTTTGGTAACGCTGCAACTACAGACTATCGCCAACCAGGCAGCCAGACAGGCTCCATTGGAGTAGGCTGTCCAGGAGCTCTCCGCAGCTATGCTCTCTCTCACCACTACCGCCGCCTCAGCCGCCGCCCCCGCTCCTGCCTCTGCTCCACCCGTCGTCACAGGCACTGCCACAGCTCCCGGCCCCGCTCCCCTGCCAGCCTTGTTCCATCGAGAGCCGTTCGTTCCCACACCGGAGCGTTATGAAGGTGACTTGGGGGGCTGTCGAGCCTTTCTGATCCAGTGCACCCTGGTTTTTTACCAACAACCCCTTTCCCATCCCACTGACCACTCCCGCATCGCCTATCTTGTTGGCTGTCTGAGGGGTTCCGCTCTCACCTGGGGTAGCTCTGAACTGGAGAGGGGAATGGCTGCTTGTGCCACATACGGGGCTTTCACCACGGAGATGAAGAAAGTCTTCGATCACCAATCGTCTCCGCGAATGTCGCAGGGAGAGGGTCACAAGGTCTTCACCATCCGGGACCACTTCCACTGCGCTTCGGCGTCACCCCCAGTCACTCCCTGCTCCTGTTGGGTTGGAGGAGGTACCCATGCAGGTCAGCCAGACTCGCTTCTCTGCGGCAGAACGGGAACACCGGAGAGCTAGGGGTTTATGTATGTACTATGGACTTAAGGGACATCTGCTGGAGACCTGTCCTACCTGCCCAAGGACTCCAAAAAGACTAGGCTCATCAGTCATCAGCGAATACCTGCTGAGCCGAATCTCTCATCCCCAGCCTCCTACCCGCTCCGCCAGGTTTGACTCCACTCTCGCATGACAGGGGCGTACTCTCTCAGTCAGAGCTTTCATCGACTCAGGGGCCAACGAAAGTTTTATCGACAAGGACTTTGCCAACAAAGCGGCTCTTCCCCTTGTCCTTCTGGACAACCCTATCGCTGCCTTCACCCTGGACAGACATCCCATGGGTCCCATCACTCATCGCACTCTGCCCCTCACTCTGACCATGTCTGGGAACCATGTGGAGGAGAGCCGCTTCCTCATTATCCTTACCCCCAACGCACCTCTCATCCTGGGACGACCCTGATGGAACTCCACGACCCCCATATCTCCTGGGCCTCCGGACACATCCTTGGCTGGAGCACCTCATGCCATGCCTGCTACCTCCAGGCAGCCCGGACTCCCTCGTGGGTCATCTCCCCTAGTCCCTCTCCTCCTGACCTCTCCTCAGTCCCCCCCATCTACCATGACCAGGGTGAGGTGTTCAACAAGGAGCGCGTCCGCACACTTACTCCTCACTGTCCCTACGACTGCGCAATCGAGTTCATTCCTGGGTCACCTCTCCCTGCCAGTTGTCTCTACAACCGCTCCCTTCCTGAGAAGGCAGCCATGGAGGCCTACATCAGTGAGTGTCTGGCCGAGGGGCTCATCGGGACCTCTTTTTCCCCGGTGGCAGCGGTGTTTTTCTTCGTCAAGAAGAAGAGTGGAGAGCTCCGGCCCTGCATTGATTACAAACAACTCAACAACATCACCGTAAAAAACCAATACCCACTCCCTCTCATGAGCTTCAACTTCGAACCCCTCATGGGGCCACCATCTTTACCAAGTTGGACCTCCGGAGCACCTATCACCTCGTCCATATTCGGGAGAGTGATGAGTGGAAGACGGCGTTCAAGACACCCCGAGGCCATTACGAGTACCTGGTTATGCCCTTCGGCCTCACCAACACCCTAGGGGTCTTCCAGGTACTCATGAATGATGTCCTCGTGTTCGTGGTCCTCTACTTGGACGATATCCTAGTCTACTCCCGGACCCTGGAGGAGCACCCCCAACATGTCCGGATGGTTCTCCAACGCCTCCTGGAGAACCGGCTCTTTGTTAAGGCAGAAAAGCACACCTTTCATGCCTCTTCGGTGGAGTTTCTTGGCCTGAACGTGGAGGGTGGAGCCACCAGACTTGACCGCCGCAAGATCCAGGCCGTTGTGGACTGACCCCTGCTGACCACATGGAAGCAGCTCCAGAGCTTCGTCAGCTTCGCCAATTTCTATCGGCAATTTGTCCTGAACTACAGCCAGGTCGCTGCTCAACTCACCCAGCTCACCTCCACTCTCTGCCTTTCCGCCTGGTCCTCTGCTGCCGACCATGCCTTGCCAACCTCAAGCAATGGTTCACCACGGCCCTGAGCCTCCTTTGCCCTGACCCTGCCAGGCAGTTCATTTTGGAGGTGGACGCCTCTGACACAGGCATCGGGGCCGTCCTGTCCCAGTGGTCTGCGGAGGATCAGAAGCTCCACCCCTGTGTGTTCCTATCTCGCTGCCACCTCCCTGCTGAGGCCAACTATGACATCAGCAACAGGGAGCTGCCAGCTGTCGTGGCTGTCTTGGAGGAGTGGCGCCACTGGCTGGAGTGTGCAGAGTACCCCTTCATCATTTGGTCTGACCACAGTAAAGCCTCTGACCACATTTCGTCTGACCACAGTAAAGTCTCACACCAAGCCCCGGCGGGCCTGCTGCGCCCTCTTCCCGTGCCCAGCCATCCTTGATCCCACATAGCCTTGGACTTTGTGACCGGTCTGCCCCCCTCTCGGGGTAACACCACCATCCTCACCGTGGCAGATTGCTTCTCTAAGGCTGTGCACTTGGTGGCCCTCCCCAAGCTTTCGTCTTCTGCTGAGACTGCCAGGCTGCTTACAGAGCATGTGTACGGGCTTCATGGCCTGCCCCATTGCATTGTGTCGAACCATGGACCCCAATTCACCTCCCAGGTCTGGCGAGCCTTCTGTCGGGGAATCAATGCCACCGCCAGTCTCTCCTCCGTCTACCACCCTCAAATTAACGGGCAGGCTGAGCGAGCCAACCAGAACATGGAGACAGCTCTCCGCTGTGTTGCGGCCAAGCACCCCTCCTCTTGGAGTGACGACCTGCCCTGGGTTGAATACGCCCTGAACACCATGCCCAGTGCCACTACCAGGCTCTCCCCCTTCAAGTGCTCTTTCGGGTACCAGCCCCTTGTTCACCAGTCAGGAGGTCGAAGTGGCAGTTCCCTATGTACAAGCCCATCTCCGTCAGTGCCGAAGGGTCTGGAAGACCACATGGGCCGCCCTGCTCTGGTCCAACGACCGCACCTATCGGGGGGTAAACCGACGCCGCACTCTGGCTCCTGCCTACCAAACTGGGCAGAAGGTATGGCTGTCCACAGCTGGCCTTCCTTCCCAGCTCCAGGACACCTCCAAGAAGTTGTTACCCCACTTCATTGGCTCCTATGTTGTCGACAGCCTCATCAACCCCACAGCTGTTCGCCTCATCTTCCCTGCCTCTCTTAAAGTCTCTTAAAGTCCCCGTAGTTTTTCATGTTTCCAAGCTCAAGCCAGTCTCCTCTAGCCCTCTTGTGCCCTCTGTTCCTGCTCCACCTCCTCCTCAAGTGGTCGACGGCCACCTACAATGGATGGTGCGGCGCCTGCTGGACGTGCGCCGCCGGGGCCGTGGCTTCCAATTTCTGGTGGATCGGGAGGGCAATGGTCCAGAGGAGCACAGTTGGGTGTCTCCCCGACTCATCATGGACCCTAGTCTCCTCTGGGACTTCTACCGGGCTCACCCTGACAAACCTGGTCGGTCGCCAGGGGGCTCCCATTGGGGGAGGGGTCCTGTTACGGTTTCACCCTCACAACCCCAACAACCTACCTCTTCCGTTCCTTCTGGGCCTCCACGGCGCCTGGCTTCGACTGAGTATCACCCTGACAAACCTGGTTGGTCGCCAGGGGGCTCCCATCGGGGGAGGGTTCCTGTGACGGTTTCACCCTCACAACCCCCGCAACCTACCTCTTCCATTCCCTCTGGGCCTCCATGGCGCTTGGCTTCGCCTGAGTATCCACTCCTCACCACCTGAGCTGGGGCGCATTCATGTTTGCCTTCACCGGACTCAGACCCTGAGGTCCCTAGCACCTCCAAACGGGCATGGTGTGCCCATGGTGTCCCTATGGTGCCTCTGATGCCATCTACTGGCAGCACGGCTCTGCAGTTCTCCAGTCACTCATTCTCTCAGCTGTGCCCCATCTACAATCATCTCAGCTGTTCTCCATCTGCAATCACTTCTACCCCTACAAGAACCTGGCCTTCTCTCTACTCATTGCCAGATCTTCCCATAGCATACCTCTGACCTGTTGCACAGAGCTGGCTCGCCTGGCAACCAACCTCCTCGGACTACCTCTTGGCTTTGAACTCGGACTACTACTTTGGCTTTGAACTCGGACTACACCTCGAGTCCCCTTTGCCTTCGGACTGGTATTTTTGCTGGTACACGCACACTTACACAACACCCAACGCCCCATTCACATTTTACACACACTTAGGATAATTTACACTAACACATAGCTGGACACATTGCCACCTGTCACTACACATAGCATATTCACACACCCCACAAACAAAACTACCTTAGCACCATACACATCCCGCATTTCTCTCTCCCTTGTCATTTTTTCCCTTTACTTTGTTACTTTTCATTAAACATTACTAAGAGTCCTCTGCCTCACGGGTGGTCATCTGGGTCCCCCTGCACAACCCGTAACATATGCTTCCAAATCACTCGCAGCCACAGAAGAAAAGTATGCTCAAATAGAGAAAGAACTATTTGTTGTTCTCTTTGGGTGTAAACGTTTTCACCAATATGTCAATGGGGCAAGGTCATCGTAGAATCAGATCACAAGCCGTTGGAGTCGATACTGAGAAAGCCCCTTGCAGTAGCTCCTCCACGCTTGCAACGAATGATCCTACAGCTGCAGAAATATGACATCACCATCATCCATCGTCCAGGTAAAGATATTCCTGTCGCAGACACGCTCTCCAGGAAGTCAATAGCCTACAGTGACCACACTCTGAGCGAGGGCATGGATATTCAGGTTCACACAGTCATCAGCAAGCTGCCAGTGGGTGACAGAAAGCTTGCTGACATCAGAGCAGCAACTGAACAGGACGCTCAGCTCACCATGTTGAAGCAGACGATCCTGTCAGGATGGCCTGAAGTGAGAAAAAGATGCCTGCCCACCATAGCTGAATACTGGAACCACAGGGACGAAGTATCCAAATGGATGGAATCCTATTCAAAGGTGAGAAAATCATCGTCCCACATTCTCTCAGAGCAAACATACTTACATGCATACACACTCCACACCTGGGCATGGAGAAAAGTAAGCAGAGAGCCAGAGACATCCTGTTCTGGCCAGGAATAGGAAAAGAAATTGAAGCCATGGTGGAGAAGTGCGCCATCTGCCTTGAACATCGAAGTCAAACCCAAAAGAATGTCTGCCCCCCCTTCCCATCCACCCCTATATGTCTGTGTTGTGTTTATCTGTTGTCTTGTTTCACCTCTTTTATTGTAAAGCCACTTTGAGTGTTAGAAAAGCGCCATATAAGTTTAATTTATTAGATATCTAATTGGCTGACACGACGCTTCATTTGCATACGTCAGGGATACATGGGGATGCTTGCTGTATGACCTGGGCACAAGATGGATGCAGCAATAAAGAGTAGTCGGACGTGATATCGTCTCCTGCCAGTTTTCTATAAGACCACTGTAAAAGTGACTATAGCGAAACCACAAAGTATTACAACGACGAGCCAGGCCTCCTGCTATTGCCGCTTACGACTGGGTCCGGATCCGACGACCTCATCGCAACAATAAGCTACAGTCATTCTGGTCAGATTCTGTCCAGGTCTGCCGACAGCTCGGCCCAGCCACATTCAGGCTCATGGATGGCACTCGCTGGCATGCTAACCGCCTGCACAAGGTACAGGCCCCTCTTGGGCCAGGATTGGGTACGGCCCCTACAGTAACCCTACCAGCCTCACAGCGTGACACCTCAGTATCCCCAGTCCCCAATTGTCACAGTTTGTGTGTAAAATGAGTTGGTCACGTACCATTTCATCTTGTAGCGCCTCAAATTTGCATACGCTGGGTCCGCGGTGGTGTAGCGGTCTAAGCATCGGCTTTGTGTCGACGCAGTTGCCCACTGGGGACCGGGGTTCGCGCCTCGGTCTCGTCAGATCAGACTATGGCCGGACTCGACGAAGCAGCAATAATTGGCGACGCTGTCTCCGGGAGGGGGGCGGAGTCGGCTTGTGTTCGTCACATGGATGCGTCTCTGTGTGTGGCGGAAAAAGCAGTGGTTCGGCCGCGTGATTTTTTTTTCGTACCCGTTTTCCGGGAACTCTGCCTCTGATTGGCTAGTACTCGTTGCCTCCGTTGATTAGGTTGGTAAAGGAGTTAGGGTTGGGATAGGGTTAGCCAATCAGAGATAGAGTAGGGGCGGGTCTTCCCGGAATCCAGGTGAACGCTCTATCAAAGAGTACTAGCCAATCAGAGGCAGAGTTCCCGGAAAACGGGTACGAAAAAAATCGCTCTTGCCTGGATTCGCCTTGTCACGGAAGTGGCGAGGCGTCTCCTTCGAGACTGCTGGCCGGAGAGACGCAGTTGGCGAACGCCTGCAGGGTGGGTGTTTGAACTAGAATAGGGATCGATTGGCCACTAAATTGGGAGAAAAAGGGAAAACTCAGAAAGAAATTTGCATACACTCGCTAGGCCTCGTAGATCAGCCACATAACATACTGGGATGTCTGTGAATGTTCTCATTCATCCAGGTCATGGTTATCCAAAGGAGTTGAATCAAGTGCAAAGACCGTGTACCACACACCCGGAAAGCAATCTGGTGTATGCTGCACAATGCAATGAGGATTGCACTGACCTATACATAGGAGAAACCAAACAACCACTGCACAAACGGATGGCCCAACACAGAAGGCCACACTCCTCAGGACAAGATTCAGCAGTCTATCTACCCCTAAAGGAGAAGACACACTCCTTCCAGGACAGCAACGTACACATTTTGGACAGAGAAGATAGATGGTTTGAAAGAGGGGTGAAGGAAGCCATCTATGAGAAACTGGAAAAACCATCCCTCAACAGAGGAGCTGTAGTGTTCCCAACACAGAATATTAACCAGTGTGGGTTGGTTGGTTTTGAATGTGCACATTCAAATGTGATTGGTGCTGAATGAGGTGGAGGTCAGCTATTGGTTGTTCCTGAAGAGTATATAAAGTAGAATCGCCACCAGGGCGTTCTCTTGGTACTCCGCTCTACTCGGGATAGCTCGGTTGTTACAGCGTAAGAATAAATATACTACGTTACTGTCATAAGTCTGCCGTGTGCACTTTCCAGTTATCTACTTAAACAGATTAGAACAGTATTAGTGTTTCATACACCACAGTTTGGCGACGAGGATGGGATGGTTAAGTTGGAAGTCACAGAGTTCGCATTTCAAGCAGCTCCAGCGAGGCAGAAGTCAACGACGAACAACCAGGGAGACGTTCGGTGAGTGGAAGGACCGTCGAACAGGAGATGGCATTCGGTAAGCCAGAAGATTTCCACTTCGAGGAAAGTGAGGAAAGCTCTGATAGTTATCGCCAGCGGTTAGAGCAGTACTTCGCAGCAGATGGGTTGGACCCTCGAGAGGAGAAAACCAAAGCGGTATTTCTTACGGTGGTAGGAAAAAGGGCGCACAGCTTGCTGATGGATTTGCGTGCACCAGATAAGCCATCGGTTTAACCATATGAAGTACTGGTGGGAATGCTAGAAAAGCACTACATCCCGAAAACCAACTTTAATGCCGAGAGATGCAAGTTTCACGGAAGAAACCAAAAGGAAAACGAAACAATAAGTGAGCACATTGCAAGTTTGAGAACGTTATCAGCCACATGCAAATGTGGAGCATTTTTAGATGAAGCACTGCGTGATAGGTTGGTCTGTGGAGTTAAGAGCAGTGAGCTAAGAGATCGGTTACTCAATGCTGCTCACACAAACGACTTAACATTACAGCTCGCAGTTGAAATGGCGCTTTCTTTTGAGGTAACAAAAGGCAACAGTGCGCAACAGTTTGCACAGAAAGGCTATAAAGCTAATGTGGTGGAAAAGAAGGCTAACCTAAAGCATAGAGAGGCTACGGTAAAGTCTACAGCTAACGGAAAGCCCTGCTATCGCTGCAATGGAAAAGGCCACAGACCGGATGAATGCAGGTTCAAGGACGCAGAGTGTCACCAGTGCAAGAAAAAGGGACACATCGCAAAAGCATGCCGTTCACCTAAAGAAGGAAGCTATGGCAAGGCATCGAAAGGGACCAGGCATTTGGAATGTTGCCACGCTCCCCAGCACGGGACATGTACAAATTCCAGCGCTATCAAGCAGCAAGGAAGACTTGGTTGCCACGCTCCTCAGCACGTGGACCAGAGCAACGCTCACAGTCTTCGGGCAGATGGAGATCCTATCCAGCCTCAGCTCTGCAGTGCCAGAGACGACTGCTGTGTGCCGACAAGGTGCATGGTGGATGCTGTACAGAACACTGACACTGGTCAGACATTGGACAGTGGAGGGGCCGAACTTTTTGCAATGGACACGGGTAAAGGTGACATTGTGAAACCCTACTATGTGTATGTCAGTGTAAATGGTACAAGGGTGAAAATGGAGGTAGACACTGGCGCAGCCGTGTCAGTGATATCTGAAACTCTACTTAAACGCAGGTTTAAAGATGTGAAACTTAGTCCTGCAAATTGTGTGCTGAAAACCTACAGTGAGGAATCATTGCCGTTGATAGGAAAATTCGCAGCAAAGGTGAAATGCAAGGAACGCTCAGAAAAGCTAGAACTACTAGTCGTGAAAGGAAGAGGTCCTGCATTAATGGGCAGAGACTGGATGAGTCAATTAAAGCTAGACTGGTCAAGAGTCAACAGAGTGGCTCCTGATACAGTGGATGATGTGTGTGCCAGACATGCATCAGTGTTCAAACCTGAGCTAGGCAAGTTAAAAGGTATTGAAGCCAGACTACATGTAGTTCCAGATGCAGTGCCCAAGTTCTGTAAGCCTAGAAACGTAACTTATGCATTAAGAGAAGCCGTAGAGAGAGAACCGGCAAAATTGGGAGCTGAAGGTGTCATCTCACCCATTAATTACAGTGAGTGGGCAGCTCCAATAGTTTGTGTGCCTAAAAAGGATGATAGTGTGAGAAAATGTGGAGACTACAAGGTCACCATCAATCCATGGTTGAATGTGGAACAGTATCCACTACCCAAAACCCAAGATTTATTTGCTAAACTAGCAGGAGGTCAGCAGTTTACCAAATTAGACTTGTCGCATGCTTATCAGCAAGTTCTGTTAGAGGACAATTCAATACATGACCTAACTATCAACACACACAGAGGGTTGTATCACTACAATAGGTTACCCTACGGTGTTGCTAGCGCCCCTGCTATTTTTCAAAAGATTATGGATCAGGTTCTTCAGGGCATGGAAGGGGTCATCTGTTATTCAGATGACATCTTAATTACTGGAAAAGATACAGAAAGGCACCTGACTAACTTGGAAGAGGTGCTTAGTAGACTTGAAACTTACAATCTCAGGGTTAAAAGAGAGAAGTGTGCATTCATGCAGAACAGCGTTTCATACTTAGGGCATGTCATTGATGCCAGGGGCATACATCCAATGAAGGAAAAGACAGATGCTATTCAGAGGGCTCCAGTTCCGAAAAATGTAACTGAACTCAGGTCATTCTTAGCTCTGTTAAACTACGATGGGAAGTTTATCCCTAATCTATCTACTCTGATTCATCCAATGACAGCATTGCTGCATAAAGATGCAACCTGGGAATGGTCAGAAAAATGTTAAAGTGCATTTGATAGTGCAAAGAAGTCTCTTCAGTCAGATAAATTGTTAGTACATTTTGATGCAGAGTTACATATCATACTAGCATGTGATGCTTCTCCTTATGGAGTTGGTGCTGTAATCAGTCACGAAATGAAAGATGGAAGTGAGAGACCTATCGCATTTGCATCCAGAATGTTGACTAAAACAGAACAGAATTACTCTCAACTGGAAAAAGAGGCACTGGGTCTTGTTTTTGGAGTTATGAAATTCCATGAGTATCTTTATGGAAGGAAATTCTTGTTATTGACAGACCACAAGCCAATGTTGAAAATTCTGGGGCCTAAAACAGGTGTGCCAACACTGGCCGCCGCTAGATTACAAAGGTGGGCTCTAATTTTGGCAGCGTATACATACAAAATCCAGTACAAGAAGTCAGAGCAGCATAGCAATGCTGATGCTTTATCAAAGATTACCTGTGAAGCCTGATATAGATGTGGTGTCAAACCCATTTTACAGAGTGTCTTACCTGGAAGACTTACCTCTTACTGCTAGAGAAATAGCCAAAGAAACAGACAGAGATCCTGTGTTAAGAGTGGTTAAACAGTTGGTGTTAACTGGATGGCCTAAACATGTACAGGATGAGTCACTGAAGCCTTATTTTCAGGGGAAAATTAGAGCTTAGCACTGAGGATGATTGTTTATTATGGGGTTACCGTGTGGTAGTGCCTGATAAACTAAGAGACAGGCTATTGTCGGAATTACATGAGCACCACTGGGGAATAGTTAAAATGAAGTCCCTCGCCAGAAGTTTATTCTGGTGGCCTACATTAGATGACAGTATTGAACGTGAAGTGAATAAGTGTACTATTTGTCAGCAGCAGCATAGTATGCCTGCTACCGCACCGATACGTACATGGAAATGCTCTTCGAGTCCATGTGAAAGAGTACATCTTGATTTTGCTGAGGACCACAAGCAGATGTTTTTAGTAGTGATGGATGCCTATGCTAGATAGCCAGAGATAGTTCCCATGACCACTACTACTTCATCTAAGGCAATTGAAGCAATGAGAAATTTATTTGCAGCTTATGGGTTGCCTAAAGAGGTTGTAACTGATAACGGACCTCAGTTCGTATCGCAAGAGTTTGAGTCATTTTTGACTAAAAATGGAGTAAAGCACATCAAGTCACCTGCATATCATCCTGCAAGTAATGGTTTAGCTGAAAGATTGGTCCAAAATCTTAAGAAATCCCTTGCAAAGAATAGAGCCATTGGTGGTATGACGCTTGAGCACTGTGTAGCAAATTTTCTGATTGGGTACAGAAACACACCCCATACTAAGACAGGAAAGACCCCAGCTGAGCTATTTCTGAGAAGACTGGTTTGATAAGACACAACCTGGTTCGCACCTGAGTTCTCTCAGAGAATGCAGACCGAGTCTGAACCAAATCTTCCCTGTGTTAGGTCTTTTAAGGTTGGTCAACACGTGTTGGTAAAAAATTACAGGGGAGGGGAGAAATGGTTGAATGGAGTTATAAGTGAAGTGTTGGGTCCTGTCACATACAGTGTTGAAGTAAATGGAAATTGTGTGAAAAGACATGTGAACCAGATGTTGGGTGTCAAGGGAAATCCAAATCAGACTCAAATGGACTCTTGTGATAGAGCTTCTTGGGAGATTGATGATTTCAATGCAGACACTGATGTGTCAGAACATCCTGAACCACAGGTTGTGGAAGAACGACCTGTAGAACCACCACCGCCAGTTGTGGAAAGGAACACTCGTCCTGTGAGAGACAGACGTCCTCCTGATAGACTGAACTTGTGACTCACATGCAGATTGGTTATTGAAAAAAAAAAGAGAAAAGAAATCTGTAATGTAATGTATGGTTACTGTTGAAGAAATACTGTACATGGTTATGAGCTTAAGAGCAAAAAGGATATGTTAGAATCCTAGAAAAAAAAATGAAGTTTGAATTTACAGGGGAGGAGCTGTAGTGTTCCCAACACAGAATATTAACCAGTGTGGGTTGGTTGGTTTTGAATGTGCACATTCAAATGTTATTGGTGCTGAATGAGGTGGAGGTCAGCTATTGGTTGTTCCTGAAGAGTATATACGGCAGAATCGCCACCAGGGCGTCCTCTTGGTACTCCGCTCTACTCGGGATAGCTAGGTTGTTACAGCGTAAGAATAAATATACTACGTTACTGTCATAAGTCTGCCGTGTGCACTTTCCAGTTATCTACTTAAACAGTTTAGAACAATATTAGTGTTTCATACACGACAAGGAGGAGGTCTGCGACACCACCTATCTCCCACTTACAATGCCGTCCTTTCATCTCTACCCAGGAGACTCAAGAAGCCTAGCCTCCAAGAACAACAGTCGCTCACTAACGGCTCCAACCACTCTCATGACCACTGAACAATGAAGTCGAAACTAACACCCCCAACCACCGTCGCTGCTAAACAAATGCATATCAATAGCTCTGATGACGACGGGCGCGGCCAGAACATCGATACACAAAAGAGCCACTCATATCTATGGCTCTGTTAGCGACGGGCGTTGGTAAACATCGGGACACAAAGAGCCACGCATATCTATGGCTCTGACAACGACTCCTAGAGGATCAATTCTGAGTCTCATCAGCAGCCAGTCAGACTAGCTTGGTCTAGTCAGCAAGGCACAAACTGAGGAAGTCTCTTGGATGAGAGGCGAAACGTCTTCACGGATATATACCAAGTCCAGTTGCACTTGATTCAACTCCTTTGGATTCCTGGGTCTTAAGCGATTTTTCAATCCCTTCACCAGACTGGCCGGCCAGATTTATGCTGCGTTCGATTATAACTCGGAGGTCGGAAATTCCTAGTCCCCACTAGAGAAAATCAAAAACGGCATGTGAGCTCGGAGTTCCTAGTCGCGAACTCGGGGTTGCTTTTCTCAACCCCCAGTTCACGACACGGAATTATATGACGTCACATCAACATGGTTGCCCACAGTGTCAACGGTAAAATATTAATCTTTATCAATCTTTACAAGATTGTATGCTTTTAAAAACACATTTAAGTTTGGTTTTCAGCATGGTATGCTTTTAGATCAATAAAGATACCCTATACAATAGTTGGTTAAACATATAAAATTAAATGTTAGTTGTTATTAGTGGTTTTAAAAGGTTAACCTATCGCTAATCACAAGGTCACTAACTTGAAAATGCTCATTGGCAACGATAACGAGAAGAAAACTCTGAACCGTGATGATATACAAAAGTATTTGATTCCAGCCTATTGTTGACGAAAATATGACAACATTGCTAGCGAGCTGTCATTGAAATCCACTCTGGACTTCTTCCATATGGATGAAACATCTCTGCAGTTTCTGGTGCTCAGCATTGTGGGCATCCATGTTTTTTTCCCGCCTGGTAACTCGAACGCAAGGATGTCGGTAATGACGTGTTCCCAACTTCCGACCTCCCACCTCCGGGCATAAACGAATGCGGCATTAATCCGTGCAGAAAGTGGGTCAAAGAAGAATATGTGTTAGACATCCCGGACGAGCCCCCAAATTGTCATGGCAATTATTTAATTCCACTCTGACATTAAATGAGGAAAGAGACAAAAATCTCTTACAGTATTGTCACACGATTTTAATATATGTTCAATGAACAGAGCACACCATCTTTATACCATACAGCACAACAACACCCATTGCTTCGATTACAATGATGTGTACCCAGTCTCTTTGTCATGGAGAGGATGTAGTTTCTATCACAATCACAGTCTCTCCTTCATCCTGTCTTCTGCTAGGACCCTCCAGGACCACTTCCCAGGACACTCAAATGGCTTTCACATATCCTTGTTATCAGGTCCTTACCATATTTACATGACGAGACCTTCATCCTGCTAAACATGAGCCCCAGGCATCCATTCAGACAATGTGAACATAGTAGAGCTGATCTGTGGTCAACGAGTAAAAGCAAGCAATATGAGGGCAATTCATATTGCCCTCACAGCCACTACAGATGAGACTGGGGAACCCATAGCACACCAATGCCTCTGCCTATAGTACTGCCCCCTGTATGTGAAGTACGTGGACTGAAGACACAGCTTCAGGAGCAGACACACTTGGTCAGTGTTAAGGGTGGTCCTATTGCTAAGGGTGGGGTCGTTTTGTAATTTCATATGGACTACCTCCACTGCTCCATCAACAGGAACACACATGGAGAGACTTAACATCATAAGAGACAATTGTTTCATCCTCCATAATGATGTCCCTCACCTTATCCACAACATCCATAGTGTCATCCAAAGGAGTTGAATCAAATGCAACTGGACTTGGTATATATCCGTGAAGACGTTTCCCCTCTAATCCAAGAGGCTTCCTCAGTTCGTGCCTTTCTGACTAGATGAAGCTAGTCTGACTGGCTGGTGATGAGACTCAGAATTTATCCTCTAGGAGTCGTTGCCAGAGTTATAGATGTCCATGGCTCTTTGTGTCCCGATGTTTACCAACGCCCGTCGCTAACAGAGCCATAGATATGAGTGGCTCTTTTGTGTACCGACGACGGGCGCGGCCAAACATCGGTACACCAAAAAGCCACTCATATCTATGGTTCTGTTAGCGACGGGCGTTGGTAAACATCGGGACACAAAGAGCCATGGACATCTATAGCTCTGGCAACGACTCCTAGAGGATACATTCTGAGTCTCATCACCAGCCAGTCAGACTAGCTTCATCTAGTCAGAAAGGCACAAACTGAGGAAGCCTCTTGGATGAGAGGCGAAACGTCTTCACGGATAAATACCAAGTCCAGTTGCACTTGATTCAACTCCTTTGGATAACCATGACCTGGATGAATGAGAACATTCACAGACATCCATAGTGTTGTGAATGTGATGTTCATTACTGCCTACCAACGGGTTAAGAATAGATGCCAGAAACTTAGATAGGTTCTAGGTCACTGAGTTAATCACACAAACAATAGGCCATAATGACACATCCTGTTTAATACAGACTATGTCTGTATAGGTTACCTAAGACCCTGGATTACATTCACCAATCCTCTGGGAATAGTACGCATGGTCATTGAAACTCTAGTTAATGGTCACAGCAATTTGCATATGAAACTGATCGTTGGTTTTGGTCGTTATGCCACTGTATTGTTTATAAGGGTGGGGACAGCTGCAGTCAGTTGAGACTGAAGAGGTCACTTAGGTTAGTGATGAAACGTATCTGTCAATAAACGTTGTGTCCAGATGAACTGATTCAACCTTCTGTAATTTTCTTACCTGGATTATTGAGCATGCATAAAGACACTTTGAATGTTGGCACTATGACTGGTAAAGGGAGAGAGCTGGCTGACATGATGGAGAGAAGGAAGGTAGGTATACTTTATGTGCAAGAGACCAGGTGGAGGGGGAGTAAGGCCAGGAGCATCGGAGGTGGGTTCAAACTCTTCTACCATGGTGCAAATGTGAGGAGAAATGGCGTAGGGGTAATTCTGAAGGAAGAGCATGTCAACAGTGTGCTGAGGGGAAGAGAGTGTATGAGCACACTTAGCTTAAATAGGTGGGGTTAGCTGACGTGGGTCGCACCCTCTATTGCTTCATCTGTTGTGGAAAATTAAACAGGGGCGGGTTCAGAGAGGGTGGAGCAGAGACCGGGATGGCTCGGAAGAGTGCGGTAATTGGCTGGATACAATTGGGGAGAAAAAAAGGGAGAAAAAACAAAAATAAAGGATGGCATCTCCTACAGCACAGTGTCCCCATCACTGCACTGGGATTTGTTTTATTAGGAGCAGAAGGAAGACTGCCCCCTACTGGCCTACGAACACCACTTCCAGCAGTGACATCATTTTCTCAAGAGGTCTTCCATCCGAGCACTAGCCAAGCCCATACCTAGTTAGCTTCCGTCATTCGGTAGAGCCAGGGTACATGGTGGTATGGCTGATTGGTATGGATCATTAATCTCATCAAAGAGAAGCTCATCTTCCTCAAATGATTAAAATGGCTTCAAACTGTATTTTGTCAGGAAACAGTTCATTTACATTTCCTAAAGAACAACTATTCCCTAGACCACTTTAGTGAGTTTGGTGACATCTACGGGTTAAAACCCATGTAAGGGTTAATAACATGGCCGACTGGTCTTGGTACTCTGTGATGTTAGCATAGCAGGATAAACACAGCTGCAGCTAATAACATTAATAATGGCTCTCAGCACCGACAAACTGACAGACAGTCGACACTAACAACTGTCAATAGAGTGTCAATGCTGGTTCTTTGGCTCACCTACATCTAACGGACCCATTAATGTTAGTTATTAATATTATAATTAATGCCATTAATGTTATTAGCTGCATCCGTGTTTATCCTGCTATGCTAACATCACAATCAATTCAGTTTGTATTGACACATGAAAGCTCTCAATAAGAGAAAGATACATTACATGACATTACAGTCATTTAGCCGACGCTTTTATCCAAAGCGACTTACAATAAGTGCATCATTTAACATAGGAGATCAGGAGAACTACTAGTCATCAGAGGTCATAAGTGCATCTAAACAAGCATCTAAGAGCAAAACCAGTGCTAAAGTAAAGGTGCAAGGAAGGGATTTCTCAGATAAGAGAAAACATTTCTACTGTTGTAGTTTCTTTCTACTAGAACACAGATGGAGCACAGCAAGTGAATAAAAGCAAGGGGAGCCTTGTAGAGATCATCTTTTATTCATTCTGATCCACTGCTGTCAGTTAGAAAAGGGATGAGCTACAGACTTCAGCCTCTTCCATGACTTGTGCAAACAGGTGAAAGTGTCTGAGGAGGCTGAACATCTGAGGGCAACTGGGATCTGAAGAGAGACGATATGCAGACAAGTGGGGGAATAATAAGTGCATTTAAAACCTACATGTTTGGATTCTTTATGCAGTATTTATTGATTCCCAGCTTCATTTAAACTGGATGTTGAGGCATAAACATCGTACATTTGAACAAAAATATAACCACTATATACAATTATTGTATTCAAAATACAAAAAAAAGAAAAATACAGAACAAAAAAAAAACCAAAACTGATACATACTCCACCAATTGTCTTTTTAAAAGACATACAGGTCAAAGTAGTATGAGAAATAATGAGAAAAAAAATCAAACAGGTCATCACCAGCTAAATATACATTTCTTACTGACATCACACACCAAACTGGAGTAGCAGCTCTACCTACTACACTTATCTTTACGCTTGTACATTATTGTGCAACTCTTGTTTCTCAGAATAGGACTTGGCCCACTAATATGCACATCGTCTGCAAAGAAGTGACTGGAAGAAGGGTGGAGGCGTGTCCACCACTGTGTCAAAACACCACTGACAGTGTCTCTGCAGTCACTGCAAACCTTACAAGAACAGAAGAAACACTGGAGCCATGGACTTGTGTGTGTGTGTGTGTGTGTGTGTGTGTGTGTGTGTGTGTGTGTGTGTGTGTGTGTGTGTGTGTGTGTGTGTGTGTGTGTGTGACTACAGGGAAGAGTAAAGTCAGCCCTCCTGGTCTCTCCTGTCAGCTTTACGGCTGATCAATGTGATCAGCACAACTCAGTGAGAAAAGGAAGAAAAAACAAACAGAGTAAAAAGTGACACTTTTTCACAACTTGATTTCTCATCATTCTGATTGGCAGCCTTGATTTCTTTTTTTTAATTCAACAACTTCCCCACCGGAGTCAAAGGAAAAGAAACAGGTAAATATTCCTTCAGTCGATCCCACTGATGTCGGCTTGAGGTGGTATCCGAGATGTAAGGACAGTACTCGTCTACTGGCATAACAGAGAAGAAGGTGGAGGTTAGCTGGGAGGTGTGAACGTCTCAGCCAGGTGGCGCTGCTCCGGCACACAGCATCAGTGACTGAGCCAGCCAAAACAAATGCTGTGTACTGGGGTAAACGCCCAGGTGCTCAGACAACCTCCCTTACACTCTCTTTCTAAGTAGAGACAGGGAGCGTGGCCCCTGCACAGACGGGCTACACAGATGAAGACGATGATGATGATGATGATGGCCCCTGCACAGACGGGCTACACAGATGAAGACGATGATGATGATGATGATGGCCCCTGCACAGACGGGTTACGAAGATGATGATGATGATGGCCCCTTCACAGACGGGCTACACAGATGAAGATGATGATGAAGATGGCCCCTGCACAGACGGGTTACGAAGATGATGATGATGATGATGGCCCCTGCACAGACGGGCTACACAGATGAAGACGATGATGATGATGATGGCCCCTGCACAGACGGGCTACACAGATGAAGACGATGATGATGATGGCCCCTGCACAGACGGGCTACACAGATGAAGATGATGATGAAGATGGCCCCTGCACAGACGGGCTACACAGATGAAGATGATGATGAAGATGGCCCCTGCACAGATGGGCTACACAGATGAAGATGATGATGAAGATGGTCCCTGCACAGACGGGCTACACAGATGAAGATGATGATGAAGATGGCCCCTGTACAGACGGGTTACGAAGATGATGATGATGATGGCCCCTTCACAGACGGGCTACACAGATGAAGATGATGATGGCCCCTTCACAGACGGGCTACACAGATGAAGATGATGATGGCCCCTTCACAGACGGGCTACACAGATGAAGATGATGATGATGGTTTGTGAGGTTCCTGCTCAAAGTCACCTCAACACGTGTGTCCCAGGGACTGTTCAGACACTATTACATAAGAGGTACATACGTGTATGTGTCCCCGGGACTGTTTACACACCACATGGTTACATGAGACGTACATACGTGTGTGTGTCCCCGGGACTGTTTACATGAGACGTACACACGCATGTGTGTCTCCTCGGGACTGTTTACATGAGATGTACACACTTGTGTGTCCCCGGGGCTGTTTACATGAGACGTACACACGTGTGTGTCTCCCTGGGACTATTTACACGCCACATGGTTACATGAGACGTACACGTGTGTGTGTCCCCAGGACTGTTTACATGAGACGTACACACCTGTGTGTCCCCAGGACTGTTTACACACCACATGGTTACATGAGACGTACACAAGTGTGTGTCCCCGGAACTGTTTACACACCACATGGTTACATGAGAAGTACACGTGTGTGTCCCCGGGACTGTTTACATGAGACATACATACCTGTGTGTCCCCGGGACTGTTTACACACCACATGGTTACATGAGACGTACACAAGTGTGTGTCCCCGGAACTGTTTACACACCACATGGTTACATGAGACGTACACACGTGTGTGTCCCCGGGACTGTTTACACACCACATGGTTACATGAGACGTACACACGTGTGTGTCCCCGGGACTGTTTACACACCACGTGGTTACATGAGAAGTACACGTGTGTGTCCCCGGGACTGTTTACACACCACGTGGTTACATGAGAAGTACACGTGTGTGTGTGTGTCCCCGGGACTGTTTACATGAGACGTACACGTGTGTGTCCCCGGGACTGTTTACACACCACATGGTTACATGA